>NW_026262678.1:0-402500 GCF_021869535.1 Mytilus californianus
CCCTAACCCTAACCCTAACCCTAACCCTAACCCTAACCCTAACCCTAACCAGGTTAGGGTTAACCCTAACCCTCATATATTCATACGCCAGCCATATCACAACCATTAATTGTCAGCCTACACCCCAGGTGCCCCCCTCTATATGATACCTAACCTAACCCTAACCCTAACCCTAACCCTAACCCTAACCTAACCCTAACCCTAACCCTAACCCTAACCCTAACCCTAACCTAAACCCTAACCCTAACCCTAACCCTAACCCTAACCCTAACCCTAAACCCTAACCCTAACCCTAACCCTAACCCTAACCCTAACCTAACCCTAACCCTAACCCTAACCCTAACCCTAACCCTAACCCTAAACCCTAACCCTAACCCTAACCCTAAACCTAAACCCTAACCCTAACCCTAACCCTAACCCTAGCCCTAACCCTAACCCTAACCCTAAGCTGATTAATTCTTTAAAACAATGCGTGTACACGGAGAAATTACAAGAAGACGATTTTACCTGGTTTTTTTTAAAGACCAGTACAGTCTGAACATAAAGGTACAACAGGGCATTTGATTTCTAACAAGCCATCACCAAAACATGAACAAGATACTAAAAGGTCTGGTGTGGCAGATAAAAAACATTTATTATGGTCTACAAACATTCCACATTTTATGAAAGTCACATTTGTATGGTTTTTGTTTTGTAAATCGAAATATAATTATCTACTGCAATAGGTTCTGTTTCAGAACCATGTTTTAAAGCTTTAATATTAGGGTTAACACTTGTGTATTCCATCACAATCTTAATTAAAGAATTACAATCAACTGAAGATTTAGATTTAACAGAGTTAACCTTAGTAAAAATCTGATAAAATTTAGATGCTGTAATACGTCCCTTTCTAAGTGAAAACCAATTACAATTATTATGTTGACCTACAGTGGATTTCTCAATAAAAAAAGACCTCATCATCTGATAGTTTTGGTAAAAAAATTAAAAAATCATAACATGATGTCTCTGATTTAAATTTACAAGTTATATAATGCAATGTATAATTAGGAATACATGAAATATCTCTTGACTGTGACTGATGAACTATGACTGTTTCTGTTCCAGTGGGATCTTCTGTTTCTTTATGATCTTCAATAATTTCGTCGTCTGCTTCTGTATGATGTTCATTAATATCTTCTTAGGAAATCATGCATTAGAAAATATAAAGAGTTTCATTAATTGTTAACATGTCATTTGTATTTTTATTAGAGAAAATCCTGCAAAAAAATATTGAATCACAGAAATTAAAAATCTTGGGTTCTATGATATGATGAATTAAACCAAGTTTTTAGAATTATAATTTTTGGTCCCTTTTTTAAATTGGTTCACAACAAGGTCCAAAGGGCAAGAATAAAACTATGTATGATTTCAATAAAAATTGAAATCTTTGGGTTCTTCGATATGTTCAATCTAACAGTGTATTTAGATTTTTAATTTTTTGACCTGCTTTTCAAATTGGTTCACAATGTGGTCCAAAGGGTCAAAAATTAAAACTTTTTTTTATTTAAAAAAAAAAATTGATATCTAGGGTTTCTTTGCTATGCTAAATCTAACCATGTATTTAGATTTTTGAAATTGGACCATGATCTGTAACTGTCCAATTTAAAATTTAAGTTCCTAGACCATTCATTCTGTGTCAAATAATTAATCACAATCCAAATTCAGAGCGGTATCAGGTTGTTATCTTTAGTCGATGTTGTGTCAATACTTGCCCCATCTGTTCAGGGTTTGACCTCTGAATTCTTCAAGTTGCGACCTGCAGAGCATTTTATTTAGATTTAACATGAAACCCAGTGGTGGATTACAAGGGGAGGGTGTAAATGGTGCCCCCCGCTCCCTTCCCATTTGAAAATATATCCTATTCTACCATAAAATTGTGCAAAACAAAAAATTGCCTTGCTAGGCATATATCTACAGATTATTGAATTATGCATCTCCTTTTCTAAAATCCTGTATCCACCCCTTGTTTTAAAGATTTTCCTTTGCCACAACCAGCATATTCACAATTTCTATTGTTAACATCCTATATGTAATATTTATACCTTTTGTTTTTTTGCTTTGAAATATACCAATAAGAAACAATTATAGAAACATACCTCTAAATATACAAGCATTTGGTAAGATGCCTCTCATGGCAATGGCAAAGCTGGTCAATATTTCTCCCTTTTCTGTATTAATTGGGTCAAACATTGTCCTGCTATTAGTGGACATCAGTGTTCTGGATTTGACTTGATAAATGAAATAGAAAATTAATTACTTAAGAGAGATGCCTTAAAATGTGTTTTTGTGTTTTCATTGTCAATCACTACAAAAGTCAAAAAGTCTGAAAAGACCAGTTTTTGTCTAAATTTGCATGAATTTTTACTCGACATTCTTAATTTGTCTGAATAATTTTAAAAAATTCTTGACATAGTATGAATTTGTCTAATAAGGTTCTTGATTTTTCTTGACAAGTGTCTTGACAGTATGAACATTGTCTTAAAATTTCTCGACACTTCCTGTATCATCTGATAAGAGTCTGGATTAGTCTCGACCAATTCTTGACTGTCTTAAATTTGTCTCGATCTGTCTTGACATATTCTTGACATTCTTAATAATGTCTGAATATGTCTCGACATATTCTTGACATTCTAAATAATGTCTGAATATGTCTCGACACGTTCTTGACAGTCTTAAATATGTCTTGACACTATCTCAACAGTATAAATTTCGCCTGAAATGTGAACAGACTTATTCTGCACTGTTTATGACATTCTATTGCTGTTATATACTCCTTTTTATTATGGCTAAACTAAACTTTGAAGAATCAAGGATTAATTTGGTATAGTAAGATACCCTTTTGGTGCAACTAAGTTGGAATACCCTGAATAATCCCCCATGTAGTTTAATTTTGATTTATTTTTATTAAACATTTAAGTAATTGTTTTCACTTGGAATATAAGTCGAAGGTATTGACAAACAGCATTTAGATTTTTGCCGTTCACAAAACTGCCAGTCAAATTTGCTTTACTAAAATAGGTGCCTTGTATCTCTTTTGGACCCCACAATTCATCTTTTGGGTTTGTGTGGCTAAAAAAAGAGGGGGGGGGGGGGGGCTTTCGTTTGAGTCAAAGAATTTGTTCCCATCTTGATTCAAAAACCTTATTCATTTTTTAGAACAACCCAAAAACATTTTTTATTCAAATTTGAGTGTTGAATTTTATAATTTTTTATCAAAAATAAATATTTGTGATTACTCCTTCCTGAAAAGAAAAAAATGTTTAGATCTATATTATGCATGTCTGTTTGAGAACCATTTCATAAGACCGATGATTTCTATAGAAATCATTGATGGGACCCATTATAAATACATTTTTTTTATTATTCCTGGAGTAGATAATAATTTTCTTTTAATCATTGGGAATTATTCAATTTGTTTTTATGTTAAAATAATTAACTTCATAATTTTGATGAAGAAAATCCATTTCAATTCAATTTTTTTTCATCAAAATGATGATTTTCATTTTCATCTATCAACAAACTTTTTAAATTGTAGTGGCATGGTCGGTCAACTGATAAGTTGTATGGCTGATTACAGGTAAAGCAATAACTTCTATTTGACAGTTGCGTGTACTGTGGGTTGTAGAATACCTTAATTTTATGGGGAACATCCTGTCCATGTGTAATACTTAATATATTCCAACAGATGACATTACACAAATTTTTCTTCTGTTAAATGAATGATTTGTATATCATCATAATTTGCTATTTATATAAACCACATTTTGGTATAATAATTATTTACCATATCAACATTGAATATTATGAATGTAGAATGAAATATGTCTACAGTATGATTGGTTTGAATCATTTAATTTATAAGATTTAGGAATCAAAATTTGTAATTATTTAAAAACCCACATTGAAATTGTTTTATATCAACACACCCACATTTGAATTATCTTATACTTTAGATTTCATAGCCATATTTGCATTTGTAAAAATATTTATATACCCAAATTTTCAATTATTTTACATGCCCAACTTTTATTTTTGTTGTAAAGAAGTGTAACTTGAAACAACAGTATATCATATAAAGAGAAATAAAGATTAAAGTTATATCATGAATATTGGTCATGATTTGTAAAACTCAGAACTGTCAAGTAAATTTAAGACACGATTCAAAATGTTCAGAATATGTCAAGCCATACTGAGAAAAAAATAAGAATGTCGAGAATATGTCGAGAAATTTCAAGACAGTATTCAAATGTCAAGAATTTGTCAAGAAATTTTAAGACCATATTCAGAATGTCGAGAATATGTCGAGTAAATTTCATACAAATTTAATATAAATGAGAATTTGACAAGAAAAATTAAGACACAAGTCATACTTTTGGAGAATGTCGAGTAAAAGTTCATGCAAATTAAGACAAAAACTGGTCTTTTCAGACTTTTAGACTTTTGTAGTGAATATAGCCATTTTAGCTGCAACAATATAAGGCTAATGTCAGAAAAATCTGTCTTTTCCTCTGTTTATATATGATCCTCATACAATAAGTAGATTTTCTGAAGTGGACTGATATTTTACATTTAATACATGTATATACATGAATATTGTTTGTTATAACTTATATTCATACAATGATAACCCAATCACTTTAATCACTGTAATTGGTGTTACATATATAAAAATAACTGGTATAGTAAATAGGTAAATATGATATATAATTCATATACTGAAATAATGCATCCACTGGAGGCAAGTTTTGATTTGACTTCCATCTGTATACCTCTATAAAATATTTGTTTTTACAAATCACAAATGAGCATCAGTGAAGTGTGTGAACAACGTTTATCAATTATGGACTTTTGACGAGGTCAATACGTTATATATGGACCTGTTCAGATTATATTGACCGAGGGCGAAGTCGGAGTGTCAATATAATCTTAACAGGTCCATATATAACGTACTGACTGAGTGAAAGTCCTTTTATATATTACATATGTAAATAATGTATATGAAAAATGGAATTCAATGTTCTTTCTGTGTATTTTTGAATTATATTTTGCAAGATTTTCAACATGCTATTGGAAATGTTAATAAATATGATTAATGTTGTATTGTAAACAAAAACACAACATTTTTTTTCTGTTTAGAACAAAAAAGAATTCAAATAAAACTCATTTCAGTCTACCTGCAAATTTTCCTTTTCGTACTATGCGGCGCTTCAGCCTTGATTGTTATGTGTGACGTCACAGATTTTTAATATTGACCGTCGATATACGTATAAATAAAAACATAGCGTCAATATACTTAAAAATAGAAACAAGGCTTCATATACATGAAATAATAATTGAAACACGTGATCGTAATATCCAATGAAATCAGGAGAATGCTACACCATATGTAATATTGTGTAATGTTGTTTATTGTTTAGCCATAAATGCTGTAAAACATTGAATAAAAGCATTTTGTTGAATCTCGTTGGTTATGACAAAGATTTTTCAGAGTTACAAATGTACGCATCTAATTTTTTTATTTATTTCATTTCTTGTGTATGCCTGGCTGATACTAAATGATTTGCCTGACAAAATTTTTGAAATTTAACACAATGCAAGTTCCCATAATATTTCTAACTGAAACATGTGTTGTTTTTTATCTTTGTATGTATGTGAATTATTTTAAGTAGTTATCCTTTTGATGTATTATTCAAGACGATATAAAACAAAACTGAGGCATGCTGGCAAGTAGTTTGGGCTGCATATTTCTCACTTTTTTTTTGGAACTACCCAACTGCAGGTTGATGATGTGCATACCCCCATACCATATCTGTTTGACGATTCAAGTTTAAATAGAAGACTGGCAATGTGATTGCATGTTTGTCCAAGTTTGAAATATCAATAAGGTTATCTTTAATGCTGATTACATATATGAGAACTCTGAAATTGGCATATTGGTTATTTTATAATAAACATACATATCTATTAGAGGGTCTGAATGGGGTTTACAGAATAAGTAATAATGGTCAAATAATAAAATGGAATAGAGAAAAACGAGGAAAGAAAATCAAGAATATAGAATTAATTCAATAAAGGGGTGCAAAAGTATAAGAATAACTGTGAAAAATAAGATTTAGGCAGACCTCCTAACTATCTGGATTTATGGGAGATATTTCCCAAATGAGAGGTGTTGACCTGAATTTTGAATTTTTTTACTATATCAACTGAACACCTTAAAACAGTGTTAAAATGGCTGTAAAGCACATACATATTTATTTAAACAATGGAGTATTTGATTAAAACGCTTATGAAAATACAACATTCAGTGGTTTTATTTTTTTGCTTTATATCATATTTGTTTTTTGTTTGTTGTGTTTTGTTCATACATTGACTTTTAGTTTTCTGGTTTGAGTTGGTTTTCATTTGTCATTTGTGAGTCTTTATAGTTTGACTCATTGTTGAAGTCCATAGTTGTCCTATATCTGTTTACTTCTACATCTTTTCGCCTCCTGTGTATACCACATTTTCTAATTTAAATACAAATGTATTTGTATATACATGTATATACATGTAATTGTTGCTCAATAATATGTATAAAATAAAATAAAATAAAAATATATATATTAGGGAGCAACAATTTAACTTCTAGATGGTGGTTATAGTTTTATTGTCTGAGTCAGAAATTTTTTATAAAATTTTTTCAATGCTATCAATCAAATTATTTTTTTTTCAATATTTATCACTATGGGGAAAATCTGGATTCAAAATAATGTTTTTGTCATCTGCTTAACCAGAATAATGTTTTTCATCAAATTGGTGATAAGAATATTTTTTTAGAAAAAAAAAACATACCCCACCTCCCTTTGAAGTTTTAAAATGGTTGTCTCTTATATATTTAAATTATGCTATCATGAATATAGAAATATAAGACAATTACATTTTAAGTTGAATTTAAAATTTTTCATAATTTTAATGAACTATTAAAATTTACACATTTTTTTTAAATTAACTGATCTAAATAAAAACAGGTCTTCTGAAGTTCTGTACACATTATAACATTATTGTACTTTTTAGTTATTTTTGTTTTTGGATACATTGTCAGTTGGATAGATGCCACTCACCTATTTTTATATTTGAGAGAAAAAAACTACCTTTCTGTATCTATACAAAGTGACAAACAACTTCCCCACTTGTAGCTTTATTTCCACAACTAATAAAACTATTATAAATTCAAATAATAATAATATAAATTGTATGCATGCATTTTTCTTTGTAATAAACTTGTATCTAATGAAAAATATTGAAGTTTTTGTTGTTTTTTTTGGGGGAGGCACTTTTCATGTTTTTGGATGGGGAATGGATTTATTTTACTTCTTCAATGTGGGGACTTGAAAAAAATAACATACATTCAGATGCCCCCTCCCCCCGTCCCTTACAATATTGAAGTTTTTGTTGTTTTTTTGGGGGGGGAGGCACTTTTCATGTTTTTGGATTGGGAATGGATTTATTTTACTTCTTAAATGTGGGGACTTGAAAAAAAAAACATACATTCAGATGCCCCCTCCCCCCGTCCCTTACAATACAATACTTACAATCATAATAAAATATATTACCCTGCAGTACAAGAACAGTATGCTCTTTTTACTGCGCCATCTGTCTTTTGAATGCACACCCAAACATTATGGTAGTCAGTTTTTGTTCTTTGGGATGGGCAGCATTTTGCCTTTAAAATACAAGTATTCTTGTCCAGAGGGTGGTAAAAAAACATCCTGTAGCCAGCCACATGTAAAATACTCGTAGGATTTGCCTACTTTATAATCTTTAAGAACCTGGCTTAAAGAGGCAACATCACCGTGATCAATTAGAAATGTAGAGATATCCGAAAGGAAAGTTGGAGGCCACCGTGAAATACTAGATTTCTCATCGAACCAGCCGCTATGTAAAGAGAGGGGATCGGGAATATTACAGTAAGATAATATACGTTTATAACATTTAACATTGTCCAGCAATACTTCACTCTGGTTGGGTTTGACCGGCAAACCCAACTTGGCAGCGAAAAACATAGAGCAACCAGCTCGTCTTTTGTCCCTTCTTTCGTTAGTCCCCTCATTGTAAGATAATGTTGTAAATTGTCTGTTTTCCAGCTACTAAATTCTTCCAACGATGTATTTTGGTCACCAGGATCCATAGTAAAGAATTATAAATGATTGAAAATAGAAAAACAGACCGGCAGTTCGTTTATACCGGAAGCAGACGATAAACAACACAGACGTTTCTAAGCAAAACATATACAATGGCCGCTTACGATACCGATTTCGGACTCGCTCGACCTTTGACACGAGTCGCTTACGTTCAAATATTTAGTAATAGCGATAAGGTGTATTGAAATGGCATAACTCAATCAAAAGACGCATTTACACAAGTGATAATACACTGAACGATAAAATTTGATCCATGACACAATGTAAACACAAAATCAATAAAATAAGGGGTTAGATGTTAAACAATTTCAGATAAACAACCATAACCTGGAACAAAATACCGCCAAATAGAATAATGTACACAGGTAAATGAAAATAATTTTGTTGTAAGGTATTCAGGTATAAATGGAGAACGGAAATATTTTTTACAAAATAAATATTTATGTTGTTCATAGTACGAGAACAGAAGTGAAAATTTATAGTCCTACGAAACACTTATCAAAGCTGGTATATATTAAAAGTAGAGAGATGAGATAAAACACTAAATAAGTAAACATTAAACGCAAAAAAGCGCTACAAATTGTA
The DNA here is from genome assembly GCF_021869535.1 of Mytilus californianus. Taxonomy (NCBI): domain Eukaryota; kingdom Metazoa; phylum Mollusca; class Bivalvia; order Mytilida; family Mytilidae; genus Mytilus; species Mytilus californianus. The sequence continues at coordinate 8,805 of NW_026262678.1, forward strand.
TCAACAGGTCAAATTAACAAGAAAGTACGATTTTAAACAATTAATAATAACAAATCATGCATCAGAGACTAAAATCAACTAAAACACATCCCAGTGATTTAGTATTTTAGCGTCACGGACAGTCAAAGAAGACATGACTTGTGCAATGCCAAAAATAAAAGTATCGACAGGCAGTAGGATAGTTAGAAGTTAACATATATATATAAGTTCCTACACCAGAGGTCAGAATACTGTTGTGTGTAAAGTTTAGTTTAAACATATTTATCTATAGTGGATTGGGAAAAAAGTTATTACAACTTATATTAATCCCTTTCTACTTTGATGGTGCGAGTGCTGCCTCTATACTGGGGTTCTTTTCTTGTTGAATGGAATGTTTATTCGTATTTCTTCTGTTTCCTTTTCCATTGAGCGGTATGGTTATCAAGTGTTCCGACCGCTACCTTTTCTGATTCGAGTAAAAGTAAAATCACAAAAAATTCAAAATGGAAAGTCCACAATCAAATGTCTGTTTGACTTCTGAAATTATCTGTTTGCAAAATAACATAGATCATTATGTTCAGAATATTTGTCTTATTTGTATATTTTTGTATTTTCTAGGATTAATATCCTGATCCTCCAATTTAATTGCCTCCAAGGGTGACTGGCAGTAAAATTTTGCCAAAGTGGGGCGTCCATTTGACTGTGCGGGATGTATCAAGTACGCAGTCACGTCCGATAAGAATGGGGACGTTAAATCCGATGCCTCGTGTGGAGAGAGTGTTATGCTCTCTCCACGTTAAGAAATCCTTGCAACAACTCTTTGAGGGGTCCGTAGATGATCTGTTGCGAGGCTAAATTCCTGCCCCTATTCATACAAAACTGGTAGAACCTGTAGTAATTTTTTAGTGTAAATATGATGTTTAGTATAAAAAATATACACAGCGTACCGATGCGGAAAAACCTGTAGTTTTACATAATTTTAACTAAACAATGACGTATTTTTCATGTTTTTTTAACTGAAAAAAAGTTGGGAGCGTACGTCTCTTAATCCCACTCTTTGATCTGTCATGAAACGCACCCTCAACGTGACCGAGTTGAAAAAAACATACCTTAAAGCTTTACGAACCAAGTGAAAAAAACCCAACTTATAACATAATACATTTCGTCCAACTGAATAAAAAAATATATAACAAGGATGCAAACGATAAAAGGACATAATTTTTAGGTAAAATATAAAAAAAAAGATAAGATAAACATAGATGATTTGAACTATGTGTAAATAAAAAAAGCATACCCTGCCACGTCCACTTGTATTTGTAGTATTTATATTTTTATCCATGTGATGAGTTAAGCCTCTTTCAACTTATTTTTATAGTTCGTTCTTATGTTGTATTGTTACATCACTGTCCCAGGTTAGGGGGAGTGGGGGGGGGGGGGGGGGGGGATCCCGATAACATGTTTAACCCCGCCACATTCTGTATGTATGTGCCTGTCCCAAGTCAGGAGCCTGTAATTCAGTGGTTGTCGTTTGTTTATGTGTTACATATTTGTTTTTCGTTCATTTTTTGTACACAAATTAAGCCGTTAGTTTTGTCGTTTGAATTGTTTCACATTGTCATTTCGAGGCCTTTTATAGCTGACTGTGTGGTATGGGCTTCGCTCATTGTTGAAGGCCGTACGGTGACCTATAGTTGTTAATTTCTGTGTCATTTGGTCTCTTGTGGAGAGTTGTCTCATTGGCAATCATACCACATCATCTTTTTTATAGATGTATATTTAGCACACATTCATCTTTTAAAGCATTATATTTTCCTAGTGTAAGACATAATGTAATTTTAATGCACACTAAATAGGTGCAATTTATAAGGTTCTAACTGTAATATTATGAAATAGACCTGTTATCAAGTAGTTAATAATACCTATTGTATTCTAAATTTTGGCATTCCTTGAAGACATCTGTTTTTTAAGGTAGTTCGGGGGATAAGAAATCGACGACAGCATTGACGGGTTGGCATGACGAACCTGTGATAACGTCAGTATCAAAAGCAAAAAGCCTCATATTCCATTATAACAGCAACAGTCCACCTTCCACTAAAATTACAAACAAAAAATACTTTAATAGCCGAATTAACGGCTTAAATGACATGGCTTACAATTAAATGATCAGTATAAGGTCACTATTCTTTCTTGATGGGATTCATACCTTTGTTCATGGCAGCTGCCTCATCGAAACAACATGAGGTTTCCCCCTGCCTTTATTTCTCTTGCTAGCTGGGCTTCTGTGGTTGGTCTTGATTGTTAATTTCTTGTTTGGAACCTTTTTTGCACCTTGCAAATTTGAAGTCCGTTTGGTCCAAAAGATGGTCTTGCATTTTATGACTTAATTCTTCAATTGAACCAGCCCCTATCTACCGTGACTTCTCCGCCTTCTGACAGGTGGACCTATTTTAGAAGTTAACTAGATGATTTAATGCATTCTTGAGTGTCCTATTTAAATAAAAAAAAAAAAAAAATAAAAATAGAAAGATAAAATTAGTAGATGTGAGAATGCTTATAACACAAACAAACATTGTATTTGCCAATCACGGTGCCCAGAATGAGCAGAATAATTACAATATAATTTTCAAACATAATACATGTATAAACGTAAATTAAAAATAGGTTAAACAAAGTACATAACATGGTTAATTTTGATTTAATTGATTAACATCAAATATCAAAGTATCTGAAATAAGAAATTTGTAATAATAAAGATATATAATATGACCCATTGTTTGTTACTCTGGACCCTTAATTGAACAGCATACTAATAAGTAATTAAATGTAAAAAATAACTAATGTAAATGCATATATGATCATATATATCTACAACTTTATATAAAGAAATCCAATTTAATATTGTATTCCTGTTTATATATTAAAACCTCTAATAATTGACAAATTATTATCAAAATGTGTGTATCTTCATTTCCCATTAGCCAAAAAAAAAAGAGATTAGTTATCAAGTTTTGAAATATTTTCATTTTAGTATTTTGCTAAGAAAGGGATTTCTAACATTAACCAGTCCAAAGTTTATTTCCAGAGGTCTTATTTTGTCTTTTATCATTAAATTAGTCTTTCTTCCATATGTGGCAATCTTTGAAATATAATTTCTTTTTCACCATATTCTCAATGTTTGTTTTAGATGAGAGAACTTGATACTCTTGTAAATCAAGCAATTTAAGTTTAGCATGAATCAACCAGTCCAAGAATTCTTCCCAGCTTTCGATAATGTATTTGAGAGAGAGTATGCATTTGTTTATAAAATATTATTTGTAATATGAATTTTTTTCCAATATTTGATCATATTTGTTAAAATATCTAACATTAGAGGATAACGACCTAATTCGCCAAATATGGCCAAATTTGTTGCATGCATATTCACTCCTAATGTAAATCTGCAGAATTTGAGATGCACTTTCTTGTTTTTTAGATCTTTACACAGTCTATAGAAATAATTTAGTTCTGTGTCATTGTTTAACTTTTTTGAATTAAAACAACCCCATATTTCTTAACCATACAATAATACGGGTTTCACTGTATGATCAAAAATGTGCATAAGAGTGGAGATATTAGGTTTATAATTAGTAAAATATTTTGTATATTTAAAGAAAGCTTTTAAACCTTTTTTAGATTCCGTTTTTTTTTTAAATTAACTTCTAAACCCCAGTGTTCACAATAGATTCCCAGCTTATTGAATAAAGTCTGTAAGCCTTTTTTAGATTCAGAAAGCAGATCAAGATCATCAGCATAAAGAAGACAATTTAATGAAACATTTGATAGCAATACAGGTTGCATCCTATAAAAATTTAAAATCATTTATATATTTTTTAAAGAGACTAGGGCTCAGATTATCTCCTTGTCTTACTGCAATACATGATCTAAAGTCAGCTGTTAACATGTTTCGTGTTTTTATACATAGTATATTATTAGAAAATATAATTTTGAATATATTATAAAAATGGATTCCTACTCCAATTTTACTAAGTTTATAAAACAGTCCTGTACGATTAACAGTATCAAAAGCTCTTCTAAAGTCAACAAAACATGTATATGGGCGTTTTTCAATAAAAACGAGAATTCTTGTCCCAGCCACTTTGAAAAAAATGTTTTTGGTCTTAACAATTTATTTTTTTGTGCAGTCAGTACATTTAATTACATTTAACATTTTAAGCAAAGAAACATACTATTTTTAGAGGGATTAATAAGATATTCATTCATGAATGGTTAAAAATAATCAAAATGGCATGTCCTTAAGTCTCCAACTCAACATCCACACTCTAAAATATTGTAAAAAAAGGTAGAAATTAATGTTAATTTTACTTCATGTAGGTTCTATAATTATTCAAAAGTATGTTGAGAGTCAAGATATTTTAATAAACAGTTTTTGACAAATGATTTTTAATTTTAGCAGGTGTGTCCCTGACAAAATGTTCACTACGAAACGAAGTAATTAAATTTGCGAATAAACAGTTTTATATAATCAATGTTTGCAAGAAATGGACTGGATATAAACATTAGGGTCTTACAAAAGAAGTGATGCTTTTATAGCGACAGTTAAATTGTTGGCCAAAAAAATTGAGCACATCAAATGGACCAGAGTGATACCGTATTTTTCATAATGTCCACTACAAAACGAGTCAAATCTCCTTCAGTATCTGGTTTTAAAATTATGAAACAAATATCAGTGTACAGCTTAGTATGTGCTTTGATGAATAGAATCATTTTTGTAACTATTGCAATATAGGGATTGTGGGAAAAATAAAACGTGTGAATATGTCCACTACGTAACGGTCAACTACGAAACAACTTTGGGAGAAAAACGTTTCGTACTGGACACTACCACTACCATGCAGTCTTTTTTTACTCTTTTCTCAATTATATTCGTGCAAAACAAATAACAATGGTTAGTTTCATGTAATTTTCAATATGTTTTTATCAACATAGATTAGGGTTTATGTCAACTACGAAACTTTTTATCCACTACGAAACGGTTTTTGTCAACTACGAAACTCATCAAATGTCCACTACGTAACATGAGTTGTTCCTTCATATGTGAAGTACGGTCTAATCTTTATCAATAAAAAATGGTTCTCCAATTCAGAAAAAAATAAGATCTTTCTAGTTTATTAAAGAAAACAAACTGGAATGTCAATAGGAGACGTCCACTACGAAACAGTACATAAATTATGAAAAAAATATCATTTTGAAGAGTCTTTAAGATTGCTCTTTTCATTTACAAACAAGTCTATAATAGAGGTATTCAAAATAACTCTTAAAATAAAATTTTAGACAAGTTGATTTTTCCATTTTTTAGGTCTGAAATTCGAACTTTTATTGAAAAACGCCCATATAATGGTTTTGAGCCTTTTTGTGTGTTTGGCTATAAGTGTTTTCAAAGACAAAAAGATGATCCTTGTCATTTTACCTTTAGAGAAATATATTTGTTCTTGGGATATAATGCCGTGTTTTTCTAAGTATTTTTCAAGTCTGTTATTTAATATTCTAGTAAACAACTTACCAATATTACTACTTATAGCAATTCCCCTGTAATTACTAGGTTCTTTGTTGTCACCTGACTTATGTATAGGAGTTAAAAAACTTTTACACCAAATCTTAGGAAAAATTCCACAAGTTAGGACATTATTAAATATTTTCAAAAGGGGTTGGGCAACATCTGGGAATCTGATGATTTACCATAAAAAAAAAATTAACCTTTCTATCCCATATCAAAATGTTAAAATCGAGATTTTTAAAAGCATTAGATATTTTAAAAGTTGTCGGCAGCACTGACTGGGGTTCTGATCGCAACATTTTACTTAATTTATATAGATCTCTAGTTAGATTTAAACTAGATTATGGCTCAAAAGTGTATGGCTCTGCAAGGAAGTCCTACATACAGATTCTCGATGCTGTTCATCACCAGGGCTTGCGTCTCTGTGTTGGTGCCTTTAAAACATCACCAGTTCAGAGTCTGCATGTAGAGGCTGATGAGCACTCAATCTCCACCAGACGTTTGAAGCCTGGACTTCAATACGCTGTCAAGCTAAAAGCATATCCAGTTAAATCCTGCCTACGACTGTGTTTTCAATCCAATTTATGAAGATATATTTGCAAAACATGAAAATAAAATTCCTCCATTAGGAATTCGTTTAAAACCGCATTTAATCATTTTTGATTTAAAATCTGTTGCACAAGTTGAAACTTGCAAATGTCCTCCATGGGAACTTCCCAAACCGAAAATGATATTTGATCTCCGAAAATACAAAAAAAAAAACGGAAACAAACCCTCTTTGAGTACATCAATATTTTGCTGAAATTAAGGCTAATTAGTCAGATTTCTCAACTGTTTAAACAGATGGATCGAAGGATGGTAACCGAGTAGCATTTGCTGCTATCCTTGATGACAGAGCTGCGACTCTCCGTTTGTCATCTGACGCATCCATATTTACTGCTGAAGCACAGGCAATAACTTTGGCTTTACAATTTATTGCTACTTCAGACAAATCAAATTTTATAATCTGTTCTGATTCACTTTCATGCTTACAAGCTATACAACATACTAAAATTATAAACCCGATAATTCTCAAGATCTTATCTGTAATGAGGAATTTGAAAATTCTTCATAAAGAAATAATTTTTCTATGGGTACCGAGTCATGTTGGAATCCATGGAAACACGGTTGTAGACCAGGAGGCAAAAAATGCCCTGTTTTAACCCCACTTTTAAAGTCTCATTTGGGCTATTTCGTGGCGGCCAGTTTTTATTGGTGGAGGAAGCCGGAGTGCCCGGAGAAAACCACCGACCTTCGATATGAAAACTGACAATCCTAGTCAATTAAGATCGGAGTCGAGTGCACCCGCACCGGCGGAGTTCGAACTCACAACCTCAGTGTTGTCTGGCTAGTGATTACAGTAGTAGAACTACTTAGACCACTTGGCCACCGAGGCCCCTCTGAAAAATGAAGAAGATGATTTTTTTGATAGTGTTCCAATTACAAATATTGTTTCATTCTTAAAAGAAGTTGGAATATATTATAAAATATAAAAATGTTGTATAAATTTAAAATGATTTTAATTTTAATCACGTTATCAACGTTTACTTTGAATTTTATTTGTAAATAAACAATTTTAATTTAGACTTGAGTTTAAGTATATTGAAGGACCTTTTGTCTGATTTTAAAAATATAATCAAAATTGTTAAAATATTTGAATTAGCTCTCGCCGCGATATAGCCTTTTTGCGCGAAGGCGGCGTAAAGCAAATACCAATCAATCAATCAATCATTTTCCAGCGGCAGTCGAAATTTCCCTGACCTACCTGTTGTTTGAAATGCATGAAATTTTTGCCACTGGACGGTAAGTAACCAACAATCGATCAATCGTGTATAGTACCACACAGACAGAGTCACTATGATCTACATTTCATCACAATTCAAAAGTTCTTCTCTCAACGTATATTTGTTCCGCCTAACAGATGTTCCACTTGAAACATTGTTATGAACAATGTCATAATATCTGTTCCTGGTGGAACAAATATTCAACACCATTTATTCCGTTAGGATCATATACTGTTATACGAATTCCAGTGGAAATAATATTCCAGAATACTTTTTTTCATTTGGAACTTATATAATGTGAACGAACTTCCATTTCGTGACACTTCCAACACTATGCACTATAATGTATCAAACTCTACTTGTATACCATATAAAAACGAAGAAATGGTATGTTTGCAAATGAGACAAATCTTCACCAGAGACCAAATTCATAGAAATTAACAATTATAGGTCACCGTACGGCCTTCAACAATGAGAAAAGCCCATGCCTCATAGTCAGCTATAAAAAGCCCCGAAATGTCAAATGTAAAAGATTTCAAATGAGAAAACTAACGGACTAACTAATATACAAAAATATGAATGAAAAACAATTATGTAACACAGCAACAAACGACAACCACTGAATTACAGGCTCCTGACTTGGGACAGGCACATACATACAGAATGTGGCGGGGTTAAACATATTAGCGGAATCCCAACCCTGCCCTAACCTGGGACAGTGGTGTAACAGTACAATATAATAACGAACTATAAAAACATTTGAAAAAGGCTTAACTCATCAGATGAATACAAATAGAAATTATCTAACAAAAGCACTGAGTGGGCGTTGCAGGGTACTTGTACATCACAACAAACAGACACCAAGTACAGATCTGAGAGTACTCGCAGTTCCTGACAGCTAGTTCAAAACCAATAACAACTAATACAAAAAAATCAGGCATCTAAGACTAAGACGTTCTCTTTAAGCTGCTAGTACTAAAAAAATCAAAATCTGTGTACTTACACACCTCCATAAAGTGTTGTTAAAAATCCTACAATATACTAAAGCTGTACCCCCAAAACTGTAGGAGATAGCCAGGCATACGTATACCAGATATGTGTTTTATACGTCACTGGACATACCTTGTTATGTATCTATACGGACCGACTGGGGGGGGGGGGGGGGGGGGGGGGGGGGGTCAAACCCCCCGTCTTCACCGAACTTCGTCGCGGGGGTGTAAAATATAGTTCGACTATTTGGTATAAACTTTGACCAAATATACTCGAAAACTTTCGTTACTTTTAGTGAATGCTAGAAGTTAGACGTAATGAATTTTGATCTTCTGAATCATGAGAAATAAAAAAAAAAAGAATAAAATATCTGGTTTGACACTTTGAATCGTTCTTATATTTAAAGTGCCATCAAAGTGCATCTTTTCAAAAATAGTATGGGGCTGTGATTTATAACGATTTTGGAACATGGAAATAGAAAAAAATAGTTCGTGGCCTACAGTATTTGTAAGATTCTCAAGTTGGTTTATCACCTGTGTTAACTGGTCGTCGGAAAAAGAGATGTTGACCTCAAAAAGTATTCTCCCTGTTCCGTTTATGCTGGTTCATTACAAGAAAGGACTGCTCTGGCTTCTGCATCCGCCAAATTATCAGCGTCCTTTAAATTATTGATGACGTCATAAAATTCATAATAGAAGAAGGGAGAAAATAATTTCTACCCATGTATTACTTGTCATTCAGACGCTTCATTCAACACTCAAAATATTAAAAATAACAAGCCAAAATGGACAAAAAGCCCTATTTATACTAGAAAAATGTTTTTTCAGTGTTAATTCAGTATTTGTATGGCTATCCATAGAGGATAACTTACGGTAACGACAGTAAAATCCCTAAATACTTTAGGATTTTACCAATTACCGATGTAATTTCTTAAGAAATTATGACAACGGTTCTTTTTAAATGTGACAGATCAGAAAGTTAATGACAAAATGAAGCTGTTAATCACAACGGATGCTCGGCATGCATGCCGAAAGAAAAGTTACAATTAGGTTATTTTCAACTTCTCTGGGTCAACACGCCTACAAAGTGCTGAGTTATCAATTTGTGACAAAGAATTTCTCAAAAGATTAAATTGTTCAGAACTAAAATTCTATCATAATGAAGACACTAAATATGTGATTACGTTGTCATAGTCATGACAGGAATAACACATTTTATGGTTTACTGTTCGCCTAACATCCCATTTTAATTGTACACAGTTACCGTACTTACAATGGGCAATATTCAGCACCATTACAATCAGTGTACATTTTAGCAGTTTGAGTCCTAATGGTGTCTGGGGAAGAAAACTATGGTCATTTAGGTGTTCTCCTGACAGGCAGTAAAATCCTTGTCAAAATGTGGCGTCTGTTTGGCGATGTACATTTACGCAGCCATATATATATTTTTTCAATCTTAGTTTCATAAAAAAAAAGGTGACCAATCAGATTGCAGTTTCAGTTGGATGTCGGAAATTTGTGCAAAATGGCTGACTATCAACAGAGTATTGACAGGAAAACAAAACTTCCTTGTACAATAGACTATCGATCATTTAAAAAATAAGAAGAGAGGAATCTTGGAAACAATTTTAAACAATAAAAATTGCGTTGCTATTTTTTCCTACTGGATTGGAAGACAGTGCTATTTTGTTGTTAGGTATACGTGTACAGTACCAATAGAGAAAGGAAATATTTTTACAAAATAAATAATTTTGATATTCATAGTACGAAGTGAAAATTTATAGTAATACCATACACTTATAAAAGCTGGTATATAGACCACATATCTACTTGCCTTGGATTGGACCGTTGAATTCCCCGACAAAATGTAATTCTATGGACCATCTTGTCAAAACCTCTGTTTTGTACGTCCAAGGGTGACTCGGGAATAGAAGTTTGGTCATCATTGGTCTTCCTCCGACCGGCAGTAAAACCTTGCGTGGGGCGTCTGCTTGGCTGTGCGGGGTGCACAAATATGCATCCACGTTCGGTCGGAATGTGGACGTTAAATCCGATACCTTGTGTAAAGAGGCCTCGTTCCTATCCAGTGTACCCTGATTTTCCGTTGCAGTATAAATTTCTCCGACCTTAATCCCGGACGCCTCTATTAGAGAACCTACCTTTTGCATTTATTGTTAATTTGTTCTCGTCCTGAATATGCATGAAATATTTGCCACTGGACGTATGCAACCAACAACCAATCAATGAATTTTTTTTGTAATCTACGTAAGCACGATGTTGGACTCTCTTTGATTTATTCTTGGGATGACTAACAATTTTCACATTAGAATACTTTAAAGTTGGTAAGTTAATCATCCCAGTTTACATAGCAATAACCACTACATAAATGTGTTCTTTGCTTTAGTAAAGAATCAAAATAGGAAGATATCATCATCAAAATGTGCAAATTATATCTGAATGATTCAATGAAATCAATGAATCTTTTAGAAATTTTAAATTTATTTATTACTCATTTTGTTTTTATATTCAAATTTAAATTTTAACTCTTAGAGAATTTAGATTTGGAAAAATGACAGATTTCAAATGCCATTTAAGTCTAAAATATACATAAAAACTTTGAAAAAAATATTACCTTTGTTTTTCAAATGTTAGTAGATGATACCAACAGGGATCAGTGGTGTGATCTTAAGTAATCATACATTTTTTTCTTGGAACATTTGTTTACCACGGCAAAATAATCATACGAGTCATCCACATCATCTAATCCTGGGAAAAACAAAATTTCTCCCTATTCTTATTATGTTTTACTTTAAATTTCAATGGTAAAACTGTTTTTCAAAAAACCTGAAACCTTTTGATACAAAATACTGTGAATCATTTCTCTCTGAATTAAGGCCATCTAGTGTTTCAATGGTGTGTCCTTATAAAACGGTTTAGCGAGCTTTATCAAGGAAAAAACATTTTTAGTTCAGCAAAGGTGGCCTCTTTAACTTTCCCGCCCACACATATCCCTTTCTGGATAAACTGAATTTTTTTTCTGTAAAAAAAAAGAAGAGACAAATTATCATAAAGTTGTTAAGAAATGTAACAATGACACATTGGGTATGTCCATTTTGCTCCTAAAGTTTTGTCCTAACTTAATATGACCTTCCCCATGTAGATGGTATGAAAAAAAAGATGTCTATACAATCTATTGCGATATGTTTTTGGAGACTTGAAGTATAAAACCAATATCAGGTTGAACAAAATGCAAAACTGGCTTATGGTATAGTGAAGTTGTGCGAACGGGTGGACAGGAAAGAAGAGTAATGTGTGTAATCAGCTCCTACATTGTTCTATCCAGATCCTAAATATTCACAGAAATATTGCACATTTGTTGAAGTTATGCATCTGCTGATAGTATTATGGGATAGTTGAGTACTTTTTCTATTTTTCTAGACTAAGGAAATTAGTTATTTGTCAACAAAATTTATGAAATAAGGTACAAGTTTTGAAGTTTGATTTATAAATTCCTCCTACAGTTTTTAATACAGATCCCCGAAGCTTTACAGGAAGATAGCACATATGTTACAGTAATGCACCTAGTATTATCGAATTGCTTGAAGAATACTTTTTTCATCGCATTCTGTATGTGCCTGTCCCTTATCTAGTGTCTATAATTCAGTGTATTTTGTTTGTTACTGTATATTATTTTTTTTAATTATTGTTTTCATAAATCTGTTCATTTTCTTGTTTAAATTGTTTCAGATTTGTCATTTTGAGGTCTTTAACAGCTTGCCATGGGGTATGGTTTTTGCTAATTGTTGAATGCTGATTTGTCTCATTGGTATTCATACCATATCTTATATATGAATTAAACAATGACATTTGTTTTTGTTTTTGGAGTACTATTTTGCCATCTCTTATGACCAAATATAGCACACCTTTTGAATGAGGTGTTTGTGAAGAATATTAACACAAACATACAAGCACAAAACTGCTCACTCTATAACAGTAAAAAATCTATGTTAATACATGTAAACACAGACAATATAGTTTCACTTTGTATATGTCACTTGTCATCTTTCTTTGTAATATAGCAGCTGCAGAATCAGGGTTCATAACCTTCACCATTTCTGGCGGTTTCCGATAACGTCGGTATCAAAAACAAAAAGTCTCATGTTCCATTATAACAGCAACAGTCCACTTTCCACTAAAATTACAAGAAAAAAAAACGTTATTAGCCAAATTAATCGCTTAGATGACGTGGCTTACAATTAAATGATCAGTATTTGGTCACTATTCTTTCTTGATGGATTTCATACCTTTGTAAATGACAGTTGCCTCATCGGAAAAACATAGATTTTACCTGCCTTAATATCTCTTGCTAGCTTGGCCTCTGAGGTTGGTCTTAGAATGTTAATTTCTTGTTTGGCACCTTTTTCCACCTTGCAAATTTGAAATCCATTTGGTCCAAAGGATGTTTTAGCATTGTATGACTTAATTCTTCAATTGAACCAGCCCCTATCTACCATGACTTTTCTGCCTTCTGCAAGTGGACCTATTTAAGAAGTTAACTAGATAATTTAATGCATTATTGAGTGTCCTATTTAAATTATAAAAAAAGAATTGCAATAAGTTCTAAATGTAAGGACATTATATATAGATACTCAGTAAAGTAATAATAAAAAAGACGATGTGGTATGATTGCCAATGAGACAACACCTCCACAAGAGACCAAATGACACAGAAATTAACAACTATAGGTCACCGTACGGCCTTCAACAATGAGCAAAGCCCATACCGCACCGTCAGCTATAAAAGGCCCCGAAATGACAATGTAAATTTACGTACAAAAATTGAACGAAAAACAAATATGTAACACATTAACAAACGACAACCACTGAATTACAGGCTCCTGACTTGGGACAGGCACATACATACAGAATGTGGCGGAGTTAAACATGTTAGCGGGATCCCAACCCTCCCCTAACCTGGGACAGTGCCGTAACAGTACAACATAAGAACGAACTATAAAAATCAGTTGAAAGAGGCTAAACTCATCAGATGGATAAAAATACAAATACTACAAATACAAGTGGACGTGGCCGGGTACTTGTACACCCAAACAACAAAAAGACACTAAGTACAAATCTGAGAGTACTCGCAGTTACTGACAGCTAGTTCAAAGTCACTAACAACTAATAAAAAAAAAATCATGCAACTAAGACTAAATTATCAATCCGTACACATCCAGCATCCAATGGATTTAGTATAAAGATGTCATAAACAGAGAAAAACATGACCTTGTGCAATGCCAAGATACAGGTATGGACAGATTGTAGATCCATGAATGTGTATATGTATATAACAATAATATTTAGTTTGCTTTTAATTTACTAATATCAATATCAGTACCAATAAAAACAATATTTAATGATATAATTACAGTGTTGAATTGGTAACCTTTTAGAATAAGTTTATTTAAAGGATCGATAAGTTTACCAGGATCGTTTCTAAATTTCTGGGCACGGTAAACAATATTGAGGTAAAAAAAAGGATGTGAAATCCCGTTTGAAATAAGTTTTCTACAGGTAAAACCAAACTTCAAAACCAAATATTTATATCTGTGGAAGAATTTAGTAAAGGTTGTAAGTAATTTGTGGTAACGAAATCCCTGGCTTAATAATTTACCAGTAATACATAGATTACGTTCGTTAAAATCAAAAACGTTACAACAGACACGTGCATAGCGAACGAGTTGTGAAATATAAACACCGTAAGATGGTGCCAAAGGAACATCACCATCCAAAAAGGGAAAATTAATAATAGGGAACGAAAAATCGTCCCTTTTGTCGTACATTTTGGTGTCGTTAATTTTAATGTCTGGTCTAGTTTTATTTGAATGGTTAATGGGTCAAATTAAAATGTCCGCAGAAAGTATCTTTCTTGAAGCTTTGAACCGCCTCGGTGGTCTCGTGGTAGCGTGTTCGTCGAGTGCGGGAGGTCGAACCTCGGCCGGGTCAAACCAAAGACTTTTAAATTGGTATTTGCTGCTTCACCGCCAAGCACGCGGCATTAAGACTGGTTGGCTGGGATTCAGAATAATGTGTCCGGGTAAGGTGACATGGCTTCCTGCGGACTGTTATCTTGTGAGCTAGCACGTTAAATATCCGACTCAGAGTGTCTAGTACAGAGCAGGGTAAATATTCATATAACATTAACATTCTCGTCCTGAATATGCATATCAATTTGCCACTGGACGTTAAACAACCATCCATCATCATCATCTTTGAATATTTTTCAAATGTGCTATCAAAGTCAATCTTTTCGAAAATATTATGCGGCTGTGATTTGGAACGATTTGGGACCGTGTAAATAGATAATTAAAAAAAGTTCGTGGCCTACAGTATATGTAAGATTGTCAAGTTGGTTTATCACCTATGTTGACTTGTCGGAAATTTTGAGATGTTGACCTCACAAAGTCTTCTGTCTGTTCCGTTTATGATGGTTTCTGCTCTGGCTTCTCAAGCAACTCGGAGAATTGCATCTGCCTAAAAATTATCAGCGTCCTATAAATAATTAATGACGTCATAAAACGCGAAAATATTTTCTACCCAAGTAGTACGTTTCATTTAAACGCTTCAACAATGTAAATATTAAAAAAAAAAATACAAAAAGGACAAAAAGCGTATAAAAAATATATAATTAAGAAATGAGTTTCTAAGATTTCCAATACTTTAGGTATTTACCAATAAGTGATTATTTTTTTTAACATTTCGAATAATCATAAAGGGATTTTTTCCAACCTAAGATATGATGACCCTCCAGATAAAAAACTTTCATCAATTTCATCAATTAGGACTGAGTTTCCAAATGCATCTTGTTGACACATAATGTATAAAACTAAATAAATAATGAATAATAAACATAAAATTGTTGTTTTATGAAGGGAAGTATAGGTTCAGCAATATATCAAAATCAAGTTTGGTTGTGACATAAACATGATTAAGAATTTAAGTTTCATAAAAAAATGACTGTATAAATATAGTCATAAATATGAAACAAGATACATTTTCACAGTACTTATGATCATTATGATTATGTCATTTAGTTTATATATAAGTTTTGGCTAGATACTGATTGCTGTGAAAACAAACATTTCATTTTGGTAATTCGTAACTTCTCTTATTTTTACCAGAAGGTATATCTGTATATAAAAATTGATTCTATGAAAAATCCGGGCATACTTATTTTATAGGTTTTCCGAAACATGTACTTTTGGAAGTAGAAAGACCAGAAATTATTGGTCTAAGCCAGGTGAGCCTCTGGTTTGTTCAAGTGTATTCGTAATTTCTTTATATACCTGAGAGTCTGGATGTTGTGAACTGTGGAAAAAATTGTCTTAATTCACCATTATAATCTTCAAACCAGAAACAGCTCTGACACTACAATGGTCCATTTTGCAGGACAGTGTTGGGAAGATGAAGTAGCAAAAAAATAATGAATTTGAAGCATCACCTACAATTACATTAAGATTAGTGACATATCCCATATATAAGTATAATTCACTTTAGTGGCACCATGTGTGTAAAATAGAACAAATTAACTAATTTTCGTAAAGTGGTTTTTGTTTCGCCTTGACGTAGTCAGAAAAGCGATACATAGGAATGCTGTTTCCTACAGCGCGCCGTCAACATTGTATTAGATTAGTTTGTTTGGTATGCAGTTGTATTAGCATTGTCACTTCTCAATTTCATGGAGATTATCTGGCCCCTCCCATAAACCTGCGGAAATGCGAAAATAAAAAATTCTCAATAAAGACATCATATTTCTATGGGTGCCAAGTCAAACCGTATTCATAGAAACACAGTTCTAGATCAGGAAGCAAAGAATGTCCTACACGACCCAATATCTAAATGTGAAAAAACAATATACTGATGTTTAAATCTTAATAAAAAAGAATATGTTTTAGATATATGAAAAAATGCTTGTAGTAAAAGGAACGACAATACATTGCATGAAATTAAAACCAACTTTATTCCAAAATATGAAACAATTAAACTGAAGTTTTTGTAATTTAAAAGACTTTTTTGTCTGCTTTAAAAAATAAAGTTTTGTTTTAATATTTCAAATAGCTCTCGCCACGATATAGCTTTTTAATGCTGATGAGTCGTAAAGGTATCATCAATCAATCATTCCTTCAATTCTTGACGTAATCCTGTCTAACGCATTGAATTGATCATTTTATCAACGCCTCCAGCCTGCAAATTTGGTAAATATTATGCTTTACCAATAACGTTCTCCAGTCTAAAACTCCAATTAGTGATATCTTCATCCCTAGCACCATAACATTTTGCCATCAATGCTTCTTGTTGGTCAATATTACCATAATTGCTATCCAACTTGTTGAGTATCTGGTTGACAGTACTATTCGTTCCAAGTCCCATGACAGCTCTGCCTGCTTCTACTCACAATAATGTTCTACTGGCTTCCTTGTAAATGTTCTCAGAGTAGAGTTGTTGTTTCAAAAGACATATATAACAACGTGATACTGCTGGATCTTCGAAGTGCTCCATGAAAACTCCTTCTAAATTATTAACATCAATTTTATCAGCAATCAAAGCCGGGCTTCAAAGTTATAGTGAAAGTATCAATTCTAGAGGTGGCGTGAATCAGGTGTAGAGGAGGATCTGCTTACTCTTTTGGAGCACATGAGATCATCCCAGTTTGTGGTGGGGTTCGTGTAGCTCAGTCTTTGGTTTTTTATGTTGTGTTTTATCTACTGTTGTTTGTCTTTATCTTCTTCTCTTTTACCCTAGTCGTTCTTATATTTTTTTTATTGTTAATTTGAGAATGGAAACGGGGAATATGTCAAAGAGACAACAACCCGACCAAAGAGCAGAAAACAGTCGAAGACTACCAATGGGTCTTCAACACAGCGAAAAATCCCGCACTCGGAGGTGGGCCTCAGCTGGCCCCTAAATGAAAATATGTACTAGTTCATGGAAAATGGACGTCAGCCTAAACTCCAAAACATATAAATTAACTAAAATTTAAAAACATACAATACTAACACAAGGAACGCAAACATAAGCAAAAACATGGAACGCCAATTATGTAAATAAATACTAATGCCGGAGCTTCATAGATTTCTTCGAATTTCTGTCCCAAACCGATTTATTCTCATTTTCAAGTGGCAGCCCTAATATCCCCGAACTTCATCTCGGATGGCCTCTATATAAAAATACAGAAATGACGATGTTTGGTTGAATATGTTTAATCTATTTTAGATGAATGCGGTCTGCCATATTATGTAATCATCAATATTTTGTTAGTGATAGATAGTTGGTTGTAAAAAAAGTTTATCGGAAGATACCAATACCTTGTTGATAAATATTCCGAATCAACTTCACGAATAATACATGATGGTCTTGAAGTATAGATTAAGATCATAACACAACGTTGACTGCTGTACCCCTACTGTTTGCAAAATTATAAATTATTCTAAATAATAAGGATGTTCTTGTCCCAGGCAGAAAACCCTGGCCGTGTTAGGCGCAACTTTTTGGAAGTTTTGGTCCTCGGTGCTCTTCAGCTTTGTACTTGTTTTGGCTTTCAAACTTTTTTCATCTGAGCGTCACTGGTTGGTCTTGTGTGGACGAGACGCACGTCTGGCGTATTGAATTTTAAGCCTAGTACCTTTTGTTAGCTTTTATTCGTGTGTTTCTTTGTCCTTTATGTTCTCCCATTTATTTGTATCGTGGTCCTGTCATGTGATGTTGTCGTTTTAGTGTTGTGTTTGACGTTGCCATAAAAGCGGGAGGTTTGGCATGCCACAAAACCAGGTTCAACCCACCATTTTTTTCTTAAAATGTCCTGTACCAAGTCAGGAAAATGGCCATTGTTATATTATAGTTCGTTTCTGTGTGTGTGTTACATTTTAATGTTGTGTTTTTGTTGTGTCGTTGTTCTCCTCTTATATTTGATGCGTTTCCCTCGGTTTTAGTTTTTAACCCGGATTTGTTTTTATCTCTATCGATTTATGAGTTTCGCACAGCGGTATACTACTGTTGCCTTTATTTGACATTTTTTTACCTATTATAAAATTGAGAATGGAAATAGGGGAATTTGTCAAAGAGACAGCAACCCGACCAAAGAGCAGATAACATCCGAAGGCCACCAATGGGTGTTCAACGCAGCGAGAAAATCCCGCACCCGGAGGTGGTCCTCAGCTAACCCCTTAAAAAAAATTGTGTCCTGGTTCAGTGAAAATGGACGTCACACTAAACTCCAAAACATATAAAGGAACTAAAATTAAAAAAAACATACAAGACTAACAAAGGCCTGAAGCTCCTGACTTGGGACAGGCGCAAAAATGCGGCGGGGTTAAACGTGTTTTGTGAGATCTCAACCCTCCCGTATACCTCTAGCCAATGTAGAATAAAGAAACACATAGCAATACGCACAGTAAAACTGTCTGTTTGTTTTGTTCACACATTGTTGTCAATATAATGGAATTGCATGCGACTGTTATACAAGTAAGAGGTTTAGCTAGCTATATAACCAGGTTTAGTCCACCATTTTCTACATCAGAAAATGCCTGTACCAATTGCGGAATATGACAGTTGTTATCCATTCGATCGATGTGTTTGTCATTTCGGTTTTGCCATTTGATAAGGGACTTTCCGTTTATGTTTTTTTTTTGTGTTATTTTTCTTTTTTGGTAAATATGGTAAAAGTTATTCTGATAGATCTGTTGTAGCGAACATCGAATTCTATATCATAAGAAAACCCTAAAGCTTTGAGTTGTCGTCTATATAAAAACAGCCTTGAAAAGGAAATGTATTTCAAAATTTCAAGTGAAAAAAAATATCATTACTTTTTGTAGATAGTAAACTTTAAGCCCTCATCTGCCTATAGAAATTCTAAATTTATCGCTATCCAATTTACCCTCATTACAGTCCAAATTTCCCCGACCTTCATACAAGACGGCCTCTATTACCAAACCTACCTATTGTATTCAATGTTAATTTACTCGTCCTGATCAAGCATGAAATATTGGCATCTGGACGTTAAGCAATCAATAATTATTCAATCAATTAAATATGCTTAAGGTAGAATGATTTGTGCGAAATTATTGAGAAATTACCATACTAATCGGTTTTTGTTATTGACTTATTCATGGAAATGTATGCAAATATTTACTTACGTCATTGACCCTTCACTTTTTTTCATTGAAAGCATTGTTAAAAGTCCACAAAAATCATAACCAGTTTTCAGTTATTTTGTTTAAGGAAACTTGCACAGTTCTGGATGTAAGGTTTCTTCAATCGATCAAATATTCTCCTTTCTAAAGGTTGTATACAGTGAGTGGTATGTGTATGTAAGCAGAAAGTTTCAATTTCACTTGCTACAGCGGGTTTCAACAGGTAAGGGGTAATAAGCTTAGCTTGGCTGTGCGGGATGTACAAATAAGCAGCCCCGTCCAGTCAGAACGGGGACGTTAAATGCGATGCCTTATGTAGAGAGGTCACGCTCTATGAAGAGTCCATAGGCGGCCTGTTTCCGGCTTACCTTGTGTCACTATGCAATACACCATCATTTTCAAGTGGCAGTGCAAATTTCCCTATACCTTCATCCTGGACGGCCGCTATTACACGACTTAATTATTTCGTGTCCTGAACATGAATGAAATATTTGCCATTGGACGTTAAATTTTGCAAAGACTATGAAACCAATTACTATAACAAGCGACTCCCTATTTAAACCTGCAATAACTGATCCCTTCATATAATGTCAAGGTTTAAGTGTGACCGCAGAAACAATATCTACAAAGTGTTTTAAACATTTGATTTGCTATACAAGAATGAAATTAAACACCTGGAAATCCTGATCACTTATACTTTATACTCAAGTAATGGTTTACGTTTATTTTATCGCCTGTCGTAGTATGCGAGACATAAGGATTACTTATGGAAGCGGTGTACACTCTTTGTATAAACCTTTTTTTATTTTAGAAGTTCAGTAAACTTGGATGCTGCATACATTGTATGCAGATACCTCATGTAACGAAGTTTCCGTTTGTCATATGTCATTGTCCTTGACCTCATTTTCATAGTTCAGTGACTGCTCAACATTTTCTCTCCTTTTTTAATGTGAAGCACTCGCTTATTGTGAGTCATAGGTTTACTATATTAGGAATATGGGTTTTTTTGTAATGTCTACATGTCCGACAGAGATAGTTCACAAGACTTCGCCCACGTTAATGGATCAGTGATCAAGGTAAAGTTACGTGATGAGGTCCGTTTTTCAGATACTATAAGCAGCTTTATAATATGCTTTGTATGTAATAATTGTAAGGGATACATATCAGTTTAGCCGGTGTCATCCGACCTTGATCTCATTTTCAGGGTTCATTGGTCAATTTCATTTTTTGTGTGTTTTGGTCTGTTTTTCAAATAATATTCAATAGGTCAACTATATGTGATGTGTAGAATTATTATTAGGTGAAACCTTTATCTTTGAGACTTTCAACGTGAAATTAATGACCAGTAAAACAGGTGAGATTTCAGGCCGTTCACTCTTGTATTTGTTTAGTTTCTGTCGTTAAATCTGGTTTTGTACTATTGATGCACAGGTGTGTTACTCTTGACTTATCCAATTTCCTGTTAGGATTGAGATAACAACCAAAAGCCAACTACCGCGCCTCCCTCCCCGTTTTACTTGAATATACCTACCTAGAGCAATCAAGAATACCCAACTTAAAAATCGATATGGCCAAAATTAAAAGTCCGCTTTGGTCCCCGTAATGTCAGTGCACTCCTAGCGCCCTTAGAAAGTGTGGTTAGTCAGCCTCTGTAACAGCTTCATTTGTGTATCCCACTCCAACTAACTCACTCAATGTGATGACCCTATCGAGAAAAAAAATACTATAATAACTTACTTTTTTTTTTAGGTCACCTGGCCCAAAAGGGCCAAGTGAACTTTTCTCTTCACTTGGCGTCCGTCGTCGTCGTCCTTTAATTTTTACATAAATCTTCTCTGAAATTACTGGGCCAAATTAAACCAAACGTAGCCTAAATCATCCTTAGGGTATCTAGTTAAAAAATGTATCCGATCACCCCGCCTATCAATCAAGATGGCCGCCATGGCTTAAAATAGAACATGGGGGTAAAATGCTATTTTTTGCTTGTATCTCTGAAACTAAAGCATTTAGAGCAAATCTGACAATTAAAAGGGATAAAAATGATCATCAGGTCAAGCTCTATCTGTCCTGAAATTTTCAGACGCATCAGACAACCCGTTGTTGGGTTACTGCCCCTGAATTGGTAATTTTAAGAAAATTTTGCAGTTTTTGGTTGTTATCTTGAATATTATAATAGATAGAGATAAACTGTAAACAGCAAAATTGTTCAGCAAAGTAAGATCTACAAATAAGTCAAACATGACCAAATTTGTCAATTGATCCCATAAGGAGTTATTGTCATTTAAAGTTAAATTTTTCACAATTTTTCGTAATTTTTTTTAATCTTTTACAAAAATTTTCTCCTCTAAAACTACTAAGCCAAATTGAACTAAACTTAGCCTAAATCATCCTTATGGTATGCAGTTTTACAAATATTACCGATGACCCCACCTGTCAACTAAGATGGCCGCCAAAAGGGCCAAGTGAACTTTTCTCATCACTTGGCGTCCGTCGTCGTCGTCCGTTAACTTTTACATAAATCTTCTCTGAAATTACTGGGCCAAATTAAACCAAACGTAGCCTAAATCATCCTTAGGGTATCTAGTTAAAAAATGTATCCGATCACCCCGCCTATCAATCAAGATGGCCGCCATGGCTAAAATAGAACATGGGGGTAAAATGCAGTTTTTGGCTTATATCTCTAGAACTAAAGCATTTATAGCAAATCTGACAAGATAAAAATGATCATCAGGTCAAGATATATCTGTCCTGAAATTTTCAGACGCTTCAGACAACCCGTTGTTGGGTTGCTGCCCCTGAATTGGTAATTTTAAGGAAATTTAAATGTTTTTGGATATTATCTTGAATATTATAATAGATAGAGATAAACTGTAAACAGCAAAAATGTTCATCAAAGTATGTTCTACAAATAAGTTGACGTGATAAAAATTGTTAATTGACTCCATAAGGAGTTATTGCCCTTAAAAGTCAATTTTTTACAATTTTTCGTACATTTTTGTTATCTTTTACAAAAATCTTCTCCACTTAATCTACTAAGCCAAATAGAATTAAACATAGCCACAATTTTCAATAGGGTATCTTGATTTAGAAATGTATCCGATGACCCTGCCTTCCAACCAACATGGCCGCCATGGCTAAAAATAGAACATTAGGGTTAACTATAGAAGTCCATGAGAAAATTGTAAAAAAACAATTTCAAATGGTCACAACTTGAAAACTAATTTAAATAATGATGAGGGGTCTTCAGTAACTATTGTAAGACTACAATGGGATGACCTGCTTTTAATTTAATTACTGGGCAAAATTAAACCAAACTTGGTATCAATCATTATTGGGGTATCTTATACTATTTATTATGATTTTAACCTTGTTTTACATGATTTCCAAAACCACAGTAGACACAGGTGACCGACACAGGCTCTTGAGAGCCTCTAGTTTTAACTTTACAATCCGTCCTTCCTGCCATCCTATATTACCTTCAGCCTCGGTCCAGTTCTCATGGGTGTCAAAGATATTTCTTGGTGTTGCCCCAACTGCATGTGACCTAGCCTTTTGGGATTTTTTTTTCCTGGGGGAGACTTCAGATGATCGATCCTCCTTCTACTTGTCCCTTTATATCACTACTCCTGCGTTTCACTCGGGACAGTCTTTTCCATAGTGTGGGACCCCGTTAGCCCAAGTCTGACATGAGCTACCAGTGCTTCAAAGTCTCTTCCAACCAGCATCCATCTTTGGGCTCTGAGCGCCGCTATCCTGATTGGGAAGCCATCTGTTGCCCCGATTGTATTCTGAACACTTCCGCCACATGCTCTATCATGATGTGAGACTGTATGTCCAAGGAACTGATGGGCATTTGGCGGATGGTGCGTTTCCCATTCCAGCTTTCTCTGATGACTGCTATTCTGGGATCTAATCCAGCACTCCTAACCGTTATCCTCTGGTTAATCCAAGTGCCGCCTCAAGCCTGGGCCCTCTGCTCTTCAAACTTTTTGAAAGCTCTTGTCCAAACTATCAAAACTGGCCATTGTGAACCTTTGTGTAGAACTAAATCGTTTTGTTTTTGTTTCAATTCTTTGCATCGACTTGTTACAATTCTCCGCAAAGAATATTTGGATATGCCAGCCGAAATGCTTGCATTTATTGACAAAAAGGCTGAAAAGAAATAAGAAATTTTTTTTTACAACATCAGTCAGTAAAAAATGCAATGGTTTTACATACTGTAAATTCAGAAATTATTGCGAGGTTTTTATTAATGCGAAAAATGCGACTGAGTGAGTATCGCAATAATAAGAACTCGCATTCTGATAACTGAAATATAGACCTGTATGCACTTTTTTCGAAATCGCAATAATAAAACTCGCATTTTTGTCCATTCTTGAAAAATCGCAATAATAAATGCACGCAATTATTTCTGAATTTACAGTACTGTGAATTTTGTGTATTAAAAACACAACTAGAAATAAAAAGTCTGGGGAATGTTCTAAATACGTTAAAGGGCTGTTCAATGTAGTGTCTGTAAATAAAGGCAACAGTAGTATACCGCTGTTCGAAACTCATAAATCGATAGAGACAAAAAGAAATCCGGGTTACAAACTAAAACTGAGGGAAACGCATCAAATATAAAAGGAGAACAACGACACAACAAAAACACAACATTAAAAATGTAACACACACTGAAACGAACTATAATATAACAATGGCTATTTTCCTGACTTGGTACAGGACATTTTAAGAAAAAAAAAATGGTGGGTTGAACTTGTCCTATGCACTTACATATGTTAACCAATCTCTGTCTTCCTTGTTTGTTGAACTGATTCTAAATAAAAAAATCCATAAAACAGGAGGAATATTACATGTATGTACTTCTGAACCTGGGTCAACTTTTTTTATACCCGGCATTTCAGTAAATAACGACTTCTCTGATGTTAATTGCTTGTCCAATACCCTTAAAATGTGTACAGCTTTATTGAAAATTTCATGGTTAGACTTCTTTGTGTTTTCTCTGAAATTATTTTTTTATTACTGTAAGCCAATTTTGTAACGTCTTCATTTTCTGTTATCGTTTCGATTAGTTAACACGGATCACATTGTGATTTCCGCGATTTTAGTACAATATTACCGTAAAATTTAGGATGTGAAATACCGTTTTTTGGTACAGCCAAATTAACTAATCAAATCTTTGTATCTATGAAAGAATTTAGTAAAAGTTTTAAGCAATTTTTGGTAACGAAATCGTTGACTTAATAATTTACCAGTGATGCATTGATTACGTTCTTTAAAATCTATGACATCACTACACACACGGACAGAACGAACGATTTGGGATATACATGAACACCGTATGAACGGTAGGTATTGTTTAATGTATCAACCAAATGTAACAATGACGTGCCTTCACTGAGTTTGGTCATAAACTGAGACTCACAGCAATACAGGAATAAATCTGCTATTAAAGGGGCGCAGTTTGTGCCCATAGGAATACCTAATACCTGTCGATACATTTTATCGCCGAAACGTACATATATGTTGTCCAGGAGAACAGTTAATGCTTCAATCATATCTTCACATTTCCAGTAAGTGTATCTAGTATCCTTTCCTTTTTCGTTACAGAAAAAGGCTTTAAACGAGTTACAGCAAATTAATTTGCAATGAGATTTTTAAAAAGACCCTTTAATTAAATATGAAAACTGTTTCTTGATAAGATTGTGTGGAAGTGTAGTGTAGAGACTGTCAACAGAACTAAAAGGACCATCAAAAGCACGTATTTTATCTTAAACCTCTAATGAATTTTTAACACTCCAAATATAATTAATACCATTATTTTCATAAGCTTTATTACAAAAGTAAATAACAAGTTCTTTGATAGTAGTAAGGGGGGTAGTTAGAAACACTGACAGATTAGTAGTAGAACACTTACTAGATGCGGAGATGAAACAGAATTTAGATGGTTGTAGGCATAAAGATGGAATTGATTGCAGATTAGCTAAATATCTATCGTAAAGGATCGTAAGATACAGTCACAGAAATAATTTGTTTGGTAAGTACGTCTAAACAAGTGATAACTCTACGACAGATCCATCCATTGGATCACCAGTGAAGGTGATACATGGCTGAAAACACATTTTATATTCATAATTACTCTAAATATCAGCACAACAATGTTAAATCTACAAATTTGCGGAAGCAAATTTTTGTTCTTCCCTCGCCAGGATTCGAACTCATGCTATTGGGATATCGAGACAACACCGCCTGTACTGTATCCAGCGCTCTATACCACACGGCCACATAGATTGAACTAATAATTCAGCTTTCGGTGTATATCGGGTTATTGTTAACAGTTACTAGATTCTATATCGGTTATTGTTAACAGTTACTAGATTCTGTTTAATATATTGACTTTTTTAAGTCTCTTGGCGATTTACATGTTGACGTACTGTAAAGACACCTATTTATTGTTGAAGATTGTATATAATAATATGTAGATGCTTGTTGGCTATACACTAGTATTTTGATCGCCTAATCCATAATAATCATCAACTTTGTTATATTCATTCTATTCTGTAAACCCCTTGTATTCGACAAAATATATTTACATTCCATTGTACCATAAAAACATCAGTAACTTCTTTTCTATGTCATTCTGACGACCAGGCTGTGGTAAACTGGTAGTGTCCTCGTTTTTTTTCATCACCAATACCTCACAAGATATCTTGCTTAATCGAAAATGAGATTTAAAATCTTTGTCATTAATCTTGGTATCGTCTCTGAATAGTAATTAGTTACTTTTGGAACAAGTCTACTCTTTTTGTTGTCAAAGAAAAACAAAATCTGCTGTGCATTTTTCATACGAATGGTATTGAGTTTCATCTGAGTCACATTCATCATCAAAATTAATTTTAATAGCCTTCGTTATTGTTGATTGGGCGCCATTTTGATAGCCACAGGTGATAAAATTTTTGGAATTGCTTTGCAAACCAGAGGTACCCACATGTTCATAAGCTAAACCTATGGGTAGCCCCAGGGTTGTCTACGTTTTAACCAAGGTTTACTTATTATCTCTCTATAGGTTACCTATAAGTAGATATCCAAACACACCCAATGTAAGAATTTAAAACGATTTGCATAAGTGATTAAACACTTTATAAACTAAATAGCTTGTACAAGTTTACGAATGCAGTGTTAAAATGGAAACTCCTAAGAAGAAATGTAAACTTGATCAAAATGATAAATCTTTTCCTTCGCCTAAAAGGGCAAAAAAGGAACTTTCTATTGAAAACAAAATGGATATAATTAAAGATTCGGAGACAGGTCCAAAAAATTCACAAAAGGATCTTAGTTTGAAGTATGGGATCGGGAAAGCCACTGTTTGTGACATACTTAAACGTGGAGGTACATATCGTGCTCAATACGAAGAAAACATAGGAAGTAAGCGGAAACGGCATGCCAGTTCAAGTAAATTTTCCGAATTTTTTTTAATGAACTTGTATTTCGTTGGTTTAAGGGCGCTCGTGGAAATAACATTCCTCTGAGCGGACCTATTCTACAAGAAAAAGCTTTGAAGTACGCACAGGAGCTAAATTTACTAGAGTTTAAGGCCTCAATTGGATGGCGTTTACGATATGGTATTCGATTTATCAAAGTTTGTGGGGAGAGTGCTGATGTGAATTTTAAACCTTGTAGCAGAATTTAAAAGTAAATTCAATTTGCTTGAAATTGTAAAAGATTGTGATCCGAGGAATACGTTAAATGCCGATGAAACAGGCCTTTTCTTTCATGCCTTTCCTGGCAAGACATTAGCGGAGCGTGGGAAAGACTGTAAAGGGGGTAAAATGTCAAAACAGAGGCTAACTGTTATGCTGTGTTGTATTGTCAGGGGCGAGAAACTAACACTTTAGTCCTTGGGAATACAAATAAACCGAGACGTTTTCAAAACTTAGATGTTAAATTGCTTCCTGTGACTTGGAAGGCTAACAAAAAGTCCTGGATGAATAACACATTTTTCACTGAATGGGCAAAGGATATCAATCGGGATATGCGGAAGAAATCTAGGAAAATTGTTATCTTTCTTGACAATGCAACTTCACTCTCGCACAATTTATAACGTAGTAATGTCGAATTGAAGTTCTTTCCGGCAAATACGACTTCTAAACTACAGCCCCTTGATTTGGGTATCATTCGTGCCTTTAAAGCGAGGTATAGAAAGCACATGGTTAAACATTTACTGCCACAAATTGACAACTGCCATTCAGTGATTGAACTTTGCAAAGAGATAAACGTTTAAAAGCCATTCATTGGATTAAGACGTCGTGGAACGAAACCAAATCCACAACAATTGAATCATGTTTTCGTGATGCGGGATTCCCCTTAGAGGCCCCATCGAATGTAGATGAGCCTGAAGACCCGGATGATGAAATACCGTTAGCTGATTTAGTACAACAGTTAAAGTCAAAGGACCCGAGTGTGCAAATAACTGAAATTGACGATGTTGACGACAATTTAGCCACGGAATAAGCACTTGACTGTGATTGGCAATCGGACTTGCTAAGTGAATGTACTGGATATCCGTTAATTGAATCAGACGATGATGTAGAAACAGAAATTTCAACAGAGGTTCAACCAGGTTCAGATATGAACCATACTAATATTTTGGATTTATTGACAAATTGGCGCAATTTTTCTATTACTAAGGATAGTCGTTACTTAAATCAAATGGAACAAATGATTCCATTTGATCGAGGACTTCATTGTGAAAAGCAAACTAGCTACACGTCTGACAACATTGGATGATTATTTCTCTTTACAATGAGATCGGTGAACAGTTTGAACTTACACTTATTAAAATTGTAATTATGTTTTTTTCTGCATCTATAAAATATCTTTTCGATACATTTCATTTTTATTTTATTTTACATTGAAACTAACACAACAATACTTGTCATCTGTTGTATTACTTTGTGTCTGTCGTCAGTGTCAAAATGATTTTGAACTGTGCACTTCCGTTTACCTCTACAATCCTGTGAAAACCGAACAAAACACAAAGTCCCATGGGTGTTCGGTTTGGACAGGTTTCACTATATAAACAACTATCATACAAGTAGAAGGGTTGAAATAGCTATAAAACCCGGTTTACTCCACCATATTTTTCTGAAATTGCCTGTACCAAGTCAGGAATATGGCAGTTGTTTTTCACATGTTCCGTTGATTGGTAGCGTTTGATTTTTTCATGTTTTTATGAACATTCCCATTTTGAATTTGCTATGGGGTTCAGTATATTTGTTATATTTTTGTGTACACCCCTGATTACATCAAGATAACTAGTAATATTAAAATTGATTTATAAAAATAATGAGACAACTATCCACCAAAAATAGTTAGAAAGCCAAACAAGTATAAAGTTGAAGAGCATTGAGGACCCAAAATTCCAAAAAGTTGTGCCAAATACGGCTAAGATAAAAAAGGCCCAAACATAAAAAAAAATCAATTCAATTGAGAAAAGTAACGGACTCATTTATGATAAAACAATTCACAAAAAACAAATATGACAGACATAAGCCAACGACAACCCCAGAACTATAGGATGTGGCGGGATTAAACTAATTTGCTGGCTCCAAACCCCCCTTACCTGCAACATACTGTTGTGAAATTGAAAGGTTATTTGGACAAATCTCACAATTATGATTTCTTATGAAATAATATTCCTTTCGTATTATTTAAGGATTATGTACCCTTGTGTTGATTCAATGCTAAACATAAGGAAATTTTATAGAAAATCCCCAGCCTTTCCGCTTGTACTCTCATATTTGACAATTAGATCCTTGATAGATACAGGATTATTGCATGCAGTGCTAGCAATAATTCCTTTACAACAAGTTTATGAATTCAGATATTGGTTAAAACAAATATAGATATGGATCAATTCAAGTACACCTTTTAGGGTGCGCTCGACTTTAGTGACCCAGCACGAGGTGTTTTGGAATTTAAAGGTTGTTTAGAACTTTTTGTAAACATAAACGCTAGCTGATCATAGAAAAACAAGTGAGTAATCTATGTTTAAAATTTAATAACAAAAAATCTCTGTATTAAAGCCTGTGGATTTTCTACAAAAATCTTGGTTTTATTTTCACCAAATTCTCTTTTTCTACTAAATGCAATTATACTATAAATAATAATGCTTTACACGAAGTTTCCCCTTGACATATGTACAAAATGGTCCATCTCTTTTATTCATTATCTTTGCTGTTTTGATACTATTGCAGTTTGAAAATTTCGTAATTGACAGGCCACAGAAGGGGTCATAAACCTTAAGTTTGACCAATTTGTGAAACCTGAGAAATCACATTTTAGCCATGCTTACATTTATTAATCAACGTTTTCCGTAGCATTAACTGTGTTAATACATTTTTCCGCCAATCTGTAGCTCCATGTTTTGTGCAAGAGTTGTCGTTCTTATCACAACAAAGTAGTTATTTTAAACTACGGGATTTAATTCCGGTTGTGCTTATTGAAGTATTGTTTCTTTGGAATAAAACTTGTTATTGTATAAATGTATTGTCATGCATATGTGTCAGTGTAATAAACGCGTAAACGGGATCCGCTAAATGTAGGAAATTACGGGGAGTGGCCCTTGAGAATGGCATTTTTGGTTTCTAACGTAGACAACTTGGTTAAACTGTCCCAGAAAACGGCTGTTTATTCATTCTCATGACCTGTTCATTTCACGTTTGTAAGATTGTTAACCGCTTTTACATGTTAAGGGCTGCTGACACACTGACATTTATTTCACATCCACTTGTATTTATTAAAACTATACCGTACGATATCTCTT
Organism: Mytilus californianus; assembly: GCF_021869535.1. Taxonomy (NCBI): domain Eukaryota; kingdom Metazoa; phylum Mollusca; class Bivalvia; order Mytilida; family Mytilidae; genus Mytilus; species Mytilus californianus. Next base: position 39,163 of record NW_026262678.1, read on the forward strand.
TATAGACGTATCTTTAAATTCAATTGTAGATAAACAAAACAAAAAAACACTTTCAAAAGTTTCCTATCAATGGATTTCGACATTGCCAATTAAAGAGTGGCGAATTATACCAAAGGGACATTCAAACTCATACCACTGTCCCAGGTTAGGGGAGGGTTGGGATCTCGCTAATATGTTTAACCCCGCAACATTCTGTATGTATGTGCCTGTCCCAAGTCAGGAGCCTGTAATTCAGTGGTTGTAATTTGTTGCTGTGTTACATCTTTGTTTTCCGTTCATATTTTTGTTCATAAATTAGGCCGTTAGTTTTTTTCGTTTGAATTGTTTTACATTTGTCATTTTGGGGGCTTTTATAGCTGACTATGCGGTATGGGCTTTGATAATTGTTGAAGGCCGTACGGTGACCTATACTTGTTAATGTCTGTGTCATTTGGTCTCTTATGAAGAATTGAATCATTGAAAATCATACCACATCTTTTATTTTATATCATAAGTCGAAAATAAACTGACAACGCCGTTGCTAAAAAAGAAAAAGACAGACAAAAACATAAACAACAGTACACAAAACAACATCGAAAACCATAGACTGAGCAACACGTACCCCACCTAAAACTTGGGGTGATCTCAGGTGCTCGGTAGGGTAGGCATATCCTGCTCCACATGTGTCCCCATCGTGTTGCTCATGTAAGTTCAAAACCGGTTATATATCTTATTCGGTAGGTCACATTTGGGGGAAGGGACGATATTGTAGTTACGACAATTGAAATATATCCGTCGTCATCTGTGAAACAAATATTCCATAACCGTCAACCAACTCATGATGGCGTCCATAAAATTTACGAAGGGATGATTTCAAGTTTGAACCCTTGGTTTAATAGCTTTCTTGTTAGCAACAACCCTCTATCAAAGAACCCCCAAGGGTGACTGGGGAATAGAAGTATGGTCACCATTGGTCTTCCTCCGACCGGCAGCAAAACCCGTGCTAAAGTGGGGCGTCCGTTTGGCTGTGCGGGATGTACAAATTTGCAGCCACGTCCGGTCAGAATGGGGACGTTAAATCCGATGCCTCGTGTAAAGAGAGTGCAACGCTCTTTGCACGTTAAGAACCCTTGCAACAACTCTTTGAGGGGTCCGTAGGTGACCTGTTGCAAGGCTAAATTTCTGTCCCTATCCAATATACCCTTATTTCCCGTGGCAGTCTAAATTTCTCCGACCTTAATCCCGGACGCCCCTTTTACAGAACCTACCTGTTGTATTTATTGTTAATTTGTTCTCATCCTGAATATGCATGAAATATTTGCCACTGGACGTTAAGCAACCAACAATCAATCAATCAATCTATCAAAGAAATCATGATAGGAAACACAAGCCCTGGAATATCGTATCAACTGTAAGATATATACTCCGTATGCAGGCGCTGATGGAATGTTGCTTCATAGAAATGGAAAGTTCACAATTTGGAAGCTGAACTCATCTCTTTTGTTGTAAAGTTTGTTTTCAACCAACCATCATGGTCAATTTTTAGATGTAAGTCAAGATATGAGGCAGAATTAAATGTATCTGTTGTATTCTTCTAAGTTCGTTCATCATGTTCAATAATTGATTGATTGATTAACAAAGAAAATTTAATGTCATTTTACGTTTTATGCACTTTTTTTTATTAAACATTGTTAAAAGGTATGACAACTAATATATGATTGCTACAGTATAAACGAGAAAAAATAATGAGGATATTTTCTCTTTCGTACTTCGTGTTTTATAATAATATATAAACAGGTTTTGACAAAGCCAAGATGGCATTTTGCCGCAAGGTTGAATTAGTATTAGTATAATTTATAAACAAAGGAATAAAAATTAGACCAACGAATCATCTAAATTGTTTTTAACAGTGTACTATGTTGTCTCAAGTTTTCTTTGATATGTTTTTCACTAATGACTTTTTTGCATCTATTTTCGTTTATCATAAGTGATGTGCGACTCGTATATTTCTACATCACCGTCTTGGCAAGCAGTTTTAAATCCTGAATTATATCAATACAGTGTTTACCTAGCATGTCGAATAAATTTATCGATCATTATTACTGCCAAGTAGTCACTAGACGATAGCTAATGGCCTTTATCCTGTATGTACATCCCACACGCTTATTATCAATTACGTAACATTGGTTTTGATTCATCACCTATTAAAATGAAAATTCCCAAGTTAAAAATAGAATTTAAAATTTGATCGATACGATGTAATTAAAGGATGCAATCACAGTAAGTATGCATTAATTGTCGTGTTTCCTTACGATATACATCGTTTTTACAAATATGTATACTTCACAAATTACAGGTAAGTCTTAATTCTATGTTCTATTTATAAACTATATGGTTTTTTTCTTATATAACGTGTCTTCCTTATCAAAATACAGAGTAAATTTACAATGAATGTTTTTTTAGAGATTAAATATATTTTCGTATAAGGCACCGATTATTTGTGGCTAGACTGTCTTTGGGGAAGGAAGTGGGTACAAATTTCTTTCTCTGTAAAAACAATTGTTTAAGAGTTTTAACATAATATAATATGTTCAATAACTAACAGCTTATAATTTCTTTTTGAAACTAAATGCTTTTTTGTCCTAAAACAGCAAAACATTATTTTGAATATCCTTATTAAGTATTCTCTAATAAGAACTTTCAAAGTTATCTTTTATAAAAAAAACAAAAACAAAACCAACGTCCAACCAGAAAAATACAAAAAAAAAAGGGTCAGCATCAAGCTAGAGGAGGTCGTGTTTGCCACAAATACAAAACACACTTAACATTTAACAGTCTTGAATTATGATTAAAACAAATTTTCAATAACAAAAATTAGAGAATTTGAATACGCCAATAATTCGTTTGGCATACCTAGCTGAGTAAAGAAAATTTCCATTTTTAGGCGAAGATATTAACGCATCTCAGATTTTGTATGTATGCTAGAAATCGAGACAGTCGTGAAAAGGATTAGCGTAAATAAGTGCATGCGTATCTATTGCATCTATTTCAATCGTTTCAAAAGTGCACTACGATTTGTTGTGATGATGTTATATTGGCCTTCTACACATAAGTGTATATCCCTTAGCGTCATGTTATTGTCATGTTGGTGTACGAACAATTAAATTTCGCACCGTCCTTTAGTTTCTAGAATGTCCAATTATCAAACACCAATTGCAAATGAGCACAACTGTTTAAATATATTATCTCCCTGTTAGTCTCTATTCTTTAATTTGTTGGTCCATTTCTATTTTTTTCTTATTTTTTCTAAATTACTCTCCTTTCCTTACTTGACACCGCATTGAGACCTCATGCAGAGCACATGGCAATTTATCAATAACTACATGTAACGATGTTAATTCATCCAGATATACCGTAGAAGCGAGTGCCAAGAATTACAATTGTTCTTTTTTCTGACATCCGTCGTAAATAGTCTTCCTACATCTGCATCTAATAAAACCTCTACTAGTTTATCTGCATCCTGTACAAAGTCTACTAAAGCCCCGTCTCCTCTTCGTTCTCCAGAACAGAAGAACGTCCCAAAGAAGCCAGCACATCCATCCTCTCAGAAGTCTTCTGATACGAGGTCGCGGGGTAGGGGTCGAGGCGGAGTAACACCACATGCGTGTGGTCCAGGAGATCAACGACTCTCCTCACACAACATATTTTCAACACGTAACGACGAATCAGAAATAGAAATATCACAATCTCAGGGTGAGCGAAATAAGAATGCTGGCAAACTCGATAGCATTCGTCCTTTTGTTAATAAAAAATGACAAATATTATTCAATGTAATTGCCGAGGTCTTAAATTAAATCTTCTCGAGTTAACGCTTCTAGTTCAGTTTTTTTTACCTATTGCATTTTGTCTTCAAGAAACTCATCTAAAAGAAAGTGACAATGTATCTTTAAAAGGATACAACATATATAGCACATTTTCTAAAGTAGACAAACGTGCTGCAGGCGGATCAACCATTTTTGTGAAGGACAACGTCATTCATTGCACAGTCCAACTCACCACAGATCTGCAGGCAGTTGCAATTCGTTTATCATTAGATAAAACAATTACATTATGTTCTATGTATATTCCGCCCAATTCAAATATAGATAAAGCTAAACTCAAAAACCTCACTGATGAATTACTTTCACCTTTTATACTTATGGGAGACTTCAGTGCCCACAATCCGTTGTGGGGAAGCAAGTCTCATAATGCCAAAGGTAAAATTATTGAAGACTTTGTCTCTCAAGAAGGATTATGCATTTTTAATGATGGATCTAATACTTATCTTCACCCTGGAAACGGGTCTTATTCTGCTATTGATATCACTATTTGCGATCCCTCTCTTCTTCTGGATTATTCATGGCGTGTTCATGATGATCTATGTGGAAGTGATAGTACTTGAACATCTTTTCACTTCTGCTCAACAGAGAGTACCTCGCTGGAAATTGGACAAGGCGGACTGGCCCTTGTTTGAGAATCTCTGTCAAGCGGAACTTCAGTCAAAGATGTTTGAGACTGTACAAGATCCAATTTTAACTTTTAACACAGTTTTAACTTCAATTGCAGACAGAATAATCCCTAAGACCTCGGCAAATCTAAAACATCCCAGCAAACCATGGTTTGATGACGCATGTGATCAAGCCATAGGTGACCGTAAAAAATCTGAAAGACGGTTCAATCAACATCCTACGACGGAAAACTTAAGTAATTTCCGTATTTTTTGCGTCAAGGCACGGCGGACTTGCAGGCAAGCACGACGGACGTCTTGGAAAAAATTTGTTTCGGGGATAACATCTCGCACTCCGATGACAAAAGTATGGAACATGATACAAAAGATAAAAGGTAAAAATTCTAAAGCCACAGTAAAACATTTAAAAGATGGCAATGATTTATTAACATCTGAAAAGGATATTGCCAACAAGCTTGGTGAAAATTTTGCGAAATCTTCTTCTTCTAACAACTACAGGGAAGATTTTAAAAAAGTAAAAAAACAGAAAGAAAAAATAAAGTTGAACTTAAAATAAAAAAATGGTGAAAATTATAATAAACTCTTTTCTCTAAAAGAAATTAAAACATCTCTGTCAAAAGCCCATGATACAGCTTGTGGGCCTGATAATATTCACTACCAACTCTTAAAACACTTGCCAGATTCCTCGCTGGAAGCTCTTTTGCAGCTCATGAATAACATCTGGGAATCTAGTTATTTACCATCACTCTGGAAGCTTGCAACCGTCGTGCCTATTCCAAAACCAAGTAAAGATCACACGGGTCCTATTAATTATCGACCAATTGCTCTTACCAGTTGTGTCTGTAAAACACTAGAACGGATGGTCAATGATCGCCTTGTTTGGTTCCTGGAATCAAATGGGCTTTTAGCCAATATCCACAATATCCAGTGTGGATTCCGACAAGGTCGCAGTACTCTTGATCATCTTGTTCGATTCGAATCATTTGTCCGCAATGGGGTTGAAAGGCAATATGCGAAATTTTATTTCGAATTTTCTGTCTAACAGACAATTTAATGTTAGAGTAAATTCAACCATGTCTGATCGGTATGATCAAGAGATGGGTGTCCCTCAGGGGAGTATTTTATCTGTTACATTATTTAGTCTTAAAATTAACAGCCTTTTTGAAGTTTTGAAAAGTAATATTGAAGGTTCATTGTACGTTGATGATTTTTTAATATGTTACAGAGGCAAATTGAATTACATAGAACGACAATTACAATTATGTCTTGGAAGAATTGAAAAATTGTCCTCGGAAAATGGCTTCAAATTTTCTACTTCAAAAACGGTTGGGGTGCATTTTTGTACCAAAAGGAAATTGCATCTTGACCCAGAACTCACTTTGTACGGAAACCCAATTAAAATGGTTGACGAAACCAAATTTTTTGGATTAATTTTCGATAAAAAGTTAACCTTTCTACCCCATATCAAAATGTATGGCTCTGCAAGGAAGTCCTACATACAGATTCTCGATGCTGTTCATCACAAGGGTTTGCGTCTGTGTCTTGGCGCCTTTAAAACCTCACCAGCTGAGAGTCTGTATGTAGAGGCTGATGAGCATTTACTCTCCAACCGACGCTGAAAGCTTGGACTTCAATACGCTGTCAAGCTAAAAGCATATCCAGAAAATCCTGCCTACGACTGTGTTTTAATCCAATTTACGAAGATGTATTTGCATAACATGAAAATAAAATTCCTCCATTAGGAATTTGTTTAAAACCACATTTAACCACTTTTGCTTTGAAATCTGTCGCACAAGTTGAAACTTGCAAATGTCCTCCCTGGAAACTTCCCAAACCTAAAATAATTTTTGATCTCCGTAAATACAAAAAAAATGAAACAAACCATCTATTAATTCAACAACATTTTGCTGAAATTAAGGCTAATTATTCAGAGTTTTCAACTGTTTATACAGATGGATCGAAGGATGGTAACCGAGTTGCATCTGCTGCTATCCTTGATGACAGAGCTGCGACTCTCCGTTTGTCATCTGACGCATCCATATTTACTGCTGAAGCACAGGCAATAACTTTGGCTTTACAATTTATTGCTACTTCAGACAAATCGAATTTTATAATCTGTTCTGATTCACTTTCATGCTTACAAGCTATACAACATACTAAAATTATAAACCCGATAATTCTCAAGATCTTATCTGTAATGAGGAATTTGAAAATTCTTCATAAAGAAATAATTTTTCTACGGGTACCGAGTCATGTTGGAATCCATGGAAACACGGTTGTAGACCAGGAGGCAAAAAATGCCCTGGATGACCTTTATCTAACTGTGATATACCATATACCGATTTTAGATCGAATATTAGAGAATATGTTTTTAATATTTTGAAAAATGAATGGAGTAAAAAAGATAATAATAAATTACATGAAATTAAACCTAATTTAGGTAAACCTTTCAATAATTTTATGTCCAGAAAAGATCAGTGTGTTATTTCTAGATGTCGTATTGGTCATACTAGAATAACACACGAGTATCTTCTTAAAAATGAAGATGAACAACAATGTATACCTTGCAACTGCAAGTATACTATTAAACATGTTTTAATTAATTGTATTGACTTTGCTGATATTCGTAGGAAGCATTTTAATGTCAACAATATGTATGATTTATTTAATAGTGTTTCAATTACAAATATTGCTTCATTCTTGAAGGAAGTTGGAATATATTATAAAATATAAAAATGTTGTATAAATTTAAACTGATGTTAATTTTTCTCACGTTATCTTGTGTTGGATTTTTATTTGTAAATAAAGAATTTGCTTTAGACTTGAATTTTAGTTTATTGAAGGATTGTCTGATTTTAAAACTATACTGTAAATTGTAAAAATATTAGAATAAGCTCTCGCCGCGATATAGCCTTTTTGTGACCATAAAGCAAACACCAATCAATCAATCGTTTTTCTGAACGTCACAAGATGATAACTTTTAACATGTTGAAATAATATTCTTAAACGTGACTTTAAGATACTGCAATAATTCATTGTTAATGTTGCTTGTGTATGATGAGACAGCTTTCCATCAAATACAAAATGAGAACAATAAAGCCATATCATGTCTCATAAGGCCTCATAGAAAACAGGGGGAAAACACATATCGTATAGAAATAAGGAATGGTAGACACGGGATGACAAAATGAGAAATAATCCAAAGAGAAAATCAATTCTGGGGATGTTTTAACAATCAACCTAACTATTAGCACTCAATATGCAAGATTCGTTTGGTAAAATTAATTGTAAAAATCGATAATTGAACTAACATTTCTTCTTGAAGGTCTTACAGAATACAATAGTTATCACATACTAGCAGACCTATTGTAAGTATTTAAATATTAATCCCAAAGTATGGCACTCATTTGATTGAGAAGGTATCAATTATAAGACAAACCAGAAAAAGCAACGATGTTTCCAGTAATCAGATCTACTTTACCCCGATTCAATGTTGGTCTAATTGCAAATCGTGAAAATCATTTAATGTTTTCACATATACAAATTCCAAAAATGGTCCAATTTATTTTTTCCATCTTTTGAAATACAAGTTTTAGATCTTTCTTACATGTATAAGTAAACAAATCATTCGTCATTGACTTTTTTGCGAATAATATTTTATTGAAAAAGCATTAACGCGAATGCCGGGTATGAATAGAACGACAACATTTGTACTTGAATAAATATTAATTTCATTTTCTAAATGTAGTATCCTTTTAAAATATTTGCTTTTATCCTCTGTTGTTTTTTTAGTTCATTGATACATATGGTATATGTTTATTTCTCTAATTCTGTGGCAATTTAACCCTTTCCGAACCCATTACTCGATAGTTGAATTATCAATTTTAAAGTTCTCGCCAAGGCTCGGACTTTAAAATACGATAATTTGACTATCTCGATTGGATAAATCCGATAATCAACTGGTACCAAGGTAAGAATCTATATTTATACAATCGCATTGAAACATGAGATTTAGCTAAAGTTTGTTTCAGTTTGTCCTGCGTTGGCTTCAAACATTTATACTGGTATATTAATATGGTCACCATGGTTTTTCCATTCCGGTAGTAACACCCATTATATACTGGTAAGACTGTTTGATGCATGGACCATAAGCTATGGGGTTATAAAATCCGAAGCCTCATGTAAGAGCTACGAGTGCCATGCGCTTTGCAAAAAACTATTTAAGGGACATGTTAAATTGTATCAGTACAACAAACACCACTTGTCCGATGGTACTCTAATACTCTAGCCTTCATCATGTCGCGTCATCGCAGACAATACCAACTGTATTGATTGAATCGTAATCCCGACCTGAATATATATAGAATATCTTCTAATTGAACGTTAAGAAACCAACAAATAACAATTCATCATTAGTGCTTCATTTGACGAAGCCTTTATTAATTTGAGTGCAAACTTAATATTTTATTTCAAAATTGTCATCTTATTCTATTTTAGGTTAAATATGGACATAGTTGAATAAAGTCTCGATGTAGGACTTTAAAACCATGAAAATCTTCGTCTGGTGGAGGAACGACGTTTAAATCATCGACTAAATACCTCCACGTTTCACAAGTGTCGTATTGACTTTGTCAAGGACTTGCTTGGTTTTTCGATTTCTATGTTTATAATAATTTTCTTTCGCCTATGTCATCATTCGGACTTTAGATATTTCAGTGTATCGCTTTTTATGACTGGTTATTTATAAATTGTATTTTGTATAACTCAAAATATTGCATCTTAGTACTAACAGTTTTTAAATTCAAAATTACACAAGGTTATATTATTCTTTCAACGGCTTGTTTTACTGAATAAAACAATGTATCATTAATATCAGTGCTCAGTGTTTGCCTCTTTAATTCTAATATTTTACATTTACCTAACTTTTCTCATTTTATCCTATTGGCCGTTGTTAAGTCATAGTAAACAAATTGGCACATGAATTAAGAAAGATAAGTCCGACACATTTTAAACTACAAATGATGAACAAGTGTCAAGCAAGCAAAAGCGAATGAAAATATGTTATATTTATATATAGTCTTTCATAGCCGACCATACGGTATAGCTTTTTCTCTTTGTTGAAGGCTGTACGTTTGCCTATAATTGTTTACATCCACTTCATTTGAACTTCGATGGATAGTTGTCTCATTGACAATCATCTCCTTATGTTTATATCATATGGTGCTTGGCAACAATATTGTACTAAACACAGTAAATAGTTTCTATAGCAATATACATGTAGCAAGACTGGTTTAGAAATATCAAAAGAGATCTAAGGTAGGAATCACATAGTAAAAAGGCCCCGAAGTTAGATGGAACAACATGTATTTACTATATTTAATATACCACAGTTCCGTTTTCGGTTGTTCGTGTTGCTAGCCTTTCTTCTTAAAAAAAAATGTAATTGACAAACAAAAGTAAATCAATTTAGTAAACATAAGGGTGAAAGTCATTATCAGAAGGAATTCAATAAAGATCAAGATCAATTAAACTGTGAAGGAAAACAAAGGATAGGTATCATGGGGAGTGTTTTTATTTTTCAACATGTTTCGTTTCATTTTACTGCAACAGCTTACATTGTTGTAAAATACACTTAATTAAAATTTTTTGAAACAGTTGGCAAAGTTTTTTGTATAAGAAAAGTATGTGTTGTTTGTTGTAGAGCTGCATTAGCACAATTGTTGTTTTACTGATACATACGAACATATTCTGTTTTGTCATGCAAAATGATGACTACCCCAATTTGGTTATCAAATATTGAGAGACCTAAAGGCTTCTTCAAATCAGGTGAAGTATTCAATATGCAAGTAAATTACAGGTATGTGATAAGACTTTTCAATGAATTAACAATAAAATATACAAATATATAAATAGAGGTCACAAATGTGGACTCGACCTTGTCATCGTGTAACTTTAATCGGGATTCAGGTACAATTTAAAAAAAACATGTGCAATCGACTAATATTCAGCTGTTTTGTTTAATGGTTTGTTTGTGATATTATGGATATTCGGGCTCATTGAGTTTTTTTGTTAATCAACATTTTAAGTAACTTAGTGTTGTTATTTGCATTTGTTAAACGTCAGCAGGTGTTTTCAAATGTTATCCTTACTTAAAGATATTGAAAATTACTAAACAAAAAATAAACGACGACCTTATCAATGAACGAACATGTACTAAATATATTAACCTTCGAAAGGTTTATACGATTTGTTGTTGCTAAAATGATACGTTATTAACCCATAATCTTCATGTATATTAAAAACAAATACCAAACATGAACATTTTTTATATGTAATTTTTCCAGTTTAAGTTCATGCATATACGGAAATGAAAATAATTTTTTTTATGAATTGTTCAGCTTTCTGGTATGTCCAGAGCGTCCTCGGATTTTCAACGTGGTTTTGTTTCTCAATTTTTAGTTTCTAAATTGTTTATTTTTGTTTGCTTTGAAGTCATCAAGTCATTGTATTGTAACGGGAACAAAACCTTGTTTAACCCTGCGATAGATACAAGTAATTTTAGGCCAATAAAACAGAGAGCGAACAACAAAAGAGGACTCAGCTTTAAATCTGGAAATACACATGAAACATTAGCTTAGCTAGGAAATCCATATGCATGTATATATATTTGTTTTTTTTAATTTCCTCGATATTAATATTAATAGTATTACAGTTCGAATAAGAAAAAAATGTTTAATATAGTAAAAGAACTAGCATAACTAAAACGAAGAAAACATGTCCAGGAACATATACAACGCACAATGAACAATGAACATTTAACATGTCAAGTTCTGAACAGCCATCAGTTCAGAAATGTTACATATTACATAAAAAAGGATCACTTACTGGTGTAATACCACCATTGATTTTCCCCTATTAGTCTTTGTTAAATTTGCACTTTTCAAAAAATTGTGCTGAATTTATCTTTGTTTCAAATAAAGAAATACTTGGCATGAGTAAAGTTTTATCCTGTCCAGTACTATAGAAAAAATTTCACATAACATTTCATTGCATATAAGAAAATAACCATCACTGGAAGTTAACCAATCAAATTTTCCCCCTTTTTTAACCTGTGTACAAGCTTTAGTAACCATGTAACCTCAACTTTCCAAAATATTCAATAGAAACCCCAAATAAAAAAATAATGGTGCTTTGAAATACCCAAGATATATGTTTATGACCCAGAAATGTTTTACTGCAATGAAATGTAGGATCAATTACCTACAACTGTCAAAATCAAGGGAATATTTTTTTTCGACCTATTTTCGTATGCAACCGGATGTGACATACTATGATTTGGTGGTATTACACCTAAAGAAGACTTTTTTGTTAAATAAACTGAATGTGACTTTTTTCCTTTGTAATACTGGTTATTTCAAGCATTCCTGTCAAGTTTTGTCATAATCAGTTCAATAGTTTGAGAAAAATCTAGTATAATGTAAGACGACATCTGCAGTGTTTCGAGCAAAATTTCTTCGAAAAATCCAAACCAAGCCGCATCATGATAGAATATAGTGTGGACCAATAACTGATCAAATATTTATCTCATCTGCCTACAAACAGTTGAATATGATACAAAGGATGACTTTAGGATGATAAATACTACTAATGGACCTCTTTGTCTTCCTTATAAGGTCTCTTATGGTCCATTTAAACAACTCATTTCCTCAAAATTTCTACTTTTTAGGCCAATAAATAAAATTTTTGGGGTAACTTTCACTCATTTATGATAGAAATGTTATAATAAATGATTAATTGAAGTATTCAAGCTGAATGAACTATCCGTATAAAAGTTTACTGTCTCCAAGGAGGTTTCAATAAGTCCTTACGTAAAACTTAAATTTACGCCGCGTTCCAGAGAGGGACATAAAAAGCTTCTCTTTTGGTGAATAATTTGTTGTTACTGCTTTAAAAATAATTTCATTTACTTAAAACTATATAGTTTTTAAAGTATTTCTTAGGAAAAATTTTCTAGTATAGCAGAATATAAGAAATAAGGAGAAAAAGCTCCCCAAAACTCTAAGTATGGCTTGTTCTGTCAACTAATATTCAGGGTAAAGTCCTATTTCAAGGAAATTTTCTCATAAAGTGTGTTTTGGAGACTCAATCCACTCAGAATATTCCATTGTTTGTAATATTTCACTTAAATAGCAAGAAATTTTAACACATGAGAGTACTCACAAGGTCAAAGGTGCATGTACAGCTTCCCATATTAGGTGTAATACCACCATTGATTTTCCCCTATTAGTCTTTGTTAAATTTGCACTTTTCAAAAAATTGTGCTGAATTTATCTTTGTTTCAAATAAAGAAATACTTGGCATGAGTAAAGTTTTATCCTGTCCAGTACTATAGAAAAAATTTCACATAACATTTCATTGCATATAAGACAATAACCATCACTGGAAGTTAACCAATCAAATTTTCCCCCTTTTTTAACCTGTGTACAAGCTTTAGTAACCATGTAACCTCAACTTTCCAAAATATTCAATAGAAACCCCAAATAAAAAAATAATGGTGCTTTGAAATACCCAAGATATATGTTTATGACCCAGAAATGTTTTACTGCAATGAAATGTAGGATCAATTACCTACAACTGTCAAAATCAAGGGAATATTTTTTTTCGACCTATTTTCGTATGCAACCGGATGTGACATACTATGATTTGGTGGTATTACACCTAAAAACATTCAACATAAACAATGAAAAGATTATAGGACAATGATAAAACAGAGCGATAGTTGAAAGCTGAAAAATTAACGGTTTAATCAATTTTACAAGGAACTTTTCGTTTTGAGTTGTCCTTGGAGTTTGGTATTTTTGTTATTTTACTTTTAATATTTTCCCAAAAAGGTATAAAATTAAGTTTATGAATATGCAATTTTGCAAAACTGCGATAATTGGTTAATTATAACACGTAAAACGATAGATAGACCTTGAACTATTTTTGTTAATGTCAATACTATAAATAGGAAATTCCATCGATTGTTTTTAAAGATCAATTACATAAACTATTATAACATACATTTAGTAAGCTATTTTTAAACGTAAATATCCGATCACTGACATGACAATGTTAGGTAACCTTACCTTGACCTAAAAATGTGAATGGTATCATTTAGTGTGAATGGGTATACCTAGGTAATTTTTCACATATTTTTTCTTTAACTAAATTACCAACCCTTACCTTTTTTGAGACTGGTACTATGCTGTATCACCTGGGAAGAAGCATATTTGACAATTCAAATATTGAAAACTAAGCACAATCATTTTTTTTTCAAAGGGCATTTTCTTTTTTAAACAATTGGTTATTTTTCAATTTTTTAATTACTTTATAAAGTCCTGTAATTAAGCATTGACACATTTTAAACAATTATGTGAATGATAAAACATTCAGACGAATAATGACGATGGAGGTTTTTTTTCTGCCTTTAGTTAGTAGATTTGAAAAATGGGCTATTAAAAATGAATTTTAATACATAATTCAACAAAACCGATCAAAATGGCGTCAATCTAACGTTATCATGATTATGCTGAAATAAAATCCAGAAAATCTGACTTTTAACTGTTGAAGGACCTTTTGTCTGATCTTAAAAAAAACCTTACAGTTTGTTAACATATTTGAATAAGCTCTCGCCACGGTATAGCCGTTTTGTGCTGAGGCGGCGTAAAGCAAACACTAATCTTTCATTTAATTTTATTGTTTATACTTTTTTAAAAACTATTTGAACAGGGAAGCATGAAAAAAAAATCAGAGCATTGAACAATGTCAAAGACGATATTAATAATCGTTGGATTTTCAAATATTTTGATCCCGAGCATCACTTAAGAGACATTTAGTGTCAAAATGCGCCTCTGGTGCAGACATATTTGTACCGTTAATGTTATAAAAAAGTAATAGTGATCGCACATTGGTCAGTAGTGGAAGTTATGATTGATTGATTGTTGGTTGCTTAACGTCCAGTGGCAAATTTTTCATTCATTTTCGAGCGAGAAAAATACGTCCGATAATAGAGGTCTAATGGGTTGCAGGTCTGGAAAATTTGGACTGCCACCGGAAAATGAGAGTATAATGGATAGGGACAGAAACTTAACCTTGTAACAGGCCAACTACGGACTCCTCAAAGAGTTGTTACAAGGGTTCGTAACGTGCAGAGAACGTGACACTCTATCTTCGCGAGGCATCGGATTTAACGTTCTGACCGGACGTGGCTGCGTACTTGATACATCCCGCACAGCCAAACGATTGTCCCACTTTGGCAAGGGTTTTACTGCCGGTCGGAAGAATACCTGTATATACTCGTTTCATTCGGTTACGTCTACAGTTTGTTAGAGTAAGTTTTTTCATTGCCGACTTTATAGAGGAAATAGGTGGTGACCTCTATCTTTGAAACGCTAAATTTAAACAAAATTGTACAATCAAAAGATATCCAACTACTCATAGTCCATGTATATCCGACAAACATGGACAATTTGACTTTGTATTCTGCATCCGAAGTAAGTCATGCATACCATAAGTGAAACAAAGGATAACACGAAATGATAACCGAGGTACAATCCTGTACTCTATATGAAAATAAAACATTGTCATAAATAAAATGGAATGTGAATGTGTAAGCAGCTCCAAAACATACAAAAGCTGTTTGCATTGTAACGATGTTCCAGGCTTCACAAAACACTCTTGCTGTTAACAAGGTCACACTTACTATCAGAGGTAATTGAAACATGCCGTTCTACACTTTTATATCGTAGAATGCGCTAATGCGGCGTAAAACAAACACCAACATATAAAATTTAATAAAGAGAATAGGTTCTAAATATGTGGAAAAAATGCCTGGAGTGAAAAGAACGACAATATACTGCATGAAATTAAACCAACTTTGTGCAAATTCCTGAACACATTTATAAGCAGGAAGATCAGTGTGTAATGTGTAGATGCCGTAGTGGTCATGCTAGAATAATACATTAGTATATAAAAACAAAACAAAATCAACCAGTATGTGTACCCTGCGATTGCAAGTACACACTAAAACATATTTTGATTGAGTGTATGAACTTTCCCAATATCCGGAAGAAGAAAAAACAACATTTTAATGTTAAAAATATGTATGATTTATTTAATGATATTGCTGTTGAAACAATGGTTTCTTTTATAAAAGAAATTTCAAAACATTCTAAAATATGAATTTGTTGTATTAGTTTATAATGTTTTTAAGTTTTAATTATGTAAATTGTTATTTGTAAATAAGTATTTTCGCTTTAAACTATAGTTTAAGTAAATTGAAAGACTTTATGTATGTTTGTATGAAGAAAATACACATCTTGTTATAATATTTAAAATAGCTCTCGCTGCGATATAGCCTTGTTGTGCTGGTGCGGCGTAAAGCAATCACCAATTAATCAATCAATTCAAATATTTTATTTTATTTCGAAGCGCGTACTAACCATATTCAATGTAAGACAAGCAACAGTTTTATGAAATAACATGAATGAGTAATTTTCATTAACACTTAATACATATTTTTATATAACAATTTGTTTTTAATTATTGCTTATTTCTTGTTGGATTTATCGACAATAGTAAATCCTATATTCGTCACACGACGATAGTGATGACCTTTACCCTGTATGAGCATCACACAAATTATTATTAATGTATTTAATTTATTCTTTATGAAAGAAAACCACGTTTTGTTTTACCTTCCTTTTTTTTATCATATTTACCATTACACTTAAGAACCAAACAATTTATCAAAAAACAATGGAAAGCATGTTCCAGAAAAAAGGTAAATGGGTATTTGCGTAACTTAAATTTTTTTTTTAAAGTTTCTGAAAGAAGACTTGGTTGCCAATCAACACCTAAAACGCAACACGCAAAAGGATACACTTAATCTTAAAAAAATAATAATAAAAAGCGGGTCTTTACTTAAAACTTTATACTCGCCGGGAAAATACATTTTTAAGTTAAATTTTAGTTTTCTCACGACAATATCATTTGCTTTTTAGATTTCATATTTCCGCTAGAAAAGTCTTGAGGTATGCACGGATTCGTGTAAATCAGTGCATGTAAATATTTTGCAGTTCAGTTCATTTTTTCCTGTTTGAACAGTTATTTGTACCAGAAGCAAAATATTAAAACATATCGACGTGTCAATATGTAAATCAATTAGGCAAGATATTTCAAATTTGTCCTCTAAAATGTTGTTATGATATAACAAAAGCGTTTACAACAGGTGCATATAACAAAACTCATGTTAAAATCATTTTGGTTTTTGAATAATAAAATTGTCCACATTCATTTAATTTTCTGGAACGTCGAAATGTGGAGTCAACGTATGAGCGATATATTTTATTTGAAAGAAAAAATCAAATATTAATGTTTTAGATTAAACAATAGAAATAACAGAACCAAAGGCAAATCATGCATTGCTTATAATAATGCATATTTTGCTAATATTTCTGCAAAGGCCTCTATTACGGGAATAAATTGTATTTATTGTTAATTTGATCTCATCCTGAATATGAATGAAATGTTTGCCAGTAGACGTTGAACAACCAACAATCAATCAATCTATTGTTAATTCTGTTCAAATAATTATGTGTACTGTAAACCTTAACAGACGCAGAGCTTAACTGACACCTTCAATGCGTTCAATTATACCCTAGAAGCGAGTGGTAAAATGCAATCACTTTTCTGATTTGTCATGTGATGATGACATTTAAATGGTTATGTTAAACGCGATATACTGAAAAAATATCATTAAAAACGTTGCAAACAATGATTTTTAAAAGATAAGGGGATGTAGCATGAGTGATGTTGAGTCAACTATCCACCAAGGTCAAAAAGACAACGATGTACGCAACTGGATGTCATCATATGGCCTTTAATAAGAACAAACAAAACCCATATCGTTTACTAAGTAATAAAAGGCTTGGGATGACAAAATTAGACACAATTCAAAAGACAAAACCAACAGCCTGGTTTAGACTGAAACGTTAATCTAAACTGGCTGTTTGTTTTTCTTCCAATATTTGTGTGGTAAAATTGAACTACATAATAGGCAATTGCATTTAGATTTTGTTCTTGCAGGACTTAAAAAATACAAGAGCCATATCAGACTGGCAAATCTATTGTGAGTATTTAAAATAAGTCCCAAAGTTAACAGTTATCGTTTAACTGGGTAGTTATCTAGTTTAAGACAACAAGGTTTTTGGTAGTTTGATCAACACGATTACAACTGTGTCCCGATTCAAGTTGTGTCTATTTGGATGTCGTAAAATTCGTTTTATTTTTCCATTGGAAGCCGCCCATAATAATTTCTGTTTCATTTGTTCCATGTTAGACATACACTGTTCAAATTTCTACTATGACCAAAAAGTCAAAAACCAATTCATTTATTTTTTTTTCTTTTTCGCGATTAATTTTAATAGTCGAGACTTTTACAGGTATAACTTAAATATATCAATCGAATATGACGATTCAATTGAAAAAAAAACCTTTTGGGAAATATAAAAATAAGAAGATGTGGTATAATTGACAATGAGACAACTCTCTACCAGAGAGCAAACTGGCACAGAAGTAACAACTATAGATGTCCATCACACTAACCTGCTCATGATTATAAGGTCTGTTAATTGAAAAACCAACGTTTTTTTCCGAACTTTAAATGCAGCACTAATTATTTCATTTTCCAAAAATCAGTAGGCCTTGAAATATGTCAGTGTTTGCTGTTATACCCGTTATAATTTAAGGATTACATTACTGTTATACTGTCGTGATGGTTCGTTCAACTTATTATTCGATCTTAAGTATTCTTTGTACAAAATTATAAGCCGTTTTCTTTGTTGGCTTTCAGTTCAATACATATTGGTCATTTTGCGCTGCGTTGAATCCAAACATTTACAAGGTTATATGATTTGGTCATCAATGTTTTTTTACATCCGGTAGAGAACCCCATAAAGAGGTGAGTCTGTATGATTTTGTGGGGTAAATAAATACACGGACCATACGTTCGGTTGAGGTTGTTACATCCAATGCCTCAGGAATTACACTATCTGCAACAAGTCTTTAAGGGAACATGTGAATGTTCACGTCTGTCTCACTGCAACATGCACCACATGGTGGAATTCTAATGTTCCGATTTTTATCCCGGTAGACCAACTTCGCAGAGAATGAATGTCGTATTGATTGATTCGTATTTAATATCTTCTTCTGCAGTAAAGAAATCAACAGACAACATTTAATCAGTTATGCCACATTTGATGTAGCATTTATAAAGTGAGTGCAAACTATAAAAATATCATCTCATTCTGTTGTGTGCCACATTTGATGTAGCCCTTATTACTTGATTGAGTAATATGGCATTTTTTTTATTCTATTGTAGGTTCGAAATGAACATTGTAAAATAACGTCTCGATGGAAGACGTTTAAGCTATGAAAATCTTAGTCTGGTGGAGGAACGACGTTCATATCACCTACAAAATACTTCACAAGTGTCGTAATGACTTTGTCAAAGACTTGCTTGGTTTTTCACTTTCTTTTTTTTATATTATTTTTGAACAACATGAATGTGTAGAAATATTTGGAAAGAGTTTTGTAATATAAAAAAAAAGTATGTCTTTCATTCATGTTATTTCATTTGTTTTATTAATAGCTGCATTAAGATAAAAACGTGTTAATATTGATGCATACAAAGTTGTTCCTTTTTTCATAACAAAGAAGACTCCCCCAATTAGATTTTCAATAATGAGAACTATAATTTAAGCTACTGCAAATCAGATTAGGTATCCAATAGTTTACAAAAAGTATAAAAAGCGTCTTATTAAAGCGGCTTACGCATTTATGTTTCTGTCAATGCCGTTTCATCAAGACTGTATGTGAAACATACATATATATATATATATATATATATATAAAGATGTGGTATGAGTGCCAATGAGACATATCTCAGTCCAAGTCACAACGTGTAAAAAGTAAACCATTAAAGGTCAAAGTACGGCCATCAACACGGAGCCTTGGCTCACACCGAACAGTAAGCTAAAAGAGCCACAAAAATGACTAGTGTAAATCAATTCAAACAGGAAAACTAACGGTCCAGTCTATATAAAAAACGAGAAACACTTATGAACCAAATCAACAAACGACAACTTCTGCACATCAGGTTAGTCAATAAGTATAAGCTGTCTTTCAAGTGTAATCCTTAAGCTTGTTGTTTGAAGTGATATGGATACTCGGGAACCTAGATTCATAAATAACAGTATCTTTATTTGCATCGTGTGTAGTTTAAACACTTATGTAAACGGTTATTTTGTAAAGTTGTGATACAGGTACAATTTTATTCATTTTATTGTTTTTCAAATTTTAAATTTACTTATTTTGATAACTTACATTTGCTAGATAATTGAATACATGTATACCAGCATCACTGATGATTACCGTCAATGGTTTTTCCAATTTATAATCAACAGTTAAAAATAGATCTTTAAAATTTCCATCACTAAAAAGACAGGACATCCTAATTCATGACCTTTTATGTATAATATCTTAACCTTTTTTTCATTGATTGGTTTGCTAAATTGATACGAAATAACTTACACTTTACATAATTATCTTAAACAAATACCATGCACGAACATTTTTTTACAGTATTTTTTAGGAGTAAGTTCATATTGATACAAAAAATAACATTATAATAGGGATTGAGGAGCCATCTGACATATTGTAATCATCGAAGAGGTATTTTCTTATTTTTTTGTATATAAAACAACTTTATATTTTTTGCTTTGCAGTCATGATGTCATTGTTTTTGACGACACACACCTCGTTTCTTTCACATAGTAATGTACAATCGAACATAAGCTATATCGTCATTGATAAGCACGACTTAATGTCCAAATCGTTACAAAGTTGCAGACAACTGAAAAACACAAATTAGAAAAAAAAACGTTTTGTTTAATACTTCTTGGACAATCTGTGATTTAGGATAAACAACCTTAGTGTAATTAATAATTCAATTTTTTGTAACCTCTTACATTACAGAAAATGACCGTGATTTATTTTCATATCAACACTTTTTGTAAAAATTTACCAAAGATACCAGGCTTTAATTTCAATATATAAGACGCTCGAATCATCTTCATTACACTTCACTGAAATCAGTATATCAAACATTAACACATGATAGACACAATCCTTGACATACTTTATTTACCCAATTAATCTAATTATAACTAGGAATTTTCATAATCTATCTTAAATATCCAATACTAAAAATAAAAACGCACTTTAGCCTTGACATAATATATATATATTGATAACACTTAATCATGTCATGTAGTCATGTAGTAGTTTAACGTACGAATATTTAATGTGCATATTTAACATCTTGTCAAAGTTCATATGATATTTCCAATTGAAAACAAGTTGAATATATTTTATTTTCTTGATCGCCTAAGTTTTACTATTAAACACTCGTACATTCACTTTCTTTTGAAATAAAATCAAAATCTTAAGAAAATGCTGCTTTTTTGTTCATCCCGTATTCCAATTAGCCGAAAGCCTTTTCTATTTCATCAAACAGATTAAAAATGTAAGAAAGAATTGGAAGACAAAACAAGTATCATTGACTCATATTAAACAAACAAGTTTGATAAGGAAGCATGTTGAACATATGCATTGAAATATTAATTTTTACTATTAATACTATCAATCGGAATTACCATCAACCTTTTTTAACCATAAATTCAAAAAAATATTTTTTAACTTAAACTTTTGAGAGCTATTTTTAAACGTAAATCACTCACATGACAATGTTAAGTAGTAGTCCCGTTAACACTTAATAATACCATTTATATTTTTAGATCACGGGTACACGTAGGTAATTTGTATTTAAAATTAAAAACAAAAGCACGATCCATTACTTTTTTAAAGACTGGTGATATGATATGAAACAAACTATTTCTTCAACAAAGATATACAAATCACAACTATTGTTTAATTGCACTCCTTGTTTTAATTTAGGCTGTTATTTTTTACAGGATGCCATGTCACCCTACCAGGATATATTATTCTTATTCAATTTTACAGTCGTTTAGATTCAACCGGCTGGATGTGAACCCACGACCTCCCGCACTCGTGACGAACACGCTACCAAGAGAATTTTAAATAGTTAAGATAACATAAAAAAGTGAGAGTGATACATAGAAACTGATATATTATGCTATAAAAAAATTAACCTGAATACAGCTTTTTTAAAGTTAATACAATGATGATTAATGGTTATCCCTTATTTGAAATAAAATGCAAGTACTTTTCTATTCAATGTCTTCTTAAATTAATAAATAAAACTTAACACATGTGTTGTTAACTGTGCTTCTAGTTTTCTGTTTTTTAAATCAAAAATTGTCTGCTATGTATATTTTAATGCCCTTGCTTTCACCGGAGGCGGCATTATGTGTTACAATTGTCTGTCCGTCTGTCCATCCTTCCGTTCGAACGTCCCACAATTGGTTTCCGTTCTCTACTTTAATTTTGCCTCAACCCAATGTTATGAAACATATTCACAATTTCACAATGCTTACTACCTCAAAACACAGATCAAGATCGAATTTAGGTGGCGTCACTTTTATTATTCTTCAGTTATTTCTCTAATTATTAATGATATCAGATCGTTATGATTAACGTTATTTTACAATTAAGCAAGATGTTACGAATTATTCAACATTTATTGGTTTTCTTTCATTTATAGTTTAAGCAAGTGTACATCATGCTATAGACTTCTTTTATATATGAAAGACTTTGCTCGCTTTTGTCTCCTTATTAAGTAGAAATGTTTTTTCTCAAAAAAAGCAACAACAAAAAATCAATGCTTTTTAAAATATAAAATGATTTTGAAATAATTTATATAAAGGATAGTTCTATATTAATAAATATTTTAAGTGGCATAAGAACTGAAGTATACGTTCTTCGAATTGACCCAAATACTCAAGTATTTAAGTTACATACCTAAGCCGATATCAAAGTGAAAAAAGATATACAATACATGGATTTCTTAAAATGCATCATAATTTCAAACTAGACGTCATATGTATATCAATCGATATGACCTCCTAAGACTTGCGACGGTTATATATTCCTAATGAATAAAGATAGACAGGCAAGCACGTACAATGGTAAAAAGATTATTATGCACAATGTACATGAAGTATAATGAAGTATTATCTGTATCAGAATATTGTTTCGTTTATTTTCAATGAATGAAAGAATGAATCATGCCGAACACATCCGCATACCTACTCTACAAAATGTTTAATTAAAGGTTGCAAAATATACAGAATCAAATATGGTTGACTTATTGACTTCCAGGCCAACCATACATCAACGATGCTTTTAGCTTATTGTGATGAAATAGAACCAAACTGACTGTAAATATCGAAATATTATATAGATGTATATATCCCGCTTTTATGCATGTAGATATACAATGAAAAATATTTTTATCTTAGTAGATAATACCATTAAAAGAGTTAATATTCACATGATACAAAACTTTATACAAATAAATGTTCAACAAAAAGAATTGAGTATTGCATTATTGTGTGTGATTCGGTCGTTCATTCATCAATAGTTTTTATAACTATTTGGGGGATATCAATTTTAAATGTAAAAACGAAAATCTACTTAGCTCTCCGAAATATTACAACTACTAGCATGAACTATCCTATTAACCTATCCATGATATATATAAAACTGCGATTGTTACTCTGATTTGAGAAATCAACTGTTGATCGCAGTATCTCCAGATACATGAACTTTCTAGAAATTACCTTAAATTATCAAACAGCAACAAATGCATAGTGAACTTTATATATACGAAGAGAATTTCTCTAATAATGATATTTCCACTGCTGCGTTTGCCTTAGCCATTTGTCCATAACTTTTTTTATTTTGTTTTCAAATATAAATTGCGTTTTAATTTGCCAGTAATCGTAAGCCTATTTGGCTGGCTGTTATGTAATATCGTACTTAAAAGAGTTAATTGTATTTTATTGGTTGAACTCTAGTAAACTATTCAGTCATTCATATAAGTTCACATTGACACTGATAGATCGAAAATAAACTCACAACGCCATGGCTAAAAAAGAAAAAGACAAACAGACAAATAATAGTCCACAAGACACAACATAAAAAACTAAAGACTAAGCAACACGAACCCCACCAAAAACTGGGGGTGATCTCAGGTGCTCCGGAAGGGTGAGCAGATCCTGCTCTACATGTGGCTTCCGTCGTGTTGCTCATGTTATTACAAGCCCAGTAAATAGTCTAATTCGGTAGGTCACATTCGTGAAAAGGGAACGGGATTGTAGTTACGACATAAGGAACATATCTGATAGCATCTGTGAAACGGATATTCCTTAACAGTCAATCAACTCGTGATGGCGTCCGTAAAATATACGAAGGTATGATTTCAACTTCACCATTTGAAACTCCTGGAATAATAGCTCGCTTGTGAGCAACAACCCTCTATCAAGGAAATGATGATAGGAAATACATTCCCGGGAATATCGTATCAATTGGGAAATATATACTCCGAATGCAGGTGCTGATGGAGTGTTGCTACATAGAAATGGAAAGTTCACAATTGGGAAGCTGAAATCATCTCTTTTGTCGTAAAGTTTTGTTTTTAACCGACCCTCATTGTCAATTTCTAGATGAAAGTCAAGATATGAGGCAGACTTAACTGTAGCTGTTGTATCCTTTATCTCTAGTTCGATGGGATAGATGCGTTCAACATAGTCACCAAATTTTGAATTATTTAGTGAGAGAACATCATCTATAGAAAAATATCAAAAATTGAAACTAAATTGTATCTCCGCAAGGAAGTCGTATATAGAAAATATCGATGCTGTATATAACCCAAGGCTTCGTCTGAGTCTTGTTGCCTTTAAAACTTCGCCAGTTGAGAGATTAAATGTTAAGGCCGATGAGCATTCGCTCTCTCATAGACGTTTTAAGTTTGGTCTACATTACCTTGTAAAGCTAAAGGCATTTCCTGTCGGGTTATTTTTTTTTCAATCTCATTGATAAGGGCTTTTTTGGAAACACAGTTGTAGATAAGGAAGCAAAGTATGCCCTGGACAACCTAATATCTAAATGTGAAATATCATATACTGATAACAATACAATATAAGAGAATTTGTTTTAAATATATGGCAAAATATTTTGAGGAAAAGGAACGACAAGAAATTGCATGAAATTATTTAGAAATATTAACACTTTTAAACAGATTTATATGCAGGAAAGATCAGTGTGTTACTTCTATGTGCCGTATTGGTCACGCTAAAATAACTTACGAAATTCAACCAGTATGATTACATATTTTAATTGAATGCATTGACCTTTTCTACCCATTTTGGTCCCCATTTAACAAGGTCGCGATACATGTTATAAGAAATGGACGTAATTTATTGTTGACACAAAATGACAATAACAAAAAGATACAACTTTGGTATAACAACAAGAACACTATACACCCACGATACAAATATTTATTTTGATTGATTAATTTGTTGTTTAACGACCAATGGCAAATAGTCCATACATTTTCAGGACGAGAGCAAATGAACAATAAATACAATAGGCAGCTCCTACTACTAGTATATGTAAAAAAATGTGGTATGATTACCAATGAGACAACTTTCCCCAATAGACCAAATAACACAATAAAATACATGTCTGTCTACAGCTCTCACACAAGCTAAAAACCAAACTGTGATGACTTTGCAGACATTATTTAGGCGTTGATATTCATATGGGTGCTGTCCTGTACAAAAGTTAACTTGGAGCAGACTGCTTGACTGCTTTCCAAGTTAACTTGAGAAATTTTAAGCAGACAAGCAACTAACTTCGTTGTTGCTAAACCAGACATAGGTCTACTTTTTTAGGACTGCTGCAGACCTATTGACAAGTCTGCTCCAGACCAGACCTGAGAACAGGTCTTCCCAGACCAGACCTGTGGACAGGTCTGCTTATGACAGATTACCGTGTTTAAGACTTTTCAATTTAGACCTGAGCTTTTATGATGTACACAATAATCTCATTGTTCTTTTTTCCCGGTATAGCCAATTACTATACTCGTTAGACACTGTATAGATATTATACACAATAAAAATTTCTTTTTTTTTCATTCCATATCTTATAAACATTAAATAATGGCTATAAAATTTAACGCTTGTGAGGAACAAATATACATGCAGCTATCATACAAGAAACGAAAGTGTTTTGTGTACAGTGTGCAAATATATATGAGGTGTTGTATAATCATGAACCTTCCCGTAGGTCTTCCTTACTTTCAGACATAATTCGAAGGTCATCTGCAAATGAAAGTGAACCAATATTAGAGTTTAATAATTTTACAGTCTCTTCTTAAGTATAACTTTATGCATACATCAATTTTCTTCGTAATTCACCTTGTTTGCCTTGGATTTCCTATATTGTTTATGACAAAATGTTCAAACGAAAATTGTACCATGTCCGGATATATAAGGAGTTTTGTTGTGATTAACCATCTTGCAATATAAATGTCGAATGATGTCTGGGACGTCCGAAAAATATACTTGTTCTGAACATGAATGAAATCTTTGCCCCATGGACGTTTAGCTACCAACAAAATCAATCAACCAACAGAATATACTAACAGTATACTATGCCCAAAAGAGAACTTCTCATACATATCATTATAAAGTACAAATGAAATCAGTCATGTTAGTGTTGGATGATGCGGTAAAAAAATGTTATACAAATATCCTTAACTACTGATTTTAGTGTCGGATAAATATTATGAATATAGGGAGGAAATGCTGGCATTCTAAATTTATGCGGAAAATATTTTGTATTCATCATGGTCATTGTGTAACAATGTTTCTGTCATTTGTTTTATACAATCAATCTTTAGTTATCAAATTTATGATTTTCGATGCAGCTATAGAAAAGTAAATGATCATGAATATTATGATCAGTCTGAGTAAACAATCCCCAGATGATGCCACATCATACATGTTATACTTGTATCATGTTTATAGATATGGTCAGTGTTGGTTGATGCAGTGAAGTATTTCTGGTATACGAGTTAGCCTGAGATATTAAAATTTAAACTACAGATATTTTGTGACACATCAATATTTTGAATACAAAGAGGACAGTGTGATGTCGGGTTTAAAAAAAGTTTCAGCTCGTGTTTATTTTAATGTAATGGTGTATTAAGACTGCTTTCAGTTATCTATACAATGTGTATCAGATAACACATTCTTTTTAAACTTTTAAATAAATTAACGTATTTCGGTAAGATATATCAGTATCACAAGTTTTCAAATTCATATTTAAATAGAATACATTGTTCATTCTATCTTATATCATTCATATCAAAAGTTAACTCAAAATTTCCATTTAATTGTATCGACTGTGTATTTACATATATAAATATAGTATAAAATTATACAACAAAGCATATAAACAATGCATTAGAAACGGAATTCGTGTTATATAACCATTCAGAAGCTAATAAATTAAAGAATATATCTCCCTCTAGGAAAGCTCTGATCCCTTGACCAACTTCGGATATTATTTTTTGTCCTGTTTGGTTTATAAAGCTCTCGAGCATCACCGAAGAGACATTTGTTGTCAAAATGCCCATCTTGTGCTGAAAAATAAGTACTGTCAATGTTATTAATCATTAATAACATCAATTCAAAATTTAACAATTTCCATCACACTCAAAAAACGAAATCAAACAATGCGTGTCAAAGTGATAATGCGATCATACATATCATTAATTCAAACGAGAATGTATATAACAAACAAAAAAAATGTTGAGATAAACTATTCTATGCTTTTTTTGTCGCATTTGTTTGTACATGGTTTATAATGACTTATTGTTATACAAGCCATACATTGTCTTTTATGTGAATGCTAACCGATAATGCCCGGTAGCTGTTGGTCAAAAGTCTACACCTTTTACTGATTTAGATATATAGAGTAAATGATAGATCGATGTGAAGTATCTGGGTATGTGGTCAAATTGCTTTTTTCACACACGTTAGAAGCATCGACGAAATATAAATGTAGTGATAATTTCAAACAGTTTTATGTATAGCTTTCGTTAGTGCTTTTTGAACGTCGTTCTTTGGTAGGAGGATTATTCTGCCTGAAAAAACCAAAACATTGTTATTTGGGGGGAAAACATGTTTCAAATTGCTGTAACAAATATCATATTAGATACATATTTTTCAATGTTCTTCAACTTCGTACTTTATTTGGCCATTTCAACTTTTGATTCCAGAGTCACTGATGGTGTTTTTTGGGGCAGAAACGCGCGTTTTGTGTACAACTTTGTAAGCATGATATCTATAACTAGCCTCATCGCAGAATATAATACATCTTTCTGAAAGTTTTTTTATCTTTAAATTAACAAAAATAGATAACATAAGGTAAATAATAGTTGGGTTGCCTCGTTGTTGTTTGGCTTAAAGATAATTTTATATTACAACTAGGCGATGCTGAACAACCTTGATAACGCATGAGGGTCTTGATAGGTTGGAATATGTATATAGTGTGAACCTACAACGAGTATATTTAGTTGCCTAAAAAATTTTGATAGACTCTGTAGCTATCATTGATTTTTTGCGATAGGTTGATTTTTAAATGGTATAGCCTGTCTAAGAGGAGGATTACATCTCCGAAACGACATTTGCCATTTTCGCTAGACCTAATTTGGCACATTTTGCAAACATTATTTTATTTAAATCTGACTTTTATGAAAATACCTTGGCATGTCTTTTTATTTAAAAAAATATTGAAGCTGTTTATTTAATCTTCTTTTATTATCCTTTATTGTTATCATTGATTGTTGGTAGGGTAAACATGCTTTATAAAGTTTGTTTTTGATTTTCCGGTAAAATGGTAAAATATAGGTGACACTACTGAAATATATCAAGTCAATATTAGGTGGAACCTGCATGAAGTAAGTGGTATGAGTACCGAATTTAATCTGATTTTGTGAGAATCACACATGGACACTGGTGTATTGGCATAGCTTGTACTGAGACAGATCAACCACCAAATTTATTTAGAGTGAAAGAGGCATTAGTCTGGTTAGTAGTATATTAGAAAAGGTAGAATTGGGGAAAAGTAATCAATAAAAATTAAAAATCAATTGTTTAGAGAACAATTGAAGATTTTTCCACCCGAAAAGATCTATTTTGATACAAAAATATTAAAGTTCGGTTTAAAATGTTATTTCCAGCGTCTAATTATAGCTTATTGTACGCTGGTTCAAAAAAATATAGGGCTTCTAGGCATAAGCAAGATAATTTGTTACTTTCGGTTTGAAAAATGTCACTTCCGGTATTATTTGATAGTTTACCTGACACTGATTCCAAATATATATGGTTCTATATAGTACAAAAGTACAAAAAATAGCTACTTACGGTTTATACAAGGTCACTTCCGGTTGGCTTTTCTAAGGTCATATGGCTTCCAACCTAATGCATAAAGACCCATGGCTTTAACATGTATACATATGAAGTTAAAGCAAAGGTCAAAACCTAGAACGTCAAATTACCTATGACCTTGAGCTCAATTTGAAGGTCATAAATCAAGGACCTCAATTCAAAAGACACTAGGTCTTTATTATATATGGTGAATGAGTTATATCACCATACGCGTAATTTTAAATCTAAGAGGGGAGACAACTCCAATTTTATGTTAGCGTACCTTTTCAACCAAAATGTATGTGTTACGAAATGTCGCAACTAACAATTTAGTAAAAGAATGTTGTCGATATCTTATACGGTTTTTGAAAAGAAGTGAAATTAAGCCAAAATCTAAATTTAGAATATGACCTTGACCTCTGACCTTGACCTAATTTTCTTTTTTTTTTTGGACCAAGGACCTCAAATCAAAAGACCTTAGGTCTCTATCACTTATGGTTTACCAGTAAGAAATGCAAATCACTTATATCAAATGCATAAGAGGGAATAACTCTCATATGGAGTCTCCGGATAGCTTCGGTCAAAATAAAACGTAACATCCTGAGGATATAATGAGCATTTTGGAAAATAAATTTGTCGCTTTCTTTTACGGTTGCGAAGGAGATCTCATAACAAGAAAAACAGTGTTCGGTGAGATAACTCTTACACAGAAAAGTGTTCGGTAAAACTGGGTCAGTTTCAAAAGAGTATAGACTGTATGATATTATATACAAAAAAACTAAGCGACATCTTTTGAAACAAAAATACAGCGCAAGAAAAAAAATTGGCGGAAGAAAAAAAAAATAATAATCAGAACAAAACCAATAGGTCTTTCCACAGAAAGGTTGAAAGACCTAAATATTCACTTTTATTTTTATTTTCAAACCTTGGTTAAGAGGGCACCATATTTAGTAACTGTGTTTGAGTTATATGAAGTTTAATATGAATAAAAACAATAAGTTTGATTTATATGACTATATATACCGTCGGTCGCCGTTCGTCTATTTCATTTGTAGTCTATTAAATTGACAAAGATTGACAAAGATTCTTTCCGCAGTGAAAGAGGGTCTTCAGAAATACTTTGAGACTGTTTATTCGCGTAGTGGCATTAACTAAATGTGGATCTAAAACACTCTAAAGAATTTCTCAGACTGGATAATTTTAAATTTCGATCTTTCTCTGAAAATGGTTCTATCAAGACTTTTGATTTTTCAACCCTGTATACCACCATTCCCCATGTGAAATTGAAAAATCGTCTAAAAGAAATAATCTACAATGCTTTTCACCATGAAAATAGTAGCATACGCTATAAATTTATTACTTTGAGATACCATACGGCATATTTTGTTAATAGTGAACAAAAAAGTAAAACTTGCTACAGAGGAACAAGTGATCAGGATGAAAGAGTTTCTTATTGACAACATACATACGCTCTTTGGTCGGGTTGTTGTCTCTTTGACACATTCCCCATTTCCATTCTCAATTTTATTGTATTTGTTGAATTAGGGGGTAGACATTTTCAACAAATTGTCGTCATTCCTATGGGAACGAATTGCGCGCCTCTCCTTGCCGACATCTTCATATTTTCATATGAGTCGGAGTATCTTCAGACATTTGTCAAAAACAAAAAGATCAAAGAAGCCAGATTATTAAATTTCACATTCAGATATATTGATAATGTTCTTTCCATTAACAATACAAAATTTTCTGATTTGGTTCCATTAATATATCCCCCAAAACTAGAAAATAAAGAATTAGTCTGTCTTATTTTTAGACTTACACCTCGAATGTGACATGAGCCGTCATCTCAGTACCAAAACGAGACGATTTTAATTTTAAAATATTCAATAACCCAACCTTTGTAGCAAAATACCAACTTCATCTGCAGATGGGAAATACATTCCCCAACTCATTCAGTATTCATGAGCTTACAGCTGCTACTCAGACTGTGTCTTACGTCACCAGTGTCTGAGCAGAAGTTGATTAACCAGGGGATGTCAAAGAACGTCTCGTCCTTTTTCTAAAAAAATTTTATCGGAAGATACCAAGACCTTGTTGATAAATTTTACATATCAAGTTCTTAAATAATAAACGGTGGTCTTTAATTATAGATTCTATGTACTGACGATATTTGTCATCTTAATGACGTGTTATAGTATTCTTTTATTTGTCTTTGTAAAAAACTTTTTAGTTTATTTTTGGCAATACCCATTTGACGAGGATCGGTACTTATACATCCCGTCATAGTGTTATTGTGGTATGGTATATTTTTGTCTTTCGTTTTTACTTATGTGCTTTGTCTATATGTCTTGTTGTTTTTCTTTGTTGACACATTTGTTTGTTTAAAAGTGATTAAGATAAAAACTAAATGCTGACTGGTGTACCCCTATTTTTGACATTTTTTCCTATTATGTCTATTTGTTTTGTTCACACATTGTTGTCAATATAATGGAGTTATTATCCAACTGTCATACAAGTGAGAGGTGTACCTGGCAATATGCCTTGTTATTTTTCTTTGTTGACGCATTTGTTTGTTTAAAAGTGATTAAGATTAAAACTAAAACAAGTGAGAGGTGTACCTGGCTATAAAACCAGGTTTAATCCACCATTTTCTATATAAAGAAAAGTCTGTACCAATCATTGACGACCGGCCGAAACAGAAAGCACAGACAATAAGCTTTCGAATGATATATAATATAGCCGTATGTTAGGTGGGTGCATTAAAATCGTAGATTTTTTGAAAAAATGACACAAGCCTATACGATGTTTTAAAACAAATGAATATGGTATTATTGTGTGTCTTCCAGTCGAGGATTTATTAATATATTTTTCTTACTCAAGGATATCAATATTATATTTATAAAGCAAAAATATTTACCTCTACGAAATACTACACCTTATATCATGCCTAGGCAAACATGATTTAGACCAAGAAAATCGAAATTGGATCAAGTAATTGGCACAATATGTTGTCAATTCAAATACAATGCGAAAATAAATGTCTCGAGAAAAAACCTAATAATCATTATCCATCATATCGATATATTTGAACGAGCATTCTGATATATGTGCAGCGTTTGGTGGTTGAACAAAGCTATACCTACTCATTCAATTTTATAAACAGATCAAGAAGGATCTGCTAGTTTTAACGTTAAGAATGGGTTAAAGGAAACAACATATTGTTTTGTTTTTCAATATCATTATTACTAGATTGAGAGGAAAATAAATCGGTCTTAGCAAAACGTCGAAATTTATCATATGATATCGAATATTTCTTGCTGTAAAAATAGTATGTTTCTAAAAGGAATAAAAACTAAAACCGATTTTATAATATCGATGAGATTTTTTCTAGATTTTCTTTTACTATATTATTTGTTTGTTAAGGAGAATATTGTTTTTGGCACAATTTTCATTTTAATGTTGGACTATGCTGTGTCATTCTCTTGCGTTTCTTGCGTTTCTAGATACATGTATCTTTTATAGTTTCCTATTATATGTTACAATTTTTACTAATTTGCTGATACCGATACTCATTGATTTTATACGCGACACAGACTATGCAAATTGAAGCAATACACTCATACCATGCGTATGTGATGAAATGATTTCGTTTTGAATTTAAAATTGCAATGACTTCAATGAGTGTTTTTTGTTGTTGCAGAATCTGATAGAAAACGATTTTTACCCACAAGTCTATAAAGAAAACGGCTATGGAATATCGTCAGCGTAAAGTTGAATTCCCATTTAAAAAAAAAGAATGTAAGTCAGACAAGATTTACTTTTATACAAACTTACAAGAAAGGTTTTACTAGAAGATGGCACATTCATGTCAAACTCAAATGACTTTGATTGGTGTTGTGGAAATTGATTGCAGTCATTTTACATTATCTTACCTCCTAAAAACTTCTAGGAATATGATTGGTTAAAAGCAACATCGTTGAGACCGTGTATATTCCATTTTAGGGCAGTAGGGTTCCATATAAGGTAAGTAGGCTGGGATTTTTTAATACACGGTTAGTGGTGGTGTTATGCCCATTTATACAAACAACACGGTGTTGAGGGAAAATCTTAAATGTTTCAACAGACGATGAAATTGATTAAACGATTGAAATAAATTAATATAACACATTTAAAGCAAACAAGTTGTTATTGTTGGCATTTGTTTTTGTATAGACCATTGGAAGTAGGTTTCTAATACTAACGATATTGAAGACTTGATCACTTTTACAGGCAACTAGTCTTAATACCACATGTTATTATAGTCGGTAAGATGAATTCGTTACATATTGTGCTAGTGACCTAATACGATATATATGGAGTCAGTAAATTTCATATAGGGATCCGAGCTTCGCTCTCACCCTATATGGAATTTTATCTCGACTAAGTTAAGTATATTCGTCTGCACTGGTTAAACAAAAAGGGGGCGAACAATTTTCTTTATATGATAATCACCCGAAAGTAGTTTTGAGTGACTTTAAATTGAATGAAATCTATCACAAGCAAATAGAAAATTGAGATAACGTGTTACATTGTAAGAATGCGAGTATATATTTCTATTTATTAGTTCAAACAAGAAACTACACAATATATTCTAAGATGTGGAGGCTTTCAAAACATTGACGATGATAACTGTAAAATATATCCTGCGTAAACAGTGAACTAGTACACAATTTTATTAAAGGGGCCAGCTAAGGACCACCTCCGGGTGCGGGATTTTCTCGCTGGTTTGAAGACCTATTGGTGGCCTCAGTTTGTTGTCTGCTCTTCGGTCGGGTTGTTATCTCTTTGACATATTCCCCATCTCCGTTCTCAATTTTATTTAAAAAAAAGTGAAAACGCTCAATAACGATTGAATCGTTATCAATCGTAACTTAAATATAAGAGGACTTTAACATTCTTAATTAGATATCACTACTCATAATTAATGGTAAAAAAGAGAGAGATAAAGAACATATAGCACCATGCAATTAATCAAACTGAAAATTGGGAGATGAGAAACAATAATAAATTTTAAACAAAAAAGTTAAAATTGAGCCACACGAACAAAGGTGTGCGACGGAAAAGTTAATGAGAAAAGGAAGATACCTAAGAAATATTCACAATCATTAGTCGATGAGCAACGAACAACGCAACGGACAACACAATGAAAAACAATGGAAAACTGTAAACAGAAAATCAACTGTATACAGTAGAAAAAAACAAAGGATAAGAGGCCTTCAACACAGAGCAAAAAAAAAAAAAACGATCACGACACAGCACACAACATAAGGAGACAAAGGAACAGGAACCCCACCAAAATCTGAATAAGGGTAAGTGTATCCTGCTCCACAAGTAGCACCCGTTGTGTGAATCTACACTGTAGTTATGTAGATAATGGGGAATTCTTTTATTGAATACATTTCATGGCGACGTTAGTATAATGATTTTCAAATGAATAACGCATGTTTGCTTCGCATCACGGTGCAGAGCTATTAGTTTCACGCCATCCTGAAATGATTACTTATCACATTTAGATTCTGATTTGTTGCTTCATGGTGCGGCTGAGATACAGCAAAAGCTATTGGCTTAAATGAGATTAAGGTTACAGACTTTTCTCGTCTCATGATAAGACATCAAATGCCGGAAAATTAACTATGTGTATTTCAGTTCCGATCAACTGTCATTAATTCATGTTCGTCTTATTTTGCATATATTGCACACTGAAATTCAATATTGAAAAATCAATTATAGATACGTGTTTATTTGCTTTGTTAATCTGCAATATGCACGATTTCTTTTGCTAAACGATGTTACAAAAATGCATTATCTGTATTTTATAACTTCTGCCATTCTAGGCACACCTCCAGAGAGGTAAACAACCAGAGTCCTGTCTATTTGTAAATGTTTAATTTTTCAACAAGTAAAGTTAAGAAAATTTTAAAAGCATAGGTGTATAACACAAACTCTTAAAGTAAATCCATTTTATATCAATCAATATCTATAAACACCACATATCCAATACTAAATCAACAACCACATGCACACATATTACCTTGAATTAGGACAGAACGAAGCAGTCCACAGTTTTTTTAGAAAGCTCAAACTTGTCTTGTCATTAAAATAAATGTTAAATCAATCAAAAATAGCATATTGAAACCCATTCATGAATGAAAAATAAAAACGCTTAATGAATTTCATATAAAACTTACTAACCGTGAAACAAATAGTCTGCAGCAATAGACAGTTGACTGAAAGTTAGACTGATCTCAATCAGGCAATGTAAAAGCAATAATACTTTTCCATCAGAAACGGTCCTCCTTCAACAAAAATTAAAACAGCATAATTTGTCAAACATGTAACAAAGAAATGTAAAACTTTTACAATAAACTATTGTCAATAAACGACTGACGTAGATAACGTCTTTCTTGTAGAATGTATGATTATAAAATAGGGAGATGAATAGTTTATCGAAGTCAAAGGTGAGTGATCAGGTGTTTGATTTGTATCCCGTTATACGGGTTTTAGTGTGCTTAGACATTGATGCCTCTATATTTTTTCTCTATTAGTTACACTAGGTTATGAAAACTCAATTCCGGAAGTCTGCATCTGATCTAAAATACAATTAAATACAAATTGTATCAATTATTGGGAAGTATACTGGCAAAAGTACTGATTCTCTGCCATGCAGAGTAACGATGAGAAGTAAAAAAGAAACATAAGTCTACAAACATTTCCAGCTTCATGATATTGAGACTTCGAATTAGAGTACGATATGTTTTCAGGAACCTTAATATGATTTATGATCTATTGTATATTGTTCCGTTGTTTTTTTCTCTAATAGGTGATATGTTTTCCTCGGTTTAAGTTTGTTACCCGGATTTGTTTTTGTTGAATCGAATTATTACTATTGAACAGCGGTATACTACTGTGCCCTTATTGAAAGAGTATTTTGTTAACTATGTATAACAATTGTAATGTCATATTATTCATTTAGTGGATTTAAAACAGTGTCCAGCAACTGCCCCAAAACGTTTATATAATATATCATATTCTTATGGTATATAACAATTAATTTGATACCATAGCTAACAAATTATATTCTATTTAGTTTAACCTAATAAGCGATTTTCGATTTGAATATGTACAATTTCACAACACTGTGATAACTGTTTATTTATAACATAAACACAACAAAGACCTTGAACTATATATAATATCAATCGGAATTTCCATCAATTGTATTTAACCATAAATTCCGTAAACTATTTTTAAACTTGAACTTTTGAAATTTATTTTTAAACGTAAATTTCTGATCAATCACGTGACAGTGAGACGTAATATTTCCTTGACCTAAAACTGTAAATGGTATTTTTCAGTGTTAAAGGGTAATGTAATTGTATTATAAATTGAATACAAAAGCATGAACCCTTAACTTTTAAGAGACTGGTGCGAGTATATCAGCCCATGGAAAAAAAGATTTTTCAACTACGATATAAAAATCACAAATTTTGTTTGAATGGCAATCCTCGTTTTAATAATTTTGTTACAGTCAAAAGGAAGACATATCGTCACACCCGGACACATTATTCTCAATCCAAGCAAACCAGTTTTTACTACCTAATTAATGCCGCTGAATGAGAAGCCTTTGGTTTGTACCGGCCGGAGTTTGTTCCCACGATCCCTCGCACTCCGGGCGAACACGCTACCACGAGAGCACAAATGCGTTTTTAAACTATCCAAGAACATTTGAAATAATTATATAAAATGTCAAAAAAGTTAGGGTGACACTACTTTTAGGTAAATTTTATGATGAAAAATGGGCAAACATTATTTCAAATAAAATGCAACACTCTTGACAATTCAATGCCTTCTTGAATAATTTGACGAAATTTTAACACAAGTGTTATCCTTAAATATAAAAAAATAAAACAAATATCTACAATACATATTTTTAATGATTTCAGATGTAAACAAACAACGTCATTTACATTTTAGCATGATGTATGGAATTATTAAACATTAATTGGTTAGTATTCCTGTATCGTTCAAGAAATTGTACACCTTGTCAATTACTTAAATTTGACATATAACAATTAAAATAAAAATACTTTCTTGTCAATTCACTTGAATTCTTAGCTTTTGGGGAGGAGTTTTTAACAATAAGCCTCTTTTAAATTTAAAAGACTTCTCCCTTTTGTTTTTTATTACGTTGAAAGATAAATAAAACATTAATATGATTCAAGATATAAAATGGTTTAATTCTAAAATTACCCCACTCCCTTAATAAAAAAACCACTTAACAATATGTTTTTTATTCCAAATTTTCAACCACTCGGTGCACATAAACTGTGAATTCTTTTCACAAACATTTAACAACGGGAAATATAACTTCTTTTGAAATAGGTTATCTGAAAAATCATTCTATATTTATGAACATTTAAAGTTCATGTTCACCGATTTGACCCAAATACTTAAGTATTAAATGACTAAAAGTAAAAACCAAAACAAATCATGGACTCGTTTCAAAGCATAAAAATTTGTATGTATTTTAGACTAGACGCTTTCTTATTATGACCTCCGAAAACTGCTCACGGTTATTTAATCTAATATAAACAAAAAATATGAATAAGGAAACATGATTTAAAGATGTTAATAGTGTATATATAACGAAAACTCGACATTGGCAATCGATGTTATCAATTCCAGTACAATGCCCAAAAAATTCCCTGATAAAAGACTTAGTAACTATTTTCCTTCATACCGATACATTTTGACAAGAACATTCTGATACATGTTCAGCTTATGGTGGTTGTATAAAGCTTTACCGACTTAGTTTTACTTATTTATATAAGAAATTACTACTGGCTCTGCTAGTTTTTACAGTTAAACGGTAAGAATGTATTGTAGGAAATAACAAAGTTAGCTTTTTTTCTTAATCATTAATTAATCAAAATTTCTAAATTGATGATAATTGTTCAAATGAAAATATAGTCTAGCTATAAAGATAGTATTTAGTTTAAAAAAAAAAGAAAAATGGACAATAATATGAATAAAATAGTTTTTTTTTTAATTTTATAATTTCTTTTTACGATGGTATTCTTCTTTCGATGACTTATCATATTGTGTAAGACACAATGTAAATTGTAATGCATGTATAAGCATGACCAGGACTATGCAATTTGCGGTATACCTCTCTTCATGTCGATTTGTTTGAATTGATGCAACCGGTTCTTAAAGAGTGTCGTGATATCAAATGAAAGAGATATCACTTCAATTGCCGTCTTTTGTAGAAGGATCTTTGAGCACTGACTGAATACGAAAAAACTATACGGTATTGTTGCATTCACATATACTGCAAAATTTAATCTTGTAAGGTTTGTGTTTTTGAAAACTTACTTGACAGACTTTACTTGACGATGGTATATTTAGTGTGACCTCAATTGACTTTGCAATTTTTGTAAATTGATTCCTGGTATATTGAAATATACCCCGCAGTTTCTTTTATTTATATTACATCGAGCGATAAACAGATAACCCTATATGTTTGACAGAACGTTATTATAAATGTGCTGTTGATATCAACCAAGGATATTCTATTGTGAGAAAAGTACAATTGCTCATAACGTGATGTCTTCTTAAGATAAGGTTTTTTATTTCTGCTATATTTAACTATAAGGTAAAGTTTTGAGTGCATTTTGTAAACCAGAACATTTATATTGCTGTGATATTAAAAACATATTTGTATAGCCTTAAATGGATTAAAGAAATGCGTTTAAATATTCATTTACCAGATGATTGCAGGTAAAATATGACCTTGTGTACACCGTTCTGTCTAGGTAATATTATTCATTTCTAAATTTAACTCAAAATTTCCATTTACTTTTATTGGCCGTTTTTTTTTACATCCAAAAAAGAATCGATTACATAATTGCATTATATATGGTAAAGACAGTGTCCTTACACCCTTTAGGACAGAATTATTGTTATGTATTTTTAATTGAAACATTTGTATCATAGTTACAATGTATGTTATGATGTCTTTTGATAGAAAGGTTTAATTTCTGTTTATTAATTTGATAGCTTTTTAATGAAACATTATCAGTTAATAATGAAAGGTGTGACCCCTCTTATTTGCAACATATCAAATTAAAAAATAAAATGACTTTCATGATTTTTAAATATTTGATAATAATATAGAATGTGTTATTGCTTCATATAATATTAGGTCAGGTGAGGTTTGGGCGCCCGCTAACATGTTAAACCGTCCACATTCTGTATATGACCGTCAAAAGTCAGAGGCCTGTAATTTAATGGTTATCGTTTGTTGCTGTATATCACATTTGTATTTCGTTCATTATTTTTGTTCTTAAATCCGGTCGTTAGTTTTCTCGTTTGAATTGTTTGACATTTGTCATTTCGGCGCCTTTTATAGCTGACTATGCAATGTGTGCTTTACTCATTGTTGGCGGCATGAGGTGGCCTATAGTTCGTTCTTAATTTAAGTGTCATTTGGTCTGTTGTTGAGAGTTGTCTCATTGTTTAATTTCTAAAACAAATCCTAAACCTGATATAAACATTGTAGATCTGTTATAAAAAAAAAGGGAATCAATAAAACAAAACCTGGATAAGAAGTTAGAGGTACTCACGACGTAACTGCTTAACTTAATTCAAAATCATTTTCAATAAATTTTAGTAGTAAGTAACAAAAAAAATGTCCAAATGTACATGGTAACACCAATGTACTGGATAATGGACATGTGAATCCATGTATAGGAAATGTGAACCTGTTTTTTCCCATTTTGTCACCAATTCTTCTTTGCTATTTTTAGGTTCACAAGTAAACAGTTAATATCCATCCGCATGTGACCATTGTCAATATTTAAAACCGGCTAGCACAAAACCTAAAAACACAGTTGTTGCTTTCAAATGTCTAATTTGAGTCAAAGCTTGTTATGTCAGTTCGTACATACTGATTTTATTAGTCAATCTCAATCTCCAATGAAACTGCACAGTCATGTACAATTCCTTTGTCTGCATGCAAAATACAAAAATCCTGCTTTTATCACAATTGTAAATACACTTCACACGTCTGCCAAACAAAAAATTCAATTGGGAAAACCTATCTGCATCGACAAAAAATTATACTAGAATTTATATGTAAAGCTATGTCATGTGTTTGCTAAAGCAAAAAAATAATTTGCCGTTAATAAATGAAGGTTAATATAAAAAATAAGAAACATATTACTAGACCTATACAAAGAAATAACGGACCTACAGTAGGGTTATCTCGAGTATACATTTGAAATTTCCATTTTGACCGCGTTAACGTCGTTTTAGTAAACGCGCGTTTAATAGTAAACACGAAAATTGAAATTAGCCTACGAAATATGTGCACGCGGCGTTACATTGTGTTTACTTTATGTATTGCTTGGTCTGCAACCAACTGTACACTGATAACTAAATGGTAAAAATCCGTGTACCTCACCAGGCAATTGTTAATTAAGTTCGTTTACACGGGTGTCATATGGTTTATCGAGATAATTGATCGTGAAGAATAACTAATGGTGGTCAAGCATTGCAATCAGATCGTGAAAGTTCTGGTATCGGATCGTGAATGCAATTAAGTGTAATTCTACTTCAAAATCTATGAATCAATCTGTCGAAATAATTCAATTTCCTTAATAAAACTGTACACTCAAGAAATAAAAAAATGCAGTACTTTAAAAAAAAACACAAAAGGCGACACACAATCCTATGAAAATCATTAACAGAAATCGCATTTTGTAACTATAATAGTAATATTTCAATATATCATGAATTTTTCAGAAAAATTGTGTTTACCAATTGATATACTTGTAATTGATTGAAGTGTCTACAGCCGATTGCATTGAGTGTGTAGGCAAAGGTTATATCTTTGGTTAGCTTGCTTGCTAGCTGAATCGTGAAGTCATTATTAGGTAAGGTATGCTACCCTCCTTTCGAAGTAGCCTAGTCCTACAGACAGATAGATTGATTATCTGTCGGACTAGTCTACTCTTAAAGCAGGGTAGTTTACCTAACCTAATAATGACTTCACGGTTCAGCTAGCAAGCAAGCTAACCAAAGATATTACCTTTGCCTACACACTCAATGCAATCGGCTGTAATTACTTTCTAAGAACGTAAATCATTGCTTTTAGTTTTTTACCCATATTTAGACATTTTTTTTCATTTATGAGGCAATGCTACGCGTAATTAGGCTTCCAAGATGATAAAGCCTTCAGCAGCGCAAATGGTCGAAAGATCAATATTGTGTATACATAATGAATCAACAAACAAGGGAAACGTGAGGGGGTCTAGTGGTTTTCCTCCGGGAATATCTTAATGTGTGCATTTTTGTTTTTGAAAGGATAATAGAGATGTTTAAGTCCGCTCTGTGTTTTTGTTACTTGTTTTTGCTTTGAATCGATCTGACGAGTTAAACCCTTTTCAACTAAATTTTATAGTTTAATCTGTTACACCACTCTCCCAGGTTAGAAAGATGGTTGCTAATAATTTTAACCCCGCTATATTATATAGGTCCCTGTCAAAATTCAGGAGTCTGCAATTCAGTGGTTGTCGTTTGTTGGTGTATATCATATTTCTTTTTATGTCATTGAACATAAATTATGTCGTTAGTTTTCTCGTTTGAATTTTTTTACATATGTCTTTTCGTTGCCTTTTATAGCTGTATGGATTTTTCTCATTGTTGAAGGCCGTTACATGATATTTAGTTGTTAAATTCTGTGTCATTCGGTCTCTTATGCAGAGTTGTCTTACTGGAAATCATACCACAACATCTTAATTTTATATTAGATCAAATAAGCTTATCATCTAATTTTACACACAGGTGTATTGAAAATGTTCTTTCTAAAACAATACGAACTTTTCTCATTTAGTCGCATTAATAATCATGAACAAGATAATATACCACATATAAAGTTTCCTCTATTTCATTTTTAAACATATACCCCGAATTTGACTACAGCGGTCATCGTTTAATACCAGAGTCAAGACAAACGAGATGAATTCAATTTTGAAATTATTTAATTTCCGCACCTTAGCAGCAATTTACCAACTTCATCCGCCTATGGAGTATACATTTCTGAACTCAATCGAATTTCAAGATGTTGCAGCTGATACTCAGATCAAGTTTGTAAGTGCCTGCGCAAACAATTAATGAACCAGGGTTTGAGGTGTTTACTCTGTGTAGCATTTTATCTTCTTTACAGTTTTATCTTTATTTGTCTTTGTACTACTATAGTATTATGTTCAATTTGATCGTATGCCGCTTATCGTGGTTAGGTATATGTGCATCCAGCTTTCAGATTTTTCACCTATAGTGTTCTTTATGTGGGTTGTTCCAGAGATGCGATAAGGAGACATGCGGATTTTCATAGTGTAGTTTCATTTT
This sequence comes from Mytilus californianus, assembly GCF_021869535.1. Classification (NCBI taxonomy): domain Eukaryota; kingdom Metazoa; phylum Mollusca; class Bivalvia; order Mytilida; family Mytilidae; genus Mytilus; species Mytilus californianus. Next base: position 81,622 of record NW_026262678.1, read on the forward strand.
GTAAAACCTTATATTTATTTTTTTTTAAATTCTATCGGGTCAGTGTTTATGTCATTATCAGAGGAGACCTTTACGGAGCCCCTCAAGTGTGCGCCAATTCTTGAAAGTCGTGCGCTCCAGTTTAAAGGTCGTGCTCACCATTTGGATTGTCATGCGCAACAGTAAAAAAGTCATGCTCTCAAGTTTCAAAGTCATGCGCACCAGATCTTGAAGGTCGTGAACACCATTTTTGACATTCGAAATATACTCTATTAAGAAAAAAACATAACTTTTGCTCGCATAAAAACAGCTGTAATTTTATGAGAGTAAAACGTATTTTTTCGAATCGATATTGGCCTTTTCAAAACAGATATGAACGATCCATCAAGTCTCATTATAGTCTCGTATATGATATGAGAGTACACAAAAGTGTGTAGAAGTTATTTATCTTTTGAAATAAATAACGTTATAAAACACTCAATATTAAAATACGACAACCGTGTATACATATACAAGATATATTTAGATAATTGAATGTTTCATGTTTCTCTTGAAGTTGTGGTAATCCATCGTATAAAGTAATTTTGACAGGTAACGAAAATGTGTTCCGTGTACATACTTGTTCATTGTGAATTATATTATAACCGGCGTGTAACAAAGATAATAATGGAGGTAATTAATACCGTTGCGTTCTGAATAAGGTCTTTATTTTTTAAAACATACAATAACAAATGGTTAGTGTCCGATTAAGCCAGATAAAATCTAAATTGAAATAATAGACATAAATAAGGTAACATATCAAAATTAACAAATTAAGTTTTAACTGTTCAGACCGATATTAACCTTTAAGAAACAGAGTAATGGTTTTACACTAGTATTTTTTGGGGCCCTTTATAGCTTGCTGTTCGGTGTGAGCCAATGCTCCGTGTTGAAGGCCGTACCTTAATCTATAATGGTTTACTTTTATAAATTGTAACTTGGATGGAGAGTTGTCTCATTGGCACTCATACCACATCTTCCTATATCTATGTATGTTCAATAAAGGATAAGTAACTCTTTTTCTAGCTATTTTTATCCAAAAGGGATTTAATGATCATAGTTGGAGAGTACCTTAGTATCATAACGACTGGACATGAAATACGTATTTTTGTTAAAAAATCAACGTCTCAGGGTTCTTTTATGACGATATAGTAAGCATACATCGTAAATTGTTTACCAAATTCAAAGAAAATACAAATTGAATATGATATGCTAATTTTTGTTACACAAAATCAAAGTATTAACGTTATTTTAACATCTTTAGAGACTATATAGTTATCACACATCTTAGATTGCCTCAAACTCAACGACGTCCAATTTGTATATGATAAACGTTTTTTTCGTTAAATCAAATCAATGCATCAGCGTTCTTTAAATGAAGATATACTACTAGTTAGAGCACATCTTAAGTTTTTCACTAACTTTAACGAAAATTCAAATTTGAATATTTCAAGCATAATTTCGTTAAACAAAATCAACTTATCAGCGTTCTATATAGATAGCAAATGTCTTAAATGTTTTACCATATCTGTTGAAAATCTAAAATTGATTATGTTTGTGTGACCGCAAACATATAGCACGTGCGTTTTAAAAACATGTTTTGTGTTTTTTTCAGGTTAAAATCCAAAAGATTTTGCCAACATTTTTTGAAATCTCAATGTCCAAATTAATAAGGATGAAACTAGACAAATTTACTTTGTGAGATGAAATCGACAAAAATCGTCTCGTTTCACTTTTTTTTACAAATCAATGCACCAACTTCAAACGTTCATCTTCAAATACGGATTTCAAAGTTGAAGCCGAAAAGCCCTTAACGAATTACTATTTTCTGTCTTTACAATTTTCCCCGTAAGGAATATGACAATTGTTTTCATTTTGTCTGAAGAGTTTGAGTTTTTTGATATTGGGCTTTCCATTTTGAGTTTTCCTTGTAGTTCGGTATTTTTGTTATTTAATTTTTTTCATAGAAAACAAATTGTACACTATACATGTATCAGTGATTTTTTCATCCGCCTATTTTCTTCGTATTTGCTACTGTATCAAATGAATTCAGCTTAAATGACACAAAAACTAGGATTAACCTCGATACTGTCAAAATGGTGATCTAAGGATACATATTACGTTATTGCTATATCATGGAGAATTGGGGTTCAAATACGTACAAATACGAATATGCATTGGTTCTAAGATTTGTATAGCGAACATAATGTTTAAGCCAAAACAAAAAACAAAAAAAAAAACACCTTAACAATTTGTAATTTGTATTTAAAAAACTAAGGATAGAAAAGAAAAGAAATGATAGTGTCAAATATAATAAAAAGGTTAGATAAAAAATGTGTTTTTCCCGACCTCAAGATACATACGTATTGAAAGAAAGGAACACAAGTGTACCAATATTTGTGATTGAAATGTTCTTTTCACTATAACTTATGTACTTGTCACTTCGATGTATGATTAATTGTTGATGCTCACAAAAGTTTTAGTAATATGACTGATTTAGGAATAAGCATAGCAAAGATCAAATGTTTATATTTTATACGGCTGTCTTTCAGACAGGATGGAAAATAAATCTAATTTTGATACATATCTTAACTCACTAGAACAACAAATTGAAACGAATCTTCAGAAGGCCAACACAAAAATTGTTTTCAGTATGCACAAATAAAAAAATCAAAAAAAGAAACATTATTTTGAACTTCAGGTGATTAAGATAGTATCACAACTATTCAAAGCTTTTTTGTTAAAAACAACTGTAATTTCAATCTGCAAACAATCCTTTGTATTCACATCAAAACTGAAGTAGATTGTGTTGCCGATGACTAACTACTGCTAATAATATAAAAAAAAAACATTCAACGAAATGTTACAGCGGAGTTCAAAGTGATTTGGGTAACAGAAGAAATTGAAAACAAAATCAGCGTAAATATCCTTGATTGGCTTTTTTTTTGTCGGATAGGAAAAATGTGAGTTTTATAAACAACCAACTATGCTTTATTATTGTTAACTTTTTATCAAAGACGTTTTCTGGCCTGTTTGATTCAGAACAGCAATGTCGTCTTCTAATTTGGATTCGAAAATTACTTCAATCTGTTAAATATTGACGTCTTTTTAGTTTTATTTGAATGCCATTGGACAATTATAAAAAACCACTATTTTCATAAAGTTTCACATATTTCGATTAAGAACACCAAGTAGTGTTATAATTGCATGGTATTAGTTTTATATTCAACGCATTAAAAAAGCGAGGGGAATGATAAAAGAGAATGATACGTCAAATTGAACTTGTTATTTTTTAAAATGTTTGCTGTAAAATTAATTCATGTGGTATCGTTATTTTAGGTTCGTTGATATATATTTGAATTAAGGAAACGAACGCTGAGTATTCATCTATGTAGCAAATCAGAAGTAGAGCAAAAGATAAATCCCAGCTATTTTCATTTTAACTGAGAAGCTCTTGTTTAAAATCTGTCTCATAATAAAATAAATGCGTTTCCTTATATTTCTATTTTTGACTGGTGTTTTGAAATATGGTCAGATCTTTCACCCAATTGTCAGTAAAATGTTGTCAAATCAAGTCCTTTTTGCTGTTCGGGACGCATACATTTTGCGGCCTTCAACCCGATCGACCACCTGTACATGTTGTACCAAGTCAGGAATATGACACTTGTTATCCATTCGTTTGATGTGTTTGAGCTTTTGATTTTGTCAATTGATTAGGGACTTTCCGTTTTGAATTTTCCTCGGAGTTCAGTATTTTTATGATTTTACTTTATACATGACCTACCTATTGTATTAATTGTAATTTTTCTCTCTCTTCGTGAATATGCATGAAGTATTTGTTACTGGAGGTTAAGCAAAACAACAGCCAATCTCTTATTTTAATTCGAATTGTCAACGGAAAATTCTAGTCATTAAAATAGTATGTACAGAAGACATATTTTGGTATCCTTTATTTTAATATTTTGTATATCGACAAACTTCGAGTCAAGTTTCTGACAATTTTGCGTTTTTGTTGTTTAGAAGTCACGGTTTGTAATAGAACTAAAGGTCACACTTTTGTGACTTAATAACGATATTCATGATAATTATTGTTCAAATCTATATACATTTATAAAATTAAGTGTATTAAAAATATATAGATATGTATTTAATAAAAAAAAAAAAAAAAATAATGAAGTCTTGGAATCGCCCAGAATCTATGAATAATATAGAAAATTTGAACCAAAGCACACAGTTCATATAAAAAAATTAAATAATATCCACATTCACAAATACATACTGTTTTTAAAATAGATGCAAACAATATACACATTCTACAGTTGATCTCGACAAACCAAGACACTTGGTTAATGATCTCAATTGATTTGTGAATGCAGAAGCTAATAATTATTTATCCGCCAATATAATGGTAAGTAATGTGCATCGATTTGATATAATAGAATTGTTATTATTATATATGAAAAATTGCACTAAAAACAGCAATAATAAAATGTAATCAAGTTAAATAACAATGTATAGACATATATGCTAATAACCAAGTGCGTTTCAAAAAATTTATTATGTCTTTAATTTACAATAGTTTTAAATTATAAGATATAAAGGTATTGTAAAGTCGGAAATCGTTCTCTTATTCATAAACAGACACCCATATTACCGCAACTATTACTGATTATGCAAAATGCATTGTTAACATGTTGAGCATAATGTATTTTACGGAGTGGAGCGTTGGAGTGGAGTTTTGGAGTGGAGTGTTGGAGTAAACTTCTGAAGTGAAATTGTTGGAGTGAACTTTTGGAATGAAATTGTTTGAGTGAACTTTTAGAGTGAAATTGTTGGCGTGAGATTTTGGAATCAGATTTTTTTTAGTGAGAATTTGCACTTAACCTGCAAACAATACTGCAATAGAAATACAAACAAGATATTGAAGATGCAAGGGTTATATGCATTTAAACGATACTCATTTAAGATATATCCACACAGTCAGTATGTAACTATCCTTAAGTACTAGTGTAATATTTCTTTGCAGATAAAACGTTGTTGATGTTAATGATCATGATTTGTATGCAATCATCAACTGCTTGGACCCAACCGTCTAGTAAAAGTAAGAAGCTTTTTTATTTTATACTAGGGACACCATTGTGTAAATGTGCATCCCGCAAGATGTCCTATAATCAATACAAAAATATACTAGAAAGTTTTAGTGTCAATTTTAAATGGGAACCTATTCAAATGCTCAACAATGTTACATGAATCACTTATTTTTTCGATTGTTTTAAGTTTCACTTTACTAGAACTCACTTTTAATGTAATTTGATTTTGAATTATCGTTTATTAAATTTCTGCGAATACTCGATTGTTGCTTGGTTAATATTGCGAGCTTATTGGATTTTTGATAAGCTGATATCGCCCCGATCGTAAACATTTTAAGTTACAAATCATACCAACATCATGTTATGTGTACACGTATATAAAATCTGTAATCTCTTTTGTATAAATTCGTATGAATATACATATTAATATGAATTTGGAAGTACTGCCCTGCATAAGCAGAGGGTGTGCTGGAGTTGTGATGGATGAAGGCGTGTCTGATTCACAATTTCTGACATAATCCTAACAAGCTTACTTAAAGTACATATATCTCACAGTAATGCAGATATTAGAATGAAAAAAAAAATAATAGCAAAACAACAACATCATGTGTATACGGGTTTGCAAAAAATATAAAAAAAAACTTATACAGCTTAACCAAATCACTAAAATAAAAAGAAAACATCAACAATAATATGTCTTGTAAAACGTCTAGATATAAGTCAACGGTCTTTCTTAGGAGGGCACTGGATCGTTACGTGTAACAATTCGTGTACACAATAAATAAATTATATAATAAACACCAAAAAAGTGTACAAAACAACACCAGTATTTAAAAAAAAGAAACATTAAATGTTATTATCCATAATCATTTCGGATAACAGATATCCTTCATCAGTATGATAATTACTAATGAAGGATAAATATTGTCCTATCATACACTAATAATGAAATACCACTTTGCTCACTCATTTAGTAATTAAAATCATCTACGACACTTCATGTCAAAATTTGAACTTTATCCCTAAAACAAAATCTTCATCATTATACATCAGGATTGTCTTAAATTAATGTTAAATGTTCTCTTGCAAGACTTGTGTTCGACATAATTCATTATTCATGGAGCATTCGATATGTGTAGTCTCACATAACAACAGAAGAGACAATAAACACGACTTCATTTACATATAACATATCATACATAATTGACACCTCATGATAACGATTCAGTCTATTTCAGTATACTGGAGGGAAATTGATTATCCCATTTTTTTTGGGGTGAAATGTCACATTGTTCTGCAATACCTCAGCTGTAGGCACGCGGAAAACTACATGGATGAAGAAATCTGATGTGATTCTACATCAAGGTCTTTCATTTTATCCAGATAAATATATGGGGAAGGAGGTAACCAATGGTTCTACTCTAACAATAGTGGATACTACAATTACAGATTTCAATGTATCGTATACATGCTTATCTGATGTGCATTCTTACGATAATGTGTTGACGATTAACAGGAACAATTTTATTTGTAAGCAAACCTAACATATCATCTATTTAACGTTATTTGATCGAAGTTATACAATTGTTGATACAAGGGAAACGTTATCAGCTGTCGAATGTTTAAATGTATCAAAGTATCAACGTATCAAATTACTAACCTAGATTGTTGCATTCGTAACCTTTTAATAGTGTCTTTATAATAAAAAAGTTTATTTTTTTAAAATCATTTAAGGGTATAATTTGTGCAGGTGAGGAAGTAACATGATAGATCTTGCGATCAACAAACCGATTAAGTTCATAGAGTAACATTAACACCGCTAATTGAATATCGGTTTTAAAAACAAGTGTCTCACTTATACTTAAATTTATGCATTTAAAATAATAATGTAAGACTATAAAACTATGGTATGATTAGTTGCAAGAACGCTTTTAATTGAATTTCATTATAACACTTCAATCTATTTTTTTGATCAATTACAATTCACATAAGAAAAATGATCATTAGCAAGATGAGAATGTCAATTAAATATCCGATCAAGTTCTCTTTGTGTAGAACAGTTTCATAAAAAGGATTATTTTTTTTATTAATTGTCATTAAACATTTACAGTGTGTGTGGCAATACAAGTTTAAACAAACAATAAACAACAAAATAAAACAAAATAGTATACGAAAATTAATCAAATAGACACAAATACATAAGTGATAGATTTATAATATTACAATTCAATATCCATGTTACAATAAGACCTCTATTGTTAATCTACCTACATTTCAAACCTACAGTTAAAAGTTAGGTATAATTAATGTATATTGATGACTCATTACACCTAAACGTCTATCTCTCTGATCATGTCATCTTTTATCTTTCTATTAGGATTTATCTAAAAGAACTGAAATTATTTGATCCGACTTCAATCAGTCATTGCTAGCCCCCCGCACCCCAACTCCAATTTCATTGTAAGCATCGTTCTGTTGAATGAATTTGTCGGGTTTTATTGACTGCTTCCTATTTTGAATTTGTTTTGGTGTTCGTTATTTTAAAAACATGTTTTTTTTTCGTTCAGCAAATATTTCACCCCAAAAATGATTAGTTTTAACTTGCTCAAGATTGCAATGTTTGTTAATGACTCATTCATTATGGAGAATTTTGCAGCTGAAAAAGAACTCCAAACAAAACCATGGCCCTATGGTCAGAAAAGCACACATATTTCCACTATTATAATATGCTGTTATCAACACATTAGCTTTAAGCCGAACATGTTCGTGAAATTTTGCAACAGCTTAATTTATTATGTATTAAGATAATTGTATGCATTGGTACTAGTGTAACGTAGGTAAGTTGACGATTGTATAGTATTTTCCTGTTGTGGTGAAGGTTGAAACCGCAGACTGTTATCAACAATGTGTTCACTATATCTTTATCATTAATACAGCTTTACCACAGTTTACAGACATAGTTTGGACTATTTTGGATCGAAAAGTCTTTGTGCAGATAAATCTCAAAAGTGTTTTTCCTGTACCTAAGTGTAGTGTTATTATAAATGTAAGTACAATTAAAATGACAAAAAATAAAATGAAAATTAACAGAAGTATTAGTCACATACAAATATTACATAAAGACATAAATAGCACTGTATCGTGAGCAAACAACAAAACTTTTCGTAAAACAAACAAAGGAATCATTTCTTATCTCACCTGCGTTAATGTAGGGAAGTTGATCCTACATTCTGTTGACTGTGTTTCTGCCATTTGTTACATTTTTAACACATCAATTTGTAGAAACATTATAGATTTAAGGAAACTTAAGATACCTATTCGTGATCAATAGATAGCTTCTTTGGTATTCATTATAATTTTTCAGTATTGTACTAAAATAGTTGCACTTTGTTCAGCAGGTTATGGTCATAGCAGTCGTTGATTATGTTTTGTACACAAAAACTATGTCAAACCTTCATAGATTATAGTCAGATGGTTTCCATTGTCCTGCGCTGAAAAAAGGAGACATTTTTGATGATAAAATGAACGCACAAGGAGCATGATGTATGGTTAAAAATGTTTAAAAAGTAAATAGTTGTTCAAACCTTTTGAAATTGAATATATTACAGCTTTACCAAAACACTGCATTGTCAAGATAAAGCAATTAGATCAGATAAATACATGTTCACGTTTATTTTTTTTTTTTATTTATAGAAAAATAAATGAATTCCAAGTGGTGTGTTTAGGAACTATTAACATGATTATATTCTATGACTATATGACTAGAAAATTTTTCTTTTCTCATTGCCTGATAGTTTATGGAGTATTCTTTGATAAATCATTATATTCACTGAGGTAAAAATCGTGTTTTCGGTTTATTTTTTATGTACACTTTATTGAATAATTTATTTGATGAAAGTTAGCAACTGCAAAATCCTTTTGTATAGAAAAAATGCGACGTTTATCTTGAGCAAATACTAGACAATTAGAGAAGGATTCAAAAAAATAAATGAAACAATTGTTGAAGTTTTATATCAGTATATACAATAACTTATCAACCCCATAGATACTACTTTTACCCACGGCCGTTGACCTCAGTAAATGTTATATAGTCACTATTAACATTAATCATGTTGATAAATCATGAAACCAACCTCTTCAAAGGTCAATAATTGTATAAAAGCAACTTATGACTTATGTTACAGGATATCATAATGTTAACGATACAACAACAGTCTTTTCATATAAAAGATGTTTTTTGCACATTAAACATTACATCAAGTACTCAACAAAAAATGTGTGGAAGGAACATGGCTGTTGTATGTGATTTTGGATGTTCATATATTGATGTTATTGCGACTAATGTTCTTTAGAACTGTAATGGTAAATATGCTGCTTACGAATATATGAACATAACCGATTTTCTTTAATACAGTTCCAAACAACCTCTATCAATACACCGTCATCATAACAATAACGCTTTTGCACTATATTAACAGTACTGTATAAAAGGCTTAAAGTTATACTACAGCCGAAGATTACATTGTAAAAGTTAAAATAACAACAATGCATAACTTCAAGGGAAATTCAAAACGGAAATTAATAAGTCCATTATCAAATGGTTAATTCAGAAGATATCACACATAATTTGTTTTTCATTTGTCAATAAGTACCTAGTTAATGGCTGAATAAAGATAATTTTTAGAGAAATGACATAATAAAATCATGAAAAAGTGACACCAGAGAACAAAAAATAAGGTTTCGATAGGAAAACCTCTCAATCTGATTCAGGACCTTCATGTGTTTAAGTTTTACTGAGCACATGTAGACATTTTGTGACATGAATTTGATTTGTATATACACTACACCGTTTGTTTCAATTCAGTAACATATGAAGTGTCCAAGGTTCATAGTAAGTAGACATATATATTCTAATTACAACCGCTCCATATCATCAAACTTTATTTTGTAATTTGAATCAGCGTAATCAACTACAATGATGGATGTTTTCAGACACAAAAGTAATATACATGAATTTATTTAATTACAATTGACAGAAATATTTTGTTCTGTCTATAAAGAAATATCATCGCACACGTTGTCCTGCGTATAGGGTTGCTTAAGAGTGTGCACCACAGTGTTTATATCATTTTTTAGGAGTAAACCACAAACAAACGTTAATAGCGTCATGGTCACATGAAAAAGTTGTTCATATGATCTGATAAAAAAAAAACTTCCAGCCAATCATAAGACCTGTCACATCCAAAATTAAATTATTTAAGGAATGACTGTGCATATTTTCTGTCTATGAACAAATATCATAAACATTTGGTGCACAATGAATAATCCGCGTAGCAAGTTATTTAAAAGTGTGTACAATATTTCTAATGTGTTTTAAAATAGAATACATAAATTCAATTAAGTCGAAGGAGGTTTTTTGTAATAAGCCAATTCCTTTAAATATTACGTTCAAAGTTTTAACAGTATAACATGTACAAGTATCTACTTAATGATGTATAACTTACTCATGTCACTGTAAAAATAAAGAGAAAAATGTCTTAAAACGAAAATTACAAAAACATTCTTCGTATTATTTCATTTGGTAAATGCTACTGAAACATACCTCCACAGAAGTGTTTTTTATCGTTGAATAAAAGTTTCCTTGTAGTCTGTTTATTAATGCAGAACTTATGCAAGATCCATAGTAAAAGAAATACGATTGTTTATAGGAAAGTATAGTAAGTATGCCGAAAAACTAAAAGAAAAGAAAACACTTTTTTTCAATTTTACTAATCACAAAATAAGTGGTGCAACCCTAAATGTTTTCCTTTATTCTAGACATTGAAGACGATCGGATTATTAATGAAGCATTTGATTCGTTCATTTTCCTATTGATCATCATTGCTGTTTATTTGGGTTGTAGATGTTCTACCGAGAAAAAGAGTGAGTGTGAAACATTTAAAGAAAACAGTCACCTACTGCATCTTTAAAACAAATTTGAAAATTTTGATTATTTGGTTTTGCTAGCGACATATGTTTTAAAATATGAGACATATATCCTGTATATGGTGGTGGCTCATCTGACATTGTTAGTGACATCATTATATATGTGTTCTGGGATATACTTTTCAAAAGATATAAAAATCAATAATAAATTTATTTATATTGTATACTCAAAAGTTTTCATCTGACAACATCCATTTCCTTCGAGCTTATTCTTAATTGTCAATGTTTAAATCAGACCTGAATGGTCATGCATGTTGTAATTTTTCCCAATTCAATATGATTTGTAAATGATATCTAAGTCGAAAACAAACTGACAATGTCATGGCAAATATAATGGGAAAACAAGGACATCATCATAGGAAATAATGCACGAGCAGATGTACATAGTCTGGGGCACACACTTTTTCATTTTTACTATTTGAATTCACTACCAATAATACGTTGTTGTTTGTTTTTTTTTTGGTTCAGATGATTTAACATATATAAAATTCATTGCAATATATATGTCACGAAAGATGAACGTTAAAATTGTCCAATAAAATTCGCATCACCAATTCATAAAACAAACAACCAACAAAGACAAACAGCATCGAATACATGTAACGCATGCTAGAGGAGGGAAGTGTGAATGATTCAGGTGAATAAAAATACTTAATTTCTTTATATAATTTTTTCAGTTGGAAATCGTCAGCCAATGTAAAATAAAGAAACACATAGGAACACGCACAGTAAAACGCAGTTTAAAAGAAGTCCGAGTCAGTATAAGTAATCGATTGGTGATTTTCACTGATTTATAGAACTGACCTGTCGATCATTTTTGATTTACTCATCGAAAACAAAACACGAAAAAACAAACAAACAAACAAAAACAAAACACAGACCGGTAACTCATCGTCATTGATGGAAACTAGCTCATAAAATAAGTTGACCTTTTTAACGCCTTTTCTGGTCAGGTACATGTAGCTTATTGTCACCGTGTCCACAAATAATATCAAAGGGACAATAAGCCACTTGATGACAAATCTTTCTATTCACTTTACACGATGTCTTTTCGGCTCATTGACTACCTTTTAATATTTGCCACTGGACGTTACGCAATAACAGTCCATCATTTAATCGATCATTTCCTTTAGAAAGAATTAAATACTTCCACAATTATTTTTGTTTAATGTTCATTTTTGTCCTATTTGCTTTGAAACTATACAACTTAGTATGCATGCCCACCGAACAAGATTTTGCAGCTACACGAATTCTTAAAGTTTTTTTTTTTCAAAGAATGCTTAAAATAACAAATAAATGTCACGAAACTCATTTACATTTTTCTGAATCACAAATCTTTCTGGAAATGCCCGTGTGTATTATAGTTATTCACTTCAGGAATATTTACAAAATGAATGTATCGTTTATAATAAAATCAGCATATTCATTGAATTCATGAAAATCATTGTTGTTTATCATTGAATAGCATTTCAAATTTGAAACTGTCCGCGTCCATGAAATTAAAAAAAAACATATATAGCCAAGCCTTATTCATTAACATATTTAATGCACACAGCACTGCACTTTCGCGCGCATTAATACGTTTTCTTAACTGACATTCTATTCATTTAAGTGTCTCACGAGTTTGTTCGTATGTGGTAAAAGGACTTTTATAAAGTCACAATAGAAAATAAAATTCAGAGGTTTATGTTTTCTCTTTTGTTTCGATCATTTAACTACATACATGTACATTCTCCATAAAAAACGGTGGGTTCTCTTTACAGTTTTTAATAGAGAAAATTGTAGCTGAAGAGGGCCAATATCAAAACTCAAAGTCTTGTAATTTAAGCGTAAAAGTCGTGCATTCCAGCGATCAATATAACAAAAACAAATCCAGTCATGGGTCTTTGTGTCGATCTGATAAGCTTTGTTTTTACTGATTTTTATAGTGTGTTGTGCTGTTACGCCACTGTTTCAATTTAGAGGGGTGCTGGGCACCTGCAAACATGTTTCACCCCGCCACATTCTGTAAGTGCCTGTCCCAAGTAAGGAACATGTAACTATTTTGGTTGTTGTTTATTGCTGTACATTGCTTTTGTTTTTCTTTTTTCAATGCCGTTATTTTTCTCGTTTGCATTGTTTAGCATTTGTCGTGTCGGGGCCTTTTACAGCGTGGTATGCGGTATGGGTTTTGCTTACTGTAAAAAGCCACAAAGTGATCTTTAGTTGCTTACTTCTATGTCATGTTCCCTGGTGTAGAGTTTCGAAATAGTGAGCAGTCGACTAATAAATCTTAATTAGATTGACACCGAAAATGTTTAAATAAAACTAACATCCGGAAACATGCTTATAGTTTCGCGGTGTTCTTCTTGAATAAGTAATATGTAATACATCTTTGACAAAGGATATAAGGACAAATTCAGTCAATTTTGGTTTACGCTTCCATACTACTATTAGTGGAAATTTCGATTATTTAGTAAGGCCGGTAACTTGTCCTTGTACCCATAATATTTCACGTAAAAGTCACCATAATAGTAACCTGTTTTTTTTTTTTAAAGAAAATTAAAAGTTCGAGTCTATGATACTAAACCTATATGTAGGCCGTAACCCCTTTACATGCATGTCACAAGCCGAAGATGCAAAAAAATATTTCAGAAAAACTGCGAATTGATACTGGAACAGAACTGAAATTAAATGTATTTTCTTTTTATCAATACTTTTCTCGTTTCAAGAAAAATCAAATTGATATACTGCAATGTACATAGCGCAGTAGGCAAAAGAAAGCAATTACAAGATTAATACTTTTTTAAAATCCATTTTACTAATATTAAAACACAACTGTTAGCAACAAGATGACTTATTTTCAGGTTTGAATTGTTTTGTGTCGGGACCGTTTAGGGCTTACTATTCGGTATGGATTTTTTCATTGTCGAGGGCTGTATGGTGATATATAGTTGCTTTCATCTGTCATTTGGGTCTGGTGGATAGTTGTCTCGTTTGCAATCATACCACATCTTTTTATTTTAAATTTGTTAATCAAATAAACGATTATTAATATCTTAAACTTAAATAATCTGAAGCACACACCATGAGAGAGAGATGTGTATTATTAGTTGATTTAGTTTTGTGTTGCTAAATATCAGAGTCAATTTGATGTAGCCCCCACGTATGATATCGTTAATTATCGCGGGATTTAAACTCAAACGCGCATAGGATTTCGAGATCAGCGTTGAAAAGTCGCTTATGTGAAACTGGTCTATTCTTCAGACGTATTAATATCATCTATACTACTAAATCTAAAGACTGTTTTTTGTTCACCTAATAAACGTATAACCGAAGAAATCTACAAGTCAAACATATATAAGGGTATATATACTTGATAGGGTATTCTGAAAATTTTACCCTTTTACATCGATTACTGTTTGAAACAATAAGCAATTAGACAAATTAATAAGTTCCGGAACTATCCGATGCGATTTCCTTTTAGTCATGTCATTATATGTCACATGTACCTATTTCATTATCTGTACTTTCCGCATCTGTCAGGCGCACCACCAAACGGTGTTTTTTTTATATTTTCTATATATACACGGGTCATAATCACAGGGTTTACACTACTAAATTCACCATTGTTTCCTATTGTAGTATTTTAATCAGCATAATTTTATAAAATGACAATACGAATACTAAAAATATAGATTTAAAATAGGCGTAGGTACACTCGGTTTCCAATTTGTTAGCAGACATGACGTAATTTTTTAACGGCGAATCAAATTATTCAACTTTATTTATAACTAATATAGCACAATGCTGTTGATTAAAAATTGCTCCATTCCAGGCCTTTTGTTTTCCAAATAATTAATATTACCAATAATTGATAAGTTCCAGGTCGACGGGTTCAAACAGAAAGATTTTGAAAGTAGAGAAAACTGTACATCTTATAATCAGCATGCCTTTATCAGATGACAATTCCAATACTAAAATTCCTGGCTAAAATAAGGCTTACACAAAATTAGATACTTTAATATCAGTCACGGACCAACGATATCGCGAGTGTGTAATTAATGCAATTTGTAGGATCCTTTACAAAAGATATTTCAGCTGATCTGTAACAATTCCATCTTCATGCCTTATATATCATGTACTGTATTACGACGCTAGATTAAAACTGACGAGGAAAGGTAACACCCGGCCACCGAAAGCTTTATAATATGTGAAGCCTAGGTGGTCGAGTGGTTTAGCGCGTCGGATACAGTGCAGGCGATTTGGTGTCACGATATCTCAGTAGCATGAGTTCGAATCCCGGCGAGGGAAGATAAAAAAGATTTGCGAAAGCAAATTTACAGATCTTACATTGTTGGGCTGATGTTTAGACGAGTTGTATATACAGAATGTACACAGCTATGTATCACCATCACTGCTGGTGATCCGATGAATAAATCTGTTGTAGAGTTGTCACTGGTTCAGACGTACTTATATATATATACTATAATTCGTTCAAATATGCAAACAAAACAAATGGTTTATTATTCAATTTAACTACAGAACCATATATGGTATGGGTTTTCTTAAAATCAAAGGCCGCAAGGGAACCTTGCACTACTTACACCAACGTCTTTTGCACTCTCGTAGATATTAGTCTCTTTACCAATAATAATTTTGTTTTATTCTAAAAATCCTTTACGTGATGAGAAATTTGAATATTCTTGATAAAGAAATTATAATTCTGCATGTTTTATGGGTGCCAAGTCATACCGACATCCACGGAAACACAGTTGTAGACCAGAAAGCAACAAATGTACTGAACGACACATTATCTAAAAGTGAAAAACCATATTCTGATGTTAATCTACATGATATATAAGAGCGTATGTTTTTAATATATTGAAAATTGCGTGATGAATAAGAACAACAATACATTGCATGAATTGACATCAAATATATGCAAACCTTCGAAAAATTTCGTGTATTTGTATTAGTGTAAAATGATTTCAATAATTTATCACTTTATCGTATTGACAAGTGTATATGTACATATTAATGTCGCTTTAACCTAAACATGCTAAAGTTTTGGTAAATTTAATGACTTTGGGTTTGTTCTCGCCGAGATATAGTCTTTTTGTGTGGCGTAAAGAAATCACCAATACATAAATCAATCAATCAATTACAATGTTATAATGTAACGGGATTTATATATGTCACTGGTTTTAAAGTGGAATCTTTATCGGATTTTTTTTTCAAATAAGCTTCAAAAGAGGGACGAAAGATACCAGAGGGACAGTCAAACTCATAGATCGAAAACAAACTGACAACGCCATGGGTTGTTGTGACAGTTCAAATTACATGTAGAAGAACAAACTTTGTTGAAGCTACAATTCATGTGAGAGCAAATCGATCTTGAAAATTGACTGTAATTGGGCAGCTGGTGACAAATGACCTGTGCAATGTCTATGCTCTTTTATTCTATTGTTTTGGAAAGCTATTGTTTTATCATTTAGTCGTGAGAAATGTCACAGACAAGCCATATTTTTTCCTACTGCATTAGTTTCTTGCTATTTTACAGACAAGAACTATACAATAATCTATTGCATATAAAGTATTAGACCATTATTGTAAGTTATTGATTTCATACAAAAGGCAAGAAACCAATGTATGTAATGAAAACAAATATATTTAACAGAAACGTGCTACATCTGTATTCTTATAATTATAGATTGAGCGTGCTGTAATTTTAGAGAGGCGTGTTAAAAGTTTGAACAAAAAACTTAGCACTAGAAAGCCAGCTTTTTCCTGGCTAAAGGTAAGTAGTAGTAGGCAATTGTTCACGGGGTTTCA
Source organism: Mytilus californianus (assembly GCF_021869535.1). NCBI lineage: Eukaryota > Metazoa > Mollusca > Bivalvia > Mytilida > Mytilidae > Mytilus > Mytilus californianus. Next base: position 98,529 of record NW_026262678.1, read on the forward strand.
GAATATCAAATATGTAATCGCCTTAACCTTAAAAATATTCATTGCTTGCTCTTTGTATTATACTACAATTATTTGTTGATTACAAATTCAGCTAAAAATTTGAATTTGATGTAACATGTCCACTATAATAGTTCTGTTTATTTTTAAAGTTCAACTTTTTTTTAAATTCTATTTTACAAAATAGGAAATGATCAAAACATCGATTCTGTTGGCATAATTGCTTGTTTGTTTGAGTTCAAATAGTCATAATTTTACGAACAAAACCACTTGTTTCTGATGCAGCACCTAAACCGTCATTGCGAAAGTTATATTTTAAATACCTTCACTTTCGAATTTATTTTAAGATAAAGTTTTAAGAATATTACCACTTTATGTTATGAAATGATTTTTTTGTCGCTAAATGAGCAATTTGAATACATTTTTTTTAATAAAGATTTGTATTGATGTTTTAGCAAATGAAGCACAATGACAATCAACGTCCTCTTTTATTGTTAGTTTTTTTCCGTTTCTTGACTTGATTTTTCCACTGGATGTGTTTAACGGTTGGAATATATGTTCAGTTTATGTGATATGAATAGGAACAAGAACAACTCAATTATTTCAAATGCGTTTATATTAGAATAATGTTTTTTTAACTAATCAAAACAATGGAGAAACAATGAAACAAACGCACATGCCTTAAACTCTTGTGGCTTTACCTACCGGGGAAACTATCGACATGATAAGGGCGCTTACATTTATTGTTGCAAAGGTACACAAAGATTGAGATAATATTATATATATTTTTCAGTTACTAGTATTCTCTTTCGCAATTAAATTATATTTTTTTTATCATATAGTAGCTTATTGCTATTTCTGACAAATCAAAAATTATTATGTGTTCTGATTCGCTTTCATGTCTTCAAGGAATATAACATACCAAAATTAACAACTCTTGAATTTTAAAAATCCTTTAAAAGCTGAGAAATTTGAATATTTTCGATAAAGACATTTTATTTCTATGGATATCAAGTCATACAGACATCCACGGAAAACCAGTTGTAGACCAGAAAGCAAACATGTACTGAACGACACAAAATCTTAAAGTGAAATACAATATTCTGAATTTTGATCTTATATAAGAGCGTATATTTTTAATATATGGAAAAATCCATTGAGGAAAAGGAATAAAAAAAATTTGCATGAAACGAAACCAAATATATGCAAACCATTAAACAATTGTGTATACAGGAAAGATCAAACTGTTATTTATAGATGCCGTATTTTTCATGCTAGAAGAACACACGATATCTTTTAAAAAATTAAATTCATCAAGAATATATATCTGGCGATTGCAAGTATATAAAGTTTGATTAAATTGGAAGACTTTTTGTCTGACTTGGAAAAAAAACTGTCTGTTTTGATAAAACATGTGAATTTGCTCTCACTACGATATAGTCTTTTCATGCGGCGTAAAGGAATCACTTATAAATCAATCAGTCAATTAATAACAATGTTATAATGTATCGGTGTTGATATATTGTCACTGCTTATAACGTTGAACATATATCGGGTGCATTGTCTAGGGTCTATCATTCTTTTGTTTTGAAATGTTTTTTTTTTTATCATTTAAATATTAGACTATTTTTTAAAGTTATCAATTTAAAATAGTAGGCAAGGAACTAATAACCCGAAAACAAATATATATAAGAGTAATCATGCTACATCTGTAGTCTTATAATTATAGGAGGATTGGGGTGTGGACTTGCATGTTACAAGTTTCTTGTTAAAGGTAATCAGAAGAAGCCACTTGTTCACGGAAGTTTATGAATATCAAAAAATGTAAATGCCTTTACCTTGAAAATACTAGTTGCTTTTATTTTTATACGATAATTTTGATTTGATTACATTATTCAGTAAACAATTGGAATTTAATGTAAAAAGTAAAATCACAAAAATACTGAACTCCGAGGAAAATTCAAAAAGGAAAGTCCCCAATCAAATGGCAAAATCAAAAGTTCAAACACATCAAACGAATGGATAGCAAATGTCATATTCCTGACTTGGTACAGGCATTTTCTTAAGTAGAAAATGGTGGATTGAACCTGGTTTTATAGCTAGCTAAACCTCTCGCATGTATGACAGTCGCATTAAATTCCATTATATTTACAACGATGCGTGATGAAAAACAAACAGACACAATAGGTAAAAATGTCAAAAATAGGGGTACAGCAGTCAACATTGTGTTATCATCTTAATCACTATAAAAACAAAACAAATTTAACGAAGAAGCACAAAATATACCCATAAAGGATGGAAGGTTTTAAGTCCTGGCGTAAAATCGCGCGTTTGAAATTCGCACATCCCGTTAAGGTTCTTGAATTTAATGTTAAAGTTTTAATTTTTTTAATTTTTTTTTTTTAAAACAAGAAATAATAAAAACACCAATTTTATTTGCATAATCGATTTAACTAAAAAAATCATCCTCTCACAGACAAAATCATTTGGCGCTGATGCAGCAATATCCCTTCATTTAGAAACATATGATATACATACCTTTATCATGTCTACTTTCGAGTTGATTTTGCGATAAATTTTGTAAAATAATACCACTTTAATTTAGTATATGAGTATTTCGAGCAATCTGAGCAGATAGTTTTATGAAAAGAAGTTTATTGATTTTTTCGCAATTGATACACCATGAAAACCCACGTCCTCTCTTATTGCTTTTTTTCTTGACTAAATTGTACCACCGGCATTGTTTAATGGTTGTAATATTTTTTTTCGGTTTGTGTGATAAGAATAGCATTAAGAACACCTCAAATATTTCAAAACCGTATAAATTAGAAATTCCAAACAATGGGGGAAAATGAAACAAACGACCATGCCTTAAACTATTGTGACTTAACTTGACAGTAAACATGTCGACAGGATAAAGACGCTTAAAATTGATTCCTGTGATGGTAAGATAACAGATACCTCAAGATACACCAATATCTAGATAATGTGATATAGAATAAGGGATTAGTTAGTAATTTTTGTGGTTTCCGGTTCGGAAAACGAGATTTATTATCATGTGTTCGAAAAATACCTTTATAATCTAAATACTTTTTTGGTCCATCCCGTTAACCAGGTTTGCGCCAGCATTTTCTACATAAGGACAGGTCTGTGCCAAGTATGGAGTACGACTGTTGCTTTCCATTCGTTTGATGTGATTGAGTTTCTGGTTTTGCCATTTGATAAAGGACTTAGAGTTTTGAACTTTTCTAGGTGTTCGGTATTTTTGTTGTATTTCGTTTTAATAACCAAATGAATATATTCTCATTAGTCCGACCATATTTAAGATATGTTTCATGTAAACGCATTCGTTGTTTGGTCGTCCTTGTTTCTTTAAGATCATCACGATCTTTGAATATTCTCTTTATCGGAACAAGTATGGCTTTTATTTTTTCAATATCAAAAATGTATGTAAACATATTGCTAATCAGTTAGAATACTGAGTCCTGTCTCATTACTTCAATATTTTGTACAAGAGAAATGCTATCCTCGTAATACCTCTGGTATATTTTTAACTTAATTTGAAGGATGTTATACAATAATGACTTTTGATAGGTAATTACATGGATAAATTGACTTTTCATAAAGTAATACTCGCTGAGTCCAACGATCGAATTGCATATCATTTATTTATAAAGATATTTAACCATTTATTTACCGAAAAACAAATTGTTTTTTTTTTCATTTTCCGATAATACAAAAGTATTTATCTAAACCAATTGAACATCAAACATTTAATGATGATCATGCATGTAAAAGAATGTGATGCTAAGCGTGGAGAATATAACGAATAATATTTCAGATGAGTATGCCTTTATATTCAAAATTAAGTTCGTATAGAAATACCTACAAAAATAATATCAATATGGAAAACAAGCCGTTTTATATCTTGTTGAAGAAACATTGTCTTTCCTATTTGATCATTCAGCTCATTGCCCATAAAATACGGTATAAGTATGCTCATGGTTGAAGACCATACCATATTTGTTGGGTTTTTTTATTTGTTTATTTGTTTATAGTTTAATTCTCTTGACAAATGTAAACTACAAGAAATATAACTCCTTACTGCATAAAGAACTAGTATATTTCAGAAAAAAAAAATAATAGATTGCATGATAAGTGATTTTTTTTCTTTTATAAAAAAAGCAAAATGATTACCCGAAAACAAAGATGTAATTATTTGCCAGTTATAGATCAATATTGCGACTCGTTTACTTCATGTACTTATAGATGGATTGTGGTGTGTTCTTCGACAAGTATGCGAAAAGTGTAATGAGGTTTGACTATTTCGGCAGTTTTTTTCCTGGTTAAAAGGCAAGAGTAGTAAACACGTTTTCTCGGGAATAATATATCAATATCAAACATGCCACATACATTATCGCTTGTTCCTCATTAATATGCATTAAGTAGCCTTCATGTATCAGTATCGTTTTTTTTTTAATTAATTCAGTTAACAAATTTGATGTAAGATGTCCTCTACTGTTATTTTGTTAATTTGTAAAAACCTAAGTGTTTTTTTATCGTTTTATTTTAGAAAGAAAGACATGATTAAAATACAGGTTATATTTAAAAAATCTCTGCCTTGTTTGACTTTAAATGATCAACGTTTTAGAAATACAACTTTTGTCCCTGATTCAGTAAGAAACCTTCATTGCAAGAATGTAGGTATTAAATCACTTTACCTTTATGTTAATTATGTGCTATTTTTGTTTAAAACCTATTACCAGAAAACGTTACGACATGATGATTTTGTAGCTTTTATCAATCTAAAAACAATTTTAAGATAAAGGAAGTGTGCATGCATGTTTTCTCAAATGGAAACAATCTAACAACTCACTTCCTCTCAAGTTAAGTTTTCCTTTTCTGGACGGAATGTCTCATCGGCTTTGTTCAACTGTTATGTCCGATTTTGGAGCGATATCTTGAATTTCAACCAAAACCATACCTTTATAACTAATTATTTTTTTTAATTAGGGGAAAAACTTGCCGTATATTCTTGAATTCTTTTACTAAAATTCTTCCAACGAACTTTATTTCATATTTTAGCGTGCTAAACCCGAAATGTATTTTGAATTCCAATTAGTTCTTTTTGATAACACATGAATGATACCGTGTACTTGCATTACTTTTATATATATCGAGAAAAATGATCGTGAAAGAATACTTAACGGTGGTCAAGTATTGCAATTGGATCGTGAAAGCCATGTATAGGATCTTGAATGAAATCTTATCGGGTCGACATTTGCAAGGTCAATTACAAATCTAATTTAATGAATTATGCGGAAAATTGACAAAAAATAAAACTGTTTTTCAAAATGGTTCAATATATGATCAGTATATGAGAAAAAATCAAGGCTTAAAAGTACACCGTTTTCACAAAACTACAAAAGGCAGATTGCTCCTCGACATTTCAATGACGTTAACTATGAAAACGAACAAGAATGTTTTCATAATTCAAATGACTAAACAACTTTTCTTTGTAAAATGTCATTCAATTTTAATGATTTAAATGGTTCTTAAATTTAATTTGTGTTAGCATAATCAGAAATTTTGCAAAAAATGAAATTTTTACCAAAAAAATGATTTTTCGGACCTTGAAAGATCGCGTACCACTTTTTGAAGATCGTGAAAAAGATCGTGAAAGATCTGATGCTGCGAGAACGTTTTAATCATTATTAAGGGTATTTGTTATTTTTATTTGTAAAGTAAATACTGGATTTATATGACTGATTCCGGTTCTCTTTTGTTGGATGATAGGGCTATAATCGTTCAATGCCATTGGATCTAATGATCTTAATATGTATAATACCACACCGAGTAGTTACCTCATATCACTCTTTTTGTCCGTTCTTCATAAGTTTTGATTTCTAATACAAATTTAAGAATGAGAATAGAACTTAATCGGCTAAATAACAGTTTAAAATGGGTATCCTGTACAATCGAGGTAAGTTGATTGGTAATTTCCCCACTAAGTTCGGCACAATGACGTATAGCTATAATGAACAGACTGATCAAACAATTAAGTAAAATAACGTTATCTTGGTACCTTTATAGTTGCTGTTAGTGCAGCCCCGAAATAAACAATAAATTAGCCAATATCGTCATACTATGTGCGCACGAACTTCACTCCATATAACTGAAAGTAACAACCCTAACACACACACACAAACATGCGTACAGATGTATTTATTTCCAGGGCGGATACTTTAAGCATTACAGATACATATATACTTTTACTTTATGACAATTTACGCTCCTGAAGGTCCTTTTATCTTGTATATCTACTTATCTAGATTCGTTTTAGTTATTTTAATTATTTTAAGAAAAAAGTGTTGAAATAAAAAAAAAGTGAAAAAATGAAAGCATCAATGTTCGTTCTTAATAAAATAATTACACGCTTCAACTAGTTGCAATTATATCAATTGGTAAAAGAAATATAGTTTTCTGATGATTAAGACTGGTCCGTCGCTGGATGTTTGCGTTGGTAAAAAATAGAGCTTTGGTCTTCACAAATTGAAGCAATATTAAATAAACTATGATGGTACAGTTCCTCCGTCTATTCATACAACAGAATGGACACAAGAGGAATATAGTTTCCAATTTTAAATCCACTAATAAAAAGCTAACTTAATTCAATCAATATTTAAATGTTCCATCCATAAAAGCTTAGTTTTCTCTTTCGTTTACCTAGAAACGTATACTATATTTTTTATAATGTATCCAGTTTACCCTAATATTTTCTAGTTTCTGATTTTGTCGTTTGTTCGGAAGAACTTTCAAAGAAAATATGTACATCTTTCCAAAAGAGCAAATATCCATAGTGTTTGAAGCGCAAATGTCCATAGTGTTTGAAGCGCAAATGTCCTTTAGTGGTACCGGTAAAAAAGCGCAAACGTCCGGTGCCCGTCTGGTCACACCTTGTCTTTTACGATCACGATAATGCGTTGCCTAATCTTTCACGATCAATTTTGATGAAAAATCAACAAAATTCAATGTTTTCAAAAAAATAAATTAACGGTTTCAAGGGGGAAAAAAACTTTTATTTTATTGCACTATCTGACACACAAAATATTATGTTTCAAATATATCATTATATATTTGAATGTGACCATAATACGTACAAACGTGTGGTTTTTTTAATGAATACCATAGACTTGTGTTGCGCCTTTTGTGTTTTTTCATAAAGTACTGCATACTTTCTTTATCTTATTGCACAGTATTATTGAGAAAGTTGAGTCATTTTGACAGACATAATTATTTTCCGAATTTGTTCCGCGTTTTGCAAATACAGCAGATTTTATACAGATTTTGAAGTAAAAATAAAATTCACTACATTCACGATCCAATTCTAGATCTTTCACGATCTGATCGCAATGCTTGGCCACCGTTAGGTATTCTTGCACGATCTATTTTCTCGATATACCGAATGACAGCCGGATAAAGTGTTTGAAATACCTATCGCGAGACGTTTACAATTGCATTTAACCTTTCAATTTTTTAATGAAATATGAATGATCCTTGGTAATTTCATGCTCAGTTTGGTCTGAAATATAACTGTTATTTACAACATTATCTGTTGATTCACATGGGTTGCTCCCATTGGTCCGGAAATTTACTCAGGTTTTGTTTATGATCTTGATTTAAAAAAGAGAGGCAAAATATACCAAAGGGGAATCCAAGCTCATAGGTCGAAAATAAACTGACATCGCCATGGCTAAAAACAAAAAAGACCAACAGACATTCAACAGTACACAAAACACAACATAGAAAACTAAAGACTGAACAACACGAATCCCACCAAAAATTTAAGTGATTTCAGTGGCTCCGGGAGGATAAGTAGTTTGTACTGTACAAAAGGCACCCGTCGTGATGCTCTCCTAAGTTTAAACCTGGTGATAATTCCGTAGGATCATTCGAGGAAAAAGGGAACGGGTTGTAGTAACAGTAATCTGAACATATTTGTCGGCATTTGTGAAACAGATATTCTATAACCGTCAACCAACTCAGCTTTCTTGTGAACAGCAACCCTCTATCAAAGAAATTGTGATAGGAAATACAAGCCTTGAAATATCGTATCAACTTTGAGATATATACTCCGTATGCAAGCTGCTGGAATATTACTACATAGTAATGGAAATTTCACAATTTGGAAGCTTCATGAAGATTAATGAGATTTAAATATTGGTAAACAAATGTTGCCTATACAAATCTTTAATCCATGGAGTGTTTTTCATAATCTTAATTTAATAACTACACAAAAAAATGCCAAATACTTTTGACGCCATCTTAACGCATCTACAATGTTGTCAATAATATTATACAGAACATTGTCGTGTACACTGAGATAAACGTTTATCTAACAATTTTCTCTGTCTATGCAATATGAGGTATATCAGTAATTTTTGATAAAATAAAAAAAATGCATGAACATTTCTGTATAAATGTTTTATTTTATCTATCAAGTACGAATGCTTGTCGCATTGTGTGGATGTTATTTCTATTTTTGCCATATCCCTGTCAGTATGTTTTCGACTTCTGAATTTGAATGTCTGTTCGATATTTTACTTATCTTTAAGCAATTAACGACGTTCAAATCATTTTCATGGCAACATTTTATTTCATTTGTGTATGGTTAGGGACAAAGAATTGTCATTATAGTGCAACTTGCCAATCATATCAATTGCATGCTTGTTCTATCGAAAAATGAATAGAATGATATCATTTTGACGTATTTTGTCATGTATCTATGATATCATAAACGTATCCATGTTTTTATATATATCACTTTCAAGAACAATATGCGAAATACTTTTTTGCGGAACAATTTTAAGGTAATGCCTTACGAAAGCACTTATTTGTCTCTTTTATATCTATCTATATGTCATTAAAAAGTAAAACAATTGTTGACCCTAAATCAATTTTAATCATTTATGAATACAAAATTATGTCATCGACACCAAACAGGGATCTAGAAGTCGACAAACAATAAGTCTGTTCTATAATATATCTGATATAATTTTTCTGGTCAATTCTTTTATTCTAGGCTTAACAGGAACGGACTACAGTGTGCCTTACTGTGGTTACTTATAGACTCAAGGCATATTAAATGAGACATCCTGTTGAATGATGCCTCAGCCTCGGAATGACATTTTGAAAATTCAATCTGGTGACTACTTGTATCCTTAATTTGTTGAAACAAAGATCAACGAGAAATAAATGTTTCGATCAAAATATCTAATTTAGAAAATAAAAATTCAATTTTACAATGTATACATGTGTATTTCAAAAATATCACGTTATAAGCAATTACTATGTCATTTTATGCACCAGTGCGTTTATTATTTTTGTAATTGCAATTAATGATTAGTACTACAGATATAAGCAAAGTATGTAAACATACGTATTTTCATGTCATCTTTTGAAAAAAAATACGACTTAAGAACATGTTAGAAATCATTATTTCTTCAAAACAATTTCGAAAACTTTACACTCATTAACATACAAATATTAGTTTAATCAATCTTAGGTCTACTTTGCCTTGAGGATTTGAGACCTTACAATCAAAAATAATTTGCAAATCAAATAACGGAGAATTTAAGAAATAAAAATTACACTTCATCAGTTCTGAAACGATTAATCGGATTTATTTTAACCAAGAACGCTCAAACGCAACATTTAAAAGTCAAGGATGTATAAGACTTAAACACAAACAGCTACATAACGAAAAAAGTATGTTGTAAATTATATTAGTAACGAACCACTGTATACTGAGTTGATGATACTTATAGTCCACCAGCAGAATAAACAAAATGTCGTTTAAGGTGTATATTTTCCATGTTTCACAAGTGTCCTTTGTAGAAAATGGACTTGCTTGGACAGTTGGTTATTTTGTGTGTTGTGTATTTCAGAATAATGTATGTGTAAACTAAGTGTTGTTAATTTGGAGATTGTGAACTGTTGAAACATAAATATTTTTTTATAAATATATTTGCGCAGATAAATTATTGTTGTAATCAATATGATACAGAAACTACTCAACTTTTTATTTGAATTTTAGGAAAACTATTGGTATTTTTTCAAAAATACAATCAGACCATTCATGTTTGATGCAATCAATCTTCATTTTTGAACGTACATTTCATGTTTTGAAGATGTATGCGTATTTGGAATTTGCATATATTTTTGATCTCTATAAACTAGTATTTGCTCATATCAAAATAATTCAGACTTTCTATTGTATCGATTATTTTAATTTATCATTTCTAGCGAATATAAAAATACAAACAGTATATTTCTTAACCCACTTTTTCTCATTGGGAAATTCCTGTTTTACCTGCCATTTTTCTTCGGAAAATGCCTGCATCAAGTCAGAAATATAGCAGTCGTTTTTCGCTTGTTCCATTGATTGATAGCGTTTGATTTTGTCAGTTTGTATGGACTCCCCCTTTTTAAATTTGAACTTGAGTATAGTATTTTTGTTATACTTTTGTTGTTTACTTCTAATTGTGAATTAACTTTGTTCAGTTGAAATATTGTTATATTTTATGTAAATCAATTTTGAATGCATAATTTTGATAGTGAACGCCTTATACATTAAAAATATAAAAATTAGATCGCTGTTTTACCATAGTTGGAAACAGTAGCAAATGCAAACATTGTCCACAAGAAATTAGTCTGTTTGGGTGAAAACAGTGGGTAGAAATAAATTTGACCATTCATTGTAACATGGAGCGATAAATCTGATTTCAATAAAACTTTATATACTTTAAAAATTAAACTTATCTGAAAAGTGTATGATGATCACACAATTACCTGAACGAATGAAAAAAAAACTCAATGTTTTTTATGTATAAAGTCTGAATGAAATGAATTGCCACCATTTACACAATGAAATATATCATCACCTTATGCATGTAACTTATTTTATTGGAGATAAATTTAATCATTAAATAAATGCAGATTTTTTTTTCAAATTAAATAAAAACAACATCAATACATATTTTTTTATCTATATATATGGCGTACTTTGTAGTTTTTTCAAATAAAAAATAAATATATGAAAATATATATATTTATGCTTTAGTTTTGCGTCATTGAACAGGACCAAAAGATCACCAGAAAAATGGGAAGTAAAACATGAACAAACAAAACAAACAAGTAGACTAGAAAAGAGCAAACAATGTAAAAAAAAAGACAAAATATTACACCTTGAAGTAAAAACATATCGGCTCCAGCATTCTAAACTTCACAGGTTGTTTATATACATTGGGACAACGAATGACTTGTACAAAAAAAACGAAATTCCATCATGTTCAGAACAAGAAAAGGATCAATGCTGTTTAAATATATTAACCTTACCATTTAAAACGTAGGCAGGTTGTTTATATACACTGAGACTACGAATATCTTTTCCAAAAGCAAAGGCAAAACTCCTTAATGGTTAGAACAAGAAAAAGGAACAACGCTGTTAAAATATATTGGCTTCAACATTCCAAACGTAGACAGGTTGTTTATAATCACTGTGACTACGAATGACTTGTCCTAAAGCAAAAACAGCGAAATTCCTTCATGGTCAGAACAAGAAATGGAACAATGCTGTTTAAACATTATTAAAACAATTCTTTCTTTTGACGGATAAGGTGTGCGGATACGTCTTTCGTACCGGCCAAAACACTTTTGCATAATTAACGCACTGTGTTATTTGCTCCGTCGAGAATTTACAACTAGTCGACAAGTTACAACTGGAATAATAATACAAGACTATAATTAAATGTATGATTCTGTGTTAATTTTACGTCAAGATAATAAGATACAAAATCACCATTTGTCAATGATAGGGTCAGGTAGAGATTTATTAGGATTACTAAATAAATGTGAGTCTGAAACGGTCATTGTGATCGTAACATGATCTGAAATTCTGCATTAAAAACGTTAAGTCATATTAACAATTAAATTAATTTTTAGATATTTTCTTGTTGTTATTTCATTTCTGTTTAGACCAATGACTTTTATTCCTGCCAGTACTTTTCTGTATCATATCAGACAATTCTGTATCTTGTCAATTTTTACTGGTAATTTACAACTACTGTTCAACATGCAATAATACTGAAAACATATTAGTTGACTGCTACCCAAATGACTTGATAATATATTGTTCAGTCTTATTAGAAATGTTCTGATCAAAATGATCGTTTCACTTAAACAATGGTTTGTTAGATAAAAGTCGTGTGCACTGGTCTCTCATAAAATAAAAAACATAAAAAAACAATGACAGTTAAGAAAAGTTCCTATAATATTGACAATGCAGACAGCAAAAATATATATTATTCTGAAATGAAGTTCTTCAAACTCATTGGAAACACAACCGTGGTAAAATAGGAATATATTGATATTTCAGCTGACCGTTGACGTCTTGATTTGTTCGAGCGGTTCCAAGCTTACTCCCTTTTCGTATGCTTTTTATGAATGAATTATCTGAGTTCAGACGGTGTTATTGAACGATGACGTAAAAAATAAGTGTTCTACGGGAAAATGTACGAATGAGAAACTGAACGTCTTCAAAACATTAAAACACCACCAACAAAAAAAAAAAAACATTCAGAAAAAAAAGTAAGACACATGTAAGATATTCATTGAACTTTATCCGAACCTGTTTTGTTATGTTATTTGTAATCGTTTAAACATGTCACTCATTCAGTTTTCTCCATCTTTTATGTCAATATTAATAGTGTGTTTAGTTACGAGAATAGTACATATTTCCCTTCAACTGGGGAGCTTAGATCCAACAGTATTGCCTTATTGTCCTATTAGAATATAAATAATTTATGGGGGTTTGAAAAAAATATTAATTTTAAAACGGGTTGGCACTTTATAAAACTGAGAATGGAAACGGGGAATGTGTCAAAGATACAACAATCTGATCAAAGAGCACAATCAGCCCAAAGCCACCAATGGGTCTTCTGCACAGCGAGAAAGTCCCGCAAACGGAGTCGGGCTTTAGCTGGGCTCTAAGCACAAATGTGTACTAGTTCAGCGAAAATGGACATCACACTAAACTCTGAAACATATAAATGAACCAAAATAAAAATAAAAAAAACAAGACTTACAAAGGCCGGAGGTTCCTGACTTCGGACAAGCGAAAAAAGCAGCGGGGTTACACATGTTTTTTGAGATCTCAAACCTTCCCCTATACCTATAGCCAATGTAGAATAAACAAATACACAGCAATACGCACAGTAAAACTCATTTTATAAGAAAGCAGAATAGGTAACAGAAGAAACTAAGCACAATGACAATGATACATAAATTAACAAAGGACTATTAGCAGTTACTGACATACCAGCTCCAGACCTCAATTAAACTGATTGACAGATTATTTCTTCATCATATGAAAATCAACCCAATCCCTCCCGTTAGGGGTTTAGTATCAAACCATCATAAAATATGTGAGAAGAACATAACCCGTATCATGCCAACAACTGGTTTTAGAATAAATTTGTTTATTTCCGATGCAAAGACCCTATGAGTGAATCAATATTAATACCAAAGTAGGCCATCTTTAATGACCTGACAACAGTATCGTAACTATATCCATTCTTAGTAAGTCTGTTAAAAGGTTTGGTTAGCTTTTGAGGTGAATGCCGACATTTTTGTGCTTTGTAAAGAATATAACCATAAAAGATTGGGTGTGAAATACTTGAATGTATAAGATGTCTGCATGTTGATTTATATTTACGAATGATTTCGTTGTACCGATGATAGAATTTAGTAAATGTTTTGTTTAGTTTGTGATATCGAAAACCCTGGTGTAATAATTTTTCAGTAATACAGATATTCCTTTCGTTAAAATCAAATACGTTGTTACATACACGAGTGAATCGAACAAGTTGAGATATATAAACACCATAAGATGGTGACAACGGAACGTCACCATCTAAAAATGGATAATTAACAATCGGAAATGAAAAATCATCTGTTTTATCATAAATTTTGGTATTAAGCTTCCCGTTAGAGATATTGATATCAAGATCCACGAAAGGGCAGTGTTCATTGTTAGTATTAGCTTTATTTGAAGTCATTCCAGCCGGATAAATCTCTTTAGTGTACAAACTGAAGTCGTCATTATTGAGAGCCAACGTATCATCCAAATATCTAAAAGTGTTAATAAATTTTTGTATCAGATGTTGTTTGGATTGGTTTTTGCTGATTTTAGTAAAAAATTGTACTCACAACAATATAGAAACAGGTCCGTAATAAGTAGTGCACAGTTAGTCCCCATTAGAATTCCGATAGCTTGACGATATACGGAGTCTCCATAGCGAACAAAACTGTTATGTAGTAAAAATTTAAGGGCTGTTATAGTATCAAAGCAGGTCCAATTGACATAGTTCTTTTGTTTGTTGTTACTAAAATATGACCTAAAAGAGTTTGAACATATATGCTCGCATTCTAGTTTTTTAAATGCACATTTAATTAGATGTGTGATTTTTTGTTGTAAAGATTATGAGGCAAAGTGGTATATAGGGTAGAAAAATCAAAACTTTGAACACATTCGAAATCACCAATATAAGCATGCAATTTTTCAAGTACTTCCAAAGAATTTTTGACACTCCAAAAGTAATTAATTCCACTATTTTCAAAGGCCTCATTTGAATAATTTATTACCAGGTTTTGGATTGTATCAAGTGTACTGGTAAGTAGAATAGACAGTTTAGTAGTGGAACAATGGCTTGAAGACAAAATAAATCTATATTTGTAAGGTGTTTTGTGCAGTTTAAGAAGCCAGTTCATAATTTGAACTTTCATTGTATTTGGTTCTACCTGTAAAGAGGTAGCTAAAAGTTTATGTTTGTTACAGATGTCATTTTCCGAAAATGGAGTCAGTTGGAATGTTGGTGAATTCGTGATTTCCTTTTGCAGAAAGAACCTCAATGTAAAATTTACGTCAAACAATAATGATATTATTAGCAGCCGTATCAGCCGGGACAAAAACAAATTCCATTGCGAGTTCTTTTAGCTTATGTTTGATACGAGAAATAGAGTTATTATAGTTGTTGTTAGGAGTAAAATGCTCTTTAATATTTAGGTCCTTTGCTGGGGAATGATTTTAACTCTCGGTCACGAACGATATTAAGGTCTCCTGTTATAACATGAGAACTGGGGCAATAAATGTATTCGGAATTATTGCAATGTCATGACGTAGGTGTATTGTCACTGATATTTACATCTTTACACACTTCGCTATAATTAAACACATATTTCCAAATAGAGTTCAGTATTATCAAAATAACCTGGGATTTGTTCTTTAACAAAATGATCATTAAAAATACCGGCAATATTTACAAAATCAAAACCTTTATTAACATATTTGATTTTAATAAAATGTTTTTTTATGATTTTCCGGGCGATTGATGTTGGGAAACTGTTTAGAATAACAATATGCAATGATAATTTGGACGATTTCATACTTAGGACTGCAATATGGAATTGTGTTGCAATCCTCTAAAATTTGACGTAATTTATTAACAGGTAAAGAACAGTTTGGTTAACAGATAATGTCGGCCGTTGTTTTTTGAAATAGAAATTAGGTACGAATTATTTGTATTGTTGGTACGAAATTTTCTTTGATTGCGATTTATTCAATGCCCATGAGAACGGTTTTTACAAACAGTTTTAGAAACTATATCCAAAATGTTAATAGGATCGGTTCTTGATATATTACCAATTCCCATGATATTATCATTAAGACCGAGAGGATAGATTGTCTGTAATTTTTCAATCCAATTTAATTCAATTATTTTCCGTGATCGTACAAACTTTGAATGAGATTCCCCAGGCTGCTTATGAACTACTTCTAAGGTTGAACAGTTAAATATCTAATAGGATGATTGTGCTTCTTAAGGTGTTGATAAATGATACTTTTGAATTTATGGGTTCTTTTAAAACGATAAAGGTGTTCTTGCGTGCGTTTAGATAAATAGTGTCCAGTTTCACTTACGTACTGAATACAGCATTTCGGTTTGTCTCATGCGAGTAAATATATAATACTGTTAGTTTTTCAATTTATATCAGTTTCAAAATTTAAAGAAAAGGAGCGATTATTAAACGTGGACCTTACCGTATTGTTGGTAGAAAGACGGGGACATGTTAGTCATTTTTTTTTTGGCATGACACTTATCGATAGAAGGGTTACCATAATTTTCATTATTAAAATTTTTAGCGATTGTAGTATTTTTAGATAAGCGATTTTGAAGATTGAGACGTGTAGATACCCATTGAACGAGTTTAGTATTTAATATTTTTTCATTTTTCAATTTCATTTTTGTTTTTGTTTTATCCGTATTTTAATTGAAAGGAGCAAAGACTGGCGTCAAGAATATGAACCAGCACACAGGAATTGAATAAAGTAAAACGGTTCGGCTAAAGACGTCAAACGCTATCCTTCATCAAATACCCGACAAAATGACTGACGTCTGGCTAAATAGAAGAATAGGGCTGAATAGTAAAAAATGTCTTTTAGATAAATTATCCTAAAGTAATGAACATAGAGAAGTTCTCGCTAGGACACATACTCCATTATCTTGTATATTATAAGAGCATAAACCTTTAGATGCATTTGCGAGTTTTTGTTACAAAAAGGTTTATAAAATGGTATACCGAATAATTTGTGTAATGGATGTACGAGAAGATCATGGTGTATAATGGTCCTGCTGGGGGGACGTTAAAATTCCATCACTTTGACAATGATCACAAAGTACATCCACGTTTCACAAGTGCCTTATTGACTTCGCCAAAGACCTACTTGTATTTCATTTACTTCTATACTCTGTTTCAGTGTTTATATTATCTTTCGAAATCATGCTTTTCGTACATAGAACTTTTAAGAGCATATTTGAAATCGCACCAATAAACAAAAAATCGTAGGAAACTTCAGTAGTGTCTTTTTAATGTACGTTTTTATGGTAAAGTTTGAATAAGGTAGATTTATGGTTCTTATTTAAATCATGTTATTTTCAAAAATATAATCAACAGTGTTTGTTACAGTACTTTTTCGATTTCAGTAATATGTGAAATTGTCCGATTTATGAAAATGAATCGAAAACATTCTGTATTTGTTAACTCATTTGAAATATATATAATCATTGGGATAATTTTGTTCATTTAAATTAAAGTTCCTACAATTGAAATGCATTAATGTCTTAAAGTTTTCATATATAAAAGGAGATACAGACCGATAATAATTTGCTATTTTACAACCCGGAATGGCAGGAGACACATAATCTACCTTAAAGTTCATTAAAAATGAATTCAACAATCAAATGTGTCAAATATTCTCCTTTTAATTACATTTATCATTGAATAAAAATGAGAATTCAATATCTGCGTACTCAATAACGCCATTAAGATTACCTCTCTTAGAACAACATGTCATTAGAAGCATTTTCGTCCTTTATATGTACTTATAGAAGAGCTACCCACCCGTTTGGTGATACGACAACATAATTTCGAGTCGGGGAGGAATTTTATGTCAAAGACATATGCTGTCATTTTTTTTTTGTAGTAGTTGGATAATGTCTGCATAAAGGTAACCATCGGTTTTGACGGTTTTACCTTTAAAGCTTATATAATGTAAGAGTTGTCCAAATAAAGATGTAATGTCAGGGGCTAAAAGCTTGTAACAAAGGAAAATTTGAAAAACAGGACAAGGTAAGCAACGTTGAGGGTGCAATATGGGGCTAATTTGACACTATAAATTGACGGAAAAAAAAAGAGATTTGAATTTTATTTTGTGACTGTTTTCTTCGGCTAAATATAGACCTGCCATTTTTAATTACAAGAAAGATGAACAATGTGGTGAGTTTCAAAGTCAAATTGTAAATGTAATGACAGTTGACCTTTTATCGAAAATATCTCAAAGAATTAAATATTTCGGCTAAACAAATATACACGGACAGAATCATTATCCGTAATGTTTTGTCGACATGCAGATTCACGCAAAGTACACATCTGGTGTCAATTTCTTTTTCCTGGGATGTGTCCTACTGAATTAGACTTATCACAGGGTTTGTACTTACATGAGCATCACGACGGGTACATCAGATAGAGCAGGATCTGCTTACTCTTTTGGAGCACATGAGATCACTCCTGTTTACATGGGGTTCGTGTTGCTCAGTATTTATCTTGTTATGTTGTGTTTTGTACACTGTTATTTGTCTTTACGTCGTTTTTTCTTGTTTTGCTATGGTATTGTTAGTTTGTTTTCGATTTAATTAGTTTGAACATCTCTTTAGTATCTTTCGATTCTCTTTTATATGATTCTATATATCTTACATGTTATAGGGTTAGAAATTTACCATTTTACAGCATTACCGTTTGTAAAGAATTTTTTACAATTTCATTCAGTATATGTTGTTAGAACCTTTATTTCTTTTTAAAAGTTAACATTAGAAACAACGGCAAAAAGAGTGACGGGGCAAATATTGCATAAAAATTTAGAAGCCCTAGTGCGGTAAGTCCTAACAATCATTAATGATCAACTATTTTATTAGGGCTCAAACTGCTTACCCTTGGGTTTTGATGTGGTAAATATTTTTGATACTCTATTCGCCTTTTAGTCTTGGTATCTTACTTTCCAAGCAAAATTCTATAAAACTGTAACAGAAACAAAAAAAGGGCGATGTATCTATTTTATATTTTATGTTGTCAGGAAAAAAAATCACATCTATTTTTAAACAGTTTAAGTTTCAACTACATCCTTAAATTAAAAGTTAGTTCACCCATGACATACAAAATTTTTATTTATATCCTTATTTGGAAGATACAGGTATAACATTCTTTGTCGGAATAATATCTATTTACACCATTTAAACATTATGAGAAAAAGTATCACGTTACTCTTATAAACATAAACTATGAATCAAAATATAAACAACTGTTAAAATTACATGACCTCCAAACAAAGATAATTGATTCCCACTTAATGTTTCCCTAAATGTTCTATTACTCATGTCATGGTATGTGATATTAATAATAAGTTTCTACAACATGGTTTCGTACATGTATGAGGACGATGACAATGAGAATCATGGGTAATACGAAATCTTTTTGAACTTCATTTTCATTCAAAACATGCAAAACTTTACTTATGGGAAAATAATCTGATAACGGGGAAAAGGGAACAAACAAAAAATAATATTTGATAGGATACAGGAAAGAGGTCGATACACATTAGAAGAGTTGGGATTTGGAGGTCAAGACAATACCTTTTTCGAAGATTTATTTAGGAAATACCCTTTCTTGGAGTTTTTATTGTTCAAATGTCATAACTAGACTCGTGTGTTTTAAAATATGATAATGGCTGTTATTTTTGTTATGATATTGATTGTTCCCTGATGCTTTTTTTTTATTTGGATATATCAAACGTTTCGAAATGTGATGTTTCTTTATTCTTTTATCAGTTGGCTGTTTTCTTGAGGTTTGTAGAGTAGAGAACAACATAATAAAATCTACAATAATCTAAATATATAAAAAGCACGAACATTTTCATTTATTAGAGATAATGAAACGTGCTGTCAAAATATTCCAAAGAACATTTCAGCACATCAAAAATAAAGAGACGAAACAAATGTCAAAGATTCCATAGTAGATGAAAAATCCGATCTATTTAAGATATGATGCACGACAATAATTAAGTCAATCACCCGAAGAAGTAGTAGGTTAAACTAAGAGATTGGTTTATACAAAGGATGGATTGATCCTTTGGAATCCTGTAAATGATAAATATCAGGAATGTGTATAATTTATTTCCAATTTGATGGGATAGATTTGGGAATATACGCAATAGATTTTCCATAAACGGTAATGGTAACGTTAATTATGTAGCTCAGTCCATATCGTAAACTTGGATATGTACGATGGCTCGTTTTAAAGTTGAGACATTTTCACATATGTGGTTAAATTTTCGGGGTACGAAGTGGGATTCATTTTTCCGTAAATTAGCATACCCCGAAAATCCTTTCGTGATGCGGCTCCACGTGGTAAAAAAAACCCTTTTTTCACTTTTCTTTTTTTGAAAATTCAATACGTTGAAAACATTTAATAACTACATATGTTTTACACATTTATTCTATGGTCCTCTACTTTTCAAATCAACACAAATGGTTGAGCTCAGTCATTTGTTAAAAATAGAAACATGTCCAATATCACTACACAAAGATTTGTTGTTTACACACGCATTTTAAGTTCTTCAATTTGAGGCGCGTTAAAAATATTGACCCAGATGTTTTCAACATTGTCACCAATCTTTAAATTATGTAGTAAAAGAACATCATCTTTATCGCGAAAAGTGAGGTCAAAGGATGCTACTTGCTTCTTTTCATTCGTCTTAAAAAGCTCTGTATGGAGTAAGCCTCATATGAATAAAGGAACAAATGGGCAAGAAGAGGAGCACAGATGGTTTCCATGGGAATGCCGATGGTTTGTTGAAATACACATCCTCCAAATGCAACAAATATTGTCGTTAATTAAGGAGTCGAGCTTCTTGATGATATAAGTTTAAGAGATTTTTTGTTTGAATCAGAGTGATTTTTAAAAGTAAGATTTATCTCTCTCTAAGATAAGGTTTTTTTTGTTGATGCTGGCCATTTTTTTTATGAAACAAAGCTGTACCAACTATTTTAGTTTGTTTTTTTTTTAGTTTGGAATGGAAAAATATTTGTGTAAATGTAGAAAAGTCAAATGTTTTAATATAATTTCAAGATGAAAGAGTCTTAGATTGTATGTACTCTAATATATTTTTAAATATTTATATCTGATTCAAATGTTTAACCCATTGCCTGACATAATCCTCGACTAAATCCACCAGTTTCATAACATGCATAACATGTGTATAAAATTAATACAAACATAAATCTTTTACCATGTGCTACAAAAGAAGAGGAAGATACCAAGGGACCATTCGAAACTAATGAGTCAAAGAAAATTGACAACACAATGACAAAAAATAAGAAATTTGACAAAAAGACTAAAAAGTCTACAAAACATTTCATAAATAAACTATAGACAATGCAACACGCTCCCCAATTAAAACCTTGTATGAATCTAGAAGTACAAATCCGGTAAAGTAGCATTCAATAATGTCACAATCGGGGCAAAAAAAATAGGATTGTTGTTGCAATTAGTGGGAAAAGAATAACAAACATACCGTACATTCAAACAGGGGTAGTCCTTAAAACCTGAAAAACAATCAAACGCTATTAACCAACAGAACGATTAAAATACAACTGCCATATTCCTAACTAGGTACACGATTTTTACGACGAATATATTGAGTTTAGCCTGGTTGTATATCATAACGAAAAAGGAAACAACACTGTAAAAAATATATTGCGTCCTAACATTCTGTCGTAACATGTGATAAAGACATTTCATAAAATAGGCAACCGTAGAATACCGCTGTTTAAAAGTTATATACGATCATAACGGTCCATCAACTCGTGATAGCGTTTGAAAAACTATCAAGACATGATATCAACTTGGCCATTTGGAACTTTCGGTTAAATTATTCCATTGTAAGCAGCAATCATTTATCAAAAAATGTAAAATCTCGAATATCGTAGCAAATGGGATATATATACTAGAACTTGATATAAAAACGCTGTTGAATTGTGCTACATAAAAAAGTGTTCAGAGTAGATAAGATTTAATTATTTACCTTGTCTTAAGTTTTGGTTCTCATCCGACCTTTATTGTAGGTTGCAAGTCAAGAAATGAGACAGGCTTAACTGTATATATAGTATCCGTTATTTGATAAGAAATATAGTCTGTATTCAAGAGAAAGCATCAAGTGAAATCGAAATTGAATAATTGACCGAATGGAGCTAATAAGCTAATCTTCCCCTGGAACATGACCGCCAGAAACACGATATTACTTTAACTTGTTACCATTCCAAATTACCAAACTCAAGTAACATGAATTATTTTGCTAACATTTGGATTTAAATATTAAATGTTTTGCCTTTTTACAGCAGGAAAAATATGAAACATCGGTGCAATTGATTTCAGATTTATGTTATTTATTGTTGTCGCTACTGCTGTCCAACTGTAGACACGTTTACCAAGCGGAGAACACATTTGTCCATCAATAGACACAGTAACCTCCTATTACTTGGACCAAAACCCATTCTACGTTTCATAAAAGGAAGATATGTGATAACGTCGAACGAGCCTAATATGGATGAAACGGTCTACATGTATATAAATAAGAAGATGTGGCATGAGTGCCAATGAGACATGTCTCCATCCAAGTCACGATGTATAAATAGTTAACAATTATAGGTCAAAGTATGGCATTCGACATGGAGCCTTGGCTTACATCGAACAGCATTAAATCTTTAATAGGATATAAACTCCTCGTTTTACAATTTATATAGTTATGCATGGTATATTGCAATTAAGTATTAATGTGTTACTTATGTTACAAATGTTATCACCTTGTAACCTAAACCCGTCAAACTGATTTTCCGAAACTTCCGAATGAAAATGAAAATCGATTCTGGAAATTGTATTTCTAAATATACATAACGAATCTAACAATGAAACCACCACAGAGAGTGACGTTATTCAAGAATACGTTCTTGTTATTCCACATGTGTTAATAACACATTCACACATAATAAATTGAACAATCGACTGACACGATCGACGAGTATTTATGACATGTGTTGACATTTTCCAATCGTAGTATGTTTTATGTATAAGTATTTTGTAAATGATTTAGCTTAAACATGTTAAATTGATACAGACTTGAATCCCTTGCTATTAAACGTGTATGTCACATTTTTCTTTTTTACTCTTATATTCGAAGTATATTATCAACGTGTATTCAAGAAGCGAGACATATGCATTTAGAAATTAGTGTTATGCATTGTATGAAACTCAAGCGTATTTTGAATTTGTTTTATATTTTAACCCGTGGACTCCGGTATCTTAATGTTAGTACATCCTTTATTATGTTTATTGTGATATGTACATTAGTATACAAATCTAAATGGAAGACTACTTTAAGTTTCTGTTTCAGATTTTTCTGTACAATTGAAATCGTGCCTACGAATAAATCAATTCTATCAGATTATGCTGTTTTCTTTCGTTTTAATCTAGAAAACAATTTGAAAACTATCTACCTGGCTTACATCAACAACAAAAATAGTTGTTTCAAATTCCAGAAATACCATAATGAAATATATCGATTATTGACCTATACATTTATATGGCAGAGACAAACTGTACAATTGAAATCGTGCCTACGAATAAATCAATTCTATCAGATTATGCTGTTTTCTTTCGTTTTAATCACGAAAACAATTTAAAAACTATCTACCTGGCTTACATCAACAACAAAAATAGTTGTTTCAAATTCCAGAAATACCATAATGAAATATATCGATTATTTTACTTCCATTGACCTGTTAGTTCCAGCAGAACATGGAATAAATTAAGACTTTTAATCATACTGTATTTTTCACTTTTATTTGACATAATGCACGTCCCACCCTATGTTGATTCCGAAATTTTGGGCAGATTGTTGCCTTAATTTCTTATTTGAAAAAAAATTTGAAGAAAACAGTTCTTACAACTGCAAAGGGATGCTAAACCCAGAAAATAACTGTTCCTGTTATCATGTTTTCCTATGCAACGTATGATGTTGTCATGGAGAGCGCTTTGATAATGGGTTGCAATTAGAAACGCAAATATCCGTTTGCAGTGTCATGTTATCAGTGAGCAAAGTCATTCCGACGCATAGTAAAAGATCCAAAGTCATTATTTTGAATTATTATGGACGCCATCATAATATTGTTGACCGTTATTGAGAATCTCCATCATATATACTAGCGTTTTATTTTACAATTGAGTCATCACTTTCTTCATGTAAACATCGTTGGTTGTGCCTTATTACCGAATGTTAGCTTCACATGAGTAAAATAACAAATGCATAAAGTGTGGTGTACACAATATAACGTCCGAGAGCACCGAAGCTTTCCCTCGTGTTTAGGAGGATTTCAAATTGCACAGTTTGTACATTTTTTACAGTCTTTTGTTGAATTGTTTGTACGACATTAAGAGGATGTGGTATGATTGCCAATGAGACAACTCTCCACAAGAGAAAAAATGACTTTATAAAAAAAAAGAGATGTAGTGTTTTTTACCAATGAGACAACTTAAACCTATACTGAATATTCGCCTCTAAAAAACACGAAAAAACAGTCCAGGTTTATATCTATCGCTGTTGCTATTTGGAGCAAAGATGTAATTGTTTTTTCGACATTATAGTTTGATGGATATTTTCTTTGCCTTTTACATGTAACTATAATAGTTCTCGAAACCCTTTGACTTAGCGACATCATTATCTGCAATACAATATTATTTACCAATTATTTGTTCTAGGTGATGATTAAGAAATATTGATGCAAAGTGTACTTTTGTACGTTTCAGTATTCAGGTAAATCCTAAGAAAACATGAAAACCCTTTTAAATGTTTAATAATGGAAGATGTATATTGGTTTACTAACTATCTTACTTCCAGCCTCATTCATGTATGCTTTACCGTTTTTATCATTCATACAGGCCGATTTTATATTGAAAAATTTAGCGATACAAACACCACGATTCTACGATGGCCTACATCTTTTATTGAAACCAGTTTCTAACGTTATACGACAGACCTATTTCGTGTTTATACATTTGTAAGACCGTTTAGTGGCATCGGATCGTCATTCATGACACGAAGTCGGAGATATCAAAAATAGCGGGTTACTGTGACTGAGGTTGTTTTTTAAACTTTAGAATGTCGATATATTTTTTAAAAGAACATTTGGAGCAAAATTGCCTACATCATGTTCATTTTAGGCTTATAAAACTCTATATGGAACAAAATGTCCGGTTAGTTAGTTAATTTATTTACTTTACGAGTGAATGTGTTTGTGCTTCTGTCGCGTGTACTTCTTTTCGTTGGTTCGGTATTGATGATGAATTCATATGTATTTAATGTTGCGCGGTATGTCGAAAAATATTTAAACATATATATGGAATTTAAAAAAAACGACTGTTCATTATTTAAGTCATTATTTGTGTGACAATATAAAACGAAATAAGCAAAACCTATTGAATCATCAAAATAGTCTTCGTCTGTTCGATAAGAGTTATCATCGAATTCATTTTTTATTATTTGACTTGTAGTATAACGTATTACCTTTTCTCTGTGTGTCCTTACTTGGTTTTCTGTAAGGAACAGTGTGTATTTAATAGTTTCACTATTCAATAAAGGTAAACTTCCTGAAACTTATGACAATTAAGATTAAAATTTAAAAGTAGCAACACTTTTTAAAGGAAATCTTAGATGCCATGGTAATATTTCTAGCTTGAACGTAAATAGTTTAAAAGTATTGAATAAGTCGAAAACTCTGGCCAGCACAGATAGCACATTTATTCTTCAGACTCTGCGAGAAATATCGTTTATTTCCTGCATAACAATGCCGAAACAATTCTTGTTAATCAACCTTTATTGAATTTGACAGTTTACAAATTAGGTGACAGTTACTTACAAAGATAAGAAATACAGACATTTTTTGGACATTTTTTTTTCTATTACAAAACCTTTTACACTCTCTCTTTGCATTATATTTCGATGTGCTTAAGTGAAAATTATATAGTCACAATAATAAATGTCAAGTTAATCAAACAAAAAGGAATTGTACAGTTTGTTATGATGGTGTTGCTGTTACACCTTTTTTTTTAGATTAGAGGTAGAATTGAGTGTTAAAAACATGTTTTATCTGCCACATTCTACTTTAGCTGTCCAAAGTCAAGTCTGTTATACCATGCATACTGTGGATGTCGTTGATTGATGTTTGATGTGACTATTTTTCGTTTATTGTCTTGTCATAAATTACGTAGTAGGTTTTTGTGTGTGAATTGCGTCAAATTGTGTCTTGCAAGGACTTTTCATAGCTGACTTGACGGTATGGGTTTTGCTCCTTGTTGAAGACCGCACTATGAGCTATAATTTCTTAACTCTATATGGACATTGTTGGATAGGTCATGTAGTAATCGTATTAGCAATCATATCACACCTCTTCAATGTTCAATGCTTGCTCTTCTTCTTTTTCATTCGAATACTTACACGAGTCATTGATCGAGATAATTGTAAAAACGTTTTATTATTTTGTTATTTGTCTATCATTCTGTTAGGGGAGTGTGTAACTAATGTGTGCCATTAAAATTGACCCTCACTTTTCTGCAATTAAAGATTTAATTTATTTTAATTCATTGATTCATTGATGGATGCCTACATTTTAAAACCACAAGATAACATACTCACATTTGATATTCAGCCTGGTAACTATTGATCATATGAATATATCATTCTTTGTACTACAACAAAACCATGAACCGAATAGTTTAGTTGGCCAGAGCAAATTGCACCTGTCAACAGAAAAAACATCTATTTGACTGATGATGCATAGAAGATTATCACTAAGCAACCTACGCCTTTTGCAAAGATGACTAAATATCTCATTTGCTTTAAACACATCTTTTTTATAAGTTGACGGGGTAATAGCGCAGCTAATAATGTTGAGTTCATTATTGATAAGTGTTTTGTAGGTCTCTGATTAGTATGCAATGGTATTGTTTTAACAAGGATCAACAAATCATAATTTGTTTCTCGCTTGTCAGCGTTTTGCTGAAAATATTTACAAACATTGAGGCTATCTTTAAGAAAAACATGTTTTATGCTTCGCCTAGGGATAAACATTTTAGAACAAATCCTTGTAAACTGAATTAGGAGTGTCTATTTTCTGATTGATTGCTGATTAATTTGCTTCTAAAAGTAATTTCTTATCGTATTATTATCTTTGATATACATGAACTTCATCAGTATTGGAACGTTTTTTTTTGTAAACCCAATTACGAGTCAAAATATTCTACATGCATTGCAACCTACATTTATTTTATAATTGTACATTAATATATATTACTTCTTGTATATCCCTGTTTATATACAGATAAAAAGAGTCTAATGATCACATATTATCCATCGAAATATATCATTTCCCGAGGGTATCACCAGCCCAGGAATAGATTACCTTAGATGTATTTGGCAAAACTTTTAGGAATTTTTGGTCCTCAATGCTCGGACAAATGAATTACACTCCAGTTAAATTTTAAGTCCAAACATGAAGATATAATATTTACATTTTTCAAATTCAATCAAGGAAAAAACATAAGATGAATATATAAGTTCGATAATTAGACATTCTAAACTAATTCTAGCATATAACAATATATTGTTTGAGCCATCGCCTGCTATAACAATAACTTATTGAAACAGAGGATAAAGCATTTACAATGTCTGGCATCTTGGACACTTGGAAAGTACTAGATAACCGTGTGCTCATTGTACATCGTAGTTTTCGAATCAACGTCTGAATGCACGATAAAACAGCTTTGATCAATTCATATAAAGGGTACAGATGTAGTTTATCTGGCTCGATGTTTACATATATTTCTAAAATTTACCGCTAATAGACAAAGTTGAACTAGAAGGAACTTGGCTAATCCTTTAAACTCCCTTGATGTTACATAACTCACAAGGTATACAGTTGGGTGCAGACCAAGCATTACATGTAAACGGGCGGAAAAAGTTTACGCGGCGTTTACTCGCGTGCACTTCAAGTAAACGCCACGTTAACTGTGCGTTAACTCGGAAATTTCAGTAGACATAAAAAGTAAACGGGCGTTTACTTTCGCGTTTACCTTCGCGTTAACGCAAAATCGGCGCGTCTTCTAATTTTGTAAAGAGTAAACGGGCGTTTACTTTCGCGTTTACTTCCGCGTTAATGTGAAAAAGGCGCGTCTTCTAATTTCGTCAAAAGTAAACGCACGTTTACTGTTTGTAGTAAACGCGCGTTAACGCAAATTGTCATCGTATCCTAGATACACTGACCTTAAATATCAAATGATAAAGTAAATCAAAATTAAATGACCAACTGTTTATTTTCGATTGTCATTAACAATTAATTAATAATGTAATAACACCTTTAAAATTAATTGAAAATTGATAATAGTAAATTTCTTTTTTCTGCACAAACAAACAGTTCAAGCATGTCCTTCTTTTATTCAAATAATTAAATCATCACCAAAATCCAGCATTTTTCACATCTCAGACTGTCCGACTCAGGATGACTCGTTTAACAAAATTAATTGACCTCATTAACCAAAACTGACCATATCTGCACTTCATCAAGTAAATATATATAGCCGCACAGTAATTCAGTTATATTTTTAGGTCAGGAGGGACTGTATAATACAAATGACAGCAATATTGGAAAACAATGACTAAAAAATTTGGTTCGCATCAATTTATAGTGCAAGCATGTCCTGTTTTTATTCAAAATATTGAATCGTAAACAAATATCAGTAGTTTTCATACCTCAGACTGACTCGTATAACAAAATTATTTTTCCGCATCAACCAAAACTGACCTAATTTGCTCTTCTTTATGTAAATCTTATAGTCGCATACTAAATCAGTAATATTTTTATATCAGTATGGATTGTATAATACAAATGACAGCAATATTGGAAAACAATGACTAAAAAATTTGGTTCGCATCAATTTATAGTGCCAACATGTCCTCTTTTTATTCAAAATATCTAATCGTAAACAAATATCATTAGTTTTTATACCTCAGACTGACTCGTATAACAATATTATTTGTCTACATCAACTAAAACTGACCATATTTGCACTTTATCAAGTCAATCAATATAGCTGCACAGTAATTCAGTTATATCTTTAGGTCAGGAGGGACTGTATAATACAAATTACAGAAATATTGGAACACAATGACTAAAAAATTTGGTCTGCATCAATTTATAGTGCCAGCATGTCCTCATTTTATTCAAAATATCTCATCGTGAACAAATATCAGTAGTTTTTATACCTCAGACTGACTCGTATAACAAAATTATTTGTCTGCATCAACCAAAACTGACCTAATTTGCTCTTTTTTATGTAAATCTTATAGTTGCATAGTAAATCAGTTATATTTTTATGTAAGGATGGATTGTATAAAACAAATGATAGCAATATTGGACCACAATGACTACAAAATTTTGTTCGCATCAATTGAGAGTGCCAAAATATCCTGTTTTTTTTCAAAATATTGAATCGTAAACAAATATCAGTAGTTTTCATACCTCAGACTGACTCGTATAACAAAATTACTTGTCCGCATCAACCAAAACTGACCTTATTTGCTCTTTTTTATGTTAATCTTATAGTTGCATAACAAATCAGTTATATTTTTATGTAAGGATGGATTGTATAAAACAAATGATAGCAATATTGGACCACAATGACTAAAAAATTTTGTTCGCATGAATTGAGAAAGGCAAAATGTCCTGTTTTTATTCAAAATATTGAATTTTAAACCAATATTAGTAGTTTTCATACCTCAGACTGACTCGTATAACAAAATTACTTGTTGGCATCAACCAAAACTGACCTAATTTGCTCATTTTTATGTAAATCTTATAGTTGCATAGTAAATCAGTTATATTTTTATGTAAGGATGGATTGTATAAAACAAATGATAGCAATATTGGACCATAATGACTACAAAATTATGTTTGCATCAATTGCAACTGCCAAAATGTCCTGTTTTTATTCAAAATATTGAATCGTAAACAAATATCAGTAGTTTTCATACCTCAGATTGACTCGTATAACAAATTTACTTGTCTGCATCAACCAAAACTGACCTAATTTGCTCTTTTTTATGTAAATCTTATAGTTGCATAGTAAATCAGTTATATTTGTATGCAAGGATGGATTGTATAAAACAAATGATAGCAATATTGGACCACAATGACTACAAAATTTTGTTCGCATCAATTGAGAAAGCCAAAATGTTCTGTTTTTATTCAAAATATTGAATTGTAAACAAATATCAGTAGTTTTCATACCTCAGACTGACTCGTATAACAAAATTATTTTTCCGCATCAACCAAAACTGACCTTATTTGCTCTTTTTTATGTAAATCTTATAGTTGCATACAAAATCAGTAATATTTTTATATCAGTATGGATTGTATAATACAAATGAAAGCAATATTGGAAAACAATAACTGAAAAAATTTTTTCGCATCAATTTATAGTGCCAGCATGTCCCCTTTTTATTCAAAATATCTAATCGTAAACAAATATCAGTAGTTTTTATACCTCAGACTGACTCGTATAACAAAATTATTTGTCTGCATCAACCAAAACTGACCATATTTGCACTTTATCAAGTCAATCTATATAGCTGCACAGTAATTCTGTTATATTTTTAGGTCAGGAGGGACTGTAGAATACAAATCACAGAAATATTGGACCACAATGACTAAAATATTTGGTTCGCATCAAATTAGAGTTCCAAAATGTCCTGTTTTTATTCAAAATATTGAATCTTAAACAAATATCAGTAGTTTTCATACCTCAGACTGACTCGTATAACAGAATTACTTAACTGCATCAACCAAAACTGACCTAATTTGCTCTTGTTTATGTAAATTTTATAGTTGCATAGTAAATCAGTTATATTTGTATGTAAGGATGGATTGTATAAAACAAATGATAGCAATATTTGACCACAATGATTACAAAATTTTGTTTCGCATCAATTGAGAAAACCAAAATGTCCTGTTTTTCTTCAAAATATTGAATCCTAAACAAATATCAGTAGTTTTCATACCTCGGACTGACTTGTATAACAAAAATACTTGTCCACATCAACCAAAATTGACCTAATTTGCTCTTTTTTATGTAAATCTTATAGTTGCATAGTAAATCAGTTATATTTTTATGTAAGGATGGATTGTATAAAACAAATGATAGCAATATTGGACCACAATGACTACAAAATTTTGTTCGCATCAATTGAGAGTGCTAAAATGTCCTGTTTTTATTTAAAATATTGAATTTTAAACAAATATCAGTAGTTTTCATACCTCAGACTGACTAGTATACAAAGTTTTTTAAAGAGGGACTGTATGATACAAATGACAGCAATATTGGAAAACAATGACAAAAAAATTTGGTTCGCATCAATTTATAGTGCCAGCATGTCCTCTTTTTATTCAAAATATCTAATCGTAAACAATATCAGTAGTTTTTATACCTCAGACTGACTCGTATAACAAAATTATTTGTCTGCATCAACCAAAACTGACCATATTTGCACTTTATCAAGTCAATCTATATAGCTGCACAGTAATTCTGTTATATTTTTAGGTCAGGAGGGACTGTATAATACAAATCACAGAAATATTGGACCACAATGACTAAAATATTTGGTTCGCATCAATTGAGAGTGCCAAAATGTCCTGTTTTTATTCAAAATATTGAATCTTAAACAAATATCAGTAGTTTTCTTACCTCAGACTGACTCGTATAACAAAATTACTTAACTGCATCAACCAAAACTGACCTAATTTGCTCTTTTTTATGTAAATCTTATAGTTGCATAGTAAATCTGTTATATTTTTATGTAAGGATGGATTGTATAAAACAAATGATAGCAATATTGGACCACAATGACTACAAAATTTTGTTTGTATGAATTGAGAAAGCCAAAATGTCCTGTTTTATACAAAATATTGAATCGTAAACAAATATCAGTAGTTTTCATACCTCGGACTGACTCGTATAACAAAATTACTTGTCCGCATCAACCAAAACTGACCTAATTTGCTCTTTTTTTATGTAGATCTTATAGTTGCATAGTAAATCAGTTATATTTTTATGTAAGGATGGATTGTATAAAACAAATGATAGCAATATTGGACCACAATGACTACAAAATTTTGTTCGCATCAAATGAGAGTGCTAAAATGTCCTGTTTTTATGCAAAATATTGAATCGTAAACAAATATCAGTAGTTTTCATACGTCAGACTGACTAGTATAACAACATTTTTTTAAAGAGGGACTGTATAATACAAATGACAGCAATATTGGAAAACAATGACTAAAAAATTTGGTTCGCATCAATTTATAGTGCCAGCAAGTCCTATTGTTATTCAAAATATGGAACTGTAAACAAATATCAGTAGTTTTCATACCTCAGACTGACTCGTATAACAAACTTATTTGTCCGCATCAACCAAAACTGACCATATTTGCACCTTATTATATAAATCTTATAGTCGCATACTAAATTAGTAATATTTTTATATCAGGATGGATTGTATAATACAAATGACAGCAATATTGGAAAACAATGACTAAAAAATTTGGTTCGCATCAATTTATAGTGCCAGCATGTCCTGTTTTTATTCAAAATGTTGAATCGTAAGGAAATATCAGTTGTTTTCATACTTCAGACTGACTCGTATAAGAAAATAATTGGTCCGCATCAACCAAAACTGACTATATTTGCACTATATCATGCTAATCTATATAGCTGCATAGTAAACTAGTTATATTTTTAGGTCAGGAGGAACTGTATAAAAGAAATGACAGTAATATTAGAAAACAATGACTACACAATTTTGTTCGCATCAAGTTTTAGTGCCAGCATGTCCCCTTTTTATTCAAAATATTGAATCGTAAACATTTTTAGTGATTTCATACCTAAGACTGACTCATATAACAAAATTATTTGTCCGCATCAACCAAAACTTACCATATTTGCACTTTATTATGGAAATCTTTATAGTTGCATAATGAACTGTCACTAAAGTCAGTAGTTCGGGATGGTTTGTATTTAAAAACAAAACTATAATATTTAACGGCATCATCCAACACTGACATGACTGATTAAAGTAATTTATAATGAAAAGTACGAGTTTACATGTATCCAAAGTATGAGAAGTTCTCTTCTTGGAAAAGTGTACTGTTAATATATTATGGCGGTTGATTGATTTCGTTTGTAGCATAACGTCCAGGGGCAAATATTTTTTTTCATGTTCAGAACTAGTATATTTTTCGGATATCATTTATAATCGTTATGGATAAGTCTATGTAAATTGACGAGATGGTACAAATGTACATTATGTCATACTTATACAACACCTGATCAATATTCCTATATATACACTGTACAATTTTCGATCGAACATTTGGCAAAACAGAATCTTAAATCATGTAAATCCAAGGCAAACAAGGTGAATTACGATTAAAAATCCATGTATTAAATGCATACAGTTATATTTAGGAAGAGACTGTTAAAAATGGGGAACGAAGCAACGTAAACCATGATGTTAATTTATATCCCATCATATACAAATATTTTTCCGATGTGTTAGATAACCTTTCTATTTGCCTCGATATTTGTACATGTAACTTTTGAAAAGAAAATATAGAAAATCTGCTACTCGGGAAAATTATTGGAACTGATTTTTTGTTATTAATAAAAGTTAATATTTCGAATTAAAAGTGTTTTTGAATTGTTCTGGTTTGAAACACTTGTACATAAAATATTAAGATACAAGTCGTTTTAATTAAAAATAAATGTACAAATGAACACGAAGTTTATTTCTTAATGTACACAATCAGTTAACGCGAAAAGTAAACGCGCGTTTACTTTCAAGTGCACGTAGAAATACACTTGTGAAATTTGTAGTAAACGCCCGTTTACTTTTAAGTGAACGTAAAAATAAACTTGTGAAATCTGAAGTAAACGCCCGTTTACTCCTGACTAAACGGACACATAGTAAACGCCTGTTTACTCGGGTAGACATTAGAAATTTCCATTTTGACCGCGTTAACGTAATTATAGTAAACGCGCGTTTACTAGTAAACGCGAAAATTGAAGTTAACTAACGAAATATGTGCACGCGGCGTTAACTTGCGTTTACTTTATGTAATGCTTGGTCTGCACCCAACTGTACATATTATTATAATGCTGCATTTCAAATATTTAGTTCTTGTGCATCTCTGAGGAAGGTGAATGTGAAAAGCACTTCATACTACTGATTTAATTAAAGGTTATTTTCATTTACTAGCACTGGATCGATTCATCTGTTTGTTAACATAAAACATAACTGTTTTTGTCAATATAACGAATTGTGTTAAATTTTACTTAAACTTAAACTTGGGTACTAGAGTAGGTGCTACACTTTGAGTTTTTATTCGGCCAACATGTATAAATCGGGGTAGAGAATTTATCCGCAGTTTGATATAATATCAAGTTGACACCCGTTATCGCGAAGTCTGCCTGACCAATGAAATACTTGAGATACACGTAGTTCGACTCAAACGATAACCGGAAGTCTGACAGACCAAGGGACACAACTCTTGTTTATTTTGTATTCCTGTTGAATACATGTATGGGTGGGAAATCGATATTCTGGTCTCAGATCGATAAGTCTGTATGTTTTTGTCTTTTATTATCATAATAACATTTTGCATCTCTTGTTTTATTTCTTTGTACAGTAACATTTTTTTGGTGGTTTTTAGCCAAGATAGTAATTTCAAATCGATCTAATCGTTATTTAAAGTTGAAAAAATTGTTCACTCTCATATACAAAAGAATTAAAAAGTTTGATTTCTTTTGATTTTCTTTTATTTCAATCTTTTTCTACAAGATAAAATATAAAAAGATTAAAGACGCCGATTGAGTAGTCTTGAGTTTATCACCAACGGAAGTCTTAATCGCTTCTTTTTACATAACCAAGCTCATTATTGTATGATTACGGTTAATTGTTTTTAAACAATTGAAATTTTAAATGTACTATAACAGTGTATCACTTATTATTTATCATGGTGATCAAAGATAACCTAATGAAACACTCGTTGAAAAGGTATGTCATAAATCAACACAGTTGTCACTGACAGGAAATTTGATTACACGTTTATTGTCAGATTAACTCTTCAATTCATTTAGATCATCGAGGTCATTTTTTGACATTTGTGTATTAGTTCGAGATTATAATGAATATTGAATGGTTTTGTTAACCTTGGGGCCGAAAATTTAGTTCGAGTCTATCGAAAAGTATACTCATCAGGAGTTAAAGTACATACATTTATGTGGAACAAAGTTTGGGACCACGGGAAACATCGACTCATACGAAATTTCGAGTCAACCGAGTGCAAGACAACATTTATATTACTATAACACATATTAAAAATTACTTACTCAAGCATTGATAAAACCGAGATTTACCATGTAGTATTCAAATGTATTATACTTAGTCTTGCAAACTACAAGTGTGACTTCAAAAGTAATAAATTATATGTTAAACAATGCTTACAAGAGATTATCAAGTTAGACGTCTTCTGTACTAATTTTATTATAACAGTTTGTACTAAATATGCCGGAAATGTGATTATTTGTCAGTAGAATGTTCACAAGGCTCGAGAGTCTATGCATTTGAACATTAAATTAATCAAAAGTGAAAACTCTTCTAAAATGAAGCGCTTTCTGAATGTATTCACTGACTAAGAAACCAATAATTGTCGTAATTTGATGTCAGAAAGGGTATTTTCATATCTACGAAAAACGAGAAACACCTACATTTTTTTGTATGTACTACACCAACAAACATGTTCTAACAATAATATGAATTCAAAACCTCCGCTGAACATCACAAGGCTTCCACCATGCATTGGTTTTCCAAATGACAACAGAAACCATAAACTCTCGTTTTCTATCTGCAGGCAGTAAATGTGAAACTTTCAAAACCTTTAGGTTTATCCCTACGAAATATGTTCAAACAAACATTTTAAGGGAACTAGTGAGTAATTACTGTCCATAAGAATATGTTAAATTATTTTATATTTATATTGGATATGAACAAATGCTTGATTTTTTTTAATTGGATACGATCTGTCTAAAGTCCTTCTTGCCTCCATTGACAGTTATGCTTACACTTCACTTCCAAACAATCCTATGAAAGAGAACCTGTTATCATTATATACACTAGCTTTTTAATTAATATGGTTGTTACCATATCTGCCACAGTTTCTACATTTTTTTCTTCAGCAATACAACTTTCATATAATACAAAAAAGGCATACAAAATATGATTAATTACATTTACTTTAAGTTTGATAGTTTATGTACTCGTTTCTGTTTTAATAAACTCTGACATGTCTTTATGAATCATTATGTATGTCAAGGCTACAAGGATAATCATGGTGAGCAGCTATATATGAAACTGCAACATATCTTTTGATCTTTACTGAAACATGTATTAAATGATTTTTCCTTTTCTACTTAATTCAAGGAAAACAGATGTCGCAATTTTTGGTCTGTTAATAGCAAAACATTCGGAACACCGATAATTATGTTGATCTCTTTGTATATATATTCTGAAGTATTTAAAGAGTTTTAAATCCGTACTAAGCAGTATCTCCTTTTTGACCAACACTTATACCAGCTGACACAACCACAAGGTACGCTGCTCCACAAAAAAAACGTTTTCATATTCAAATTTGCTTTGCATGCTTTAACAAAGTCCCACTATGGGTTTGCAGGGGGCAAGACGGACACCACAGCCCGAACAACCTTAAATTCCATTTGCCTCTGTACTTTGATTCCCACCAAATGATCTGTAATTTAATATAGTATAACAGCATCAACAATTAGTTGAGGTCTAAATTCAACAAAAATTACAATAAGTGTTTATTTCGCATGTTCTCTATGCTAATTTGCATTGTATTTTTTCAGCTACGGTGCATTCTAAATGCTTACGTTTTATATCATAAAATAAAACTAAAATGATTGATAGCCCAAATAATAAGTCAAGGTATATTTCCCTGTTATCATTGTGTTATATAAATCCCATATGTTCAGATGTTTGTCATAGGCTAATAACCTTTTCATGGCTTCAGTTAAGTCTTATTGGTATGTTCATTGTTATATGATTAAGAGTCAGTCTGCCATAAAACCATGCAAAATCCCAAATTTTGTCCAAATTGGTAGTTACAACTTGCCAAAATTATATATATTTCCATAAACTTTAGGTATTCAGGAGTTAAGATAAAAAAATTTTTTTTTATTAATTTGCGCTATTTTCCATTAAACCGCCTAATTTGCATATTAGTGAATTATTTAATAAAATGGCTAAAAAATACACCTTATTTAGGCACTTTTTAAGGGTCTGGATAATTGATATAGCTCTTAATGAAATATTATTTTTACCATATTTTGAAGGAACAACAGTTTATAACCAAAAAAAATAGCTTTTTGAGAATTTCGGACTCTTTGGCAGGTTGCCAGAAAGTTCGCGCAACAGATGTAATAAACAAATTGTATATACTACATGTACTCAATAGCAGTTTTCTTTCAAGATCATATTTTTTATTCCTAACTTTTATAATATTGTGAAAGGTGTATATCAGTTCTAAGACAGGTAAAAAATTTTAGCTTGGCAAATAATGGAAAGTTGATCAAAAATACTATTAAAATAACTATAAAATGCAATAATTCTAATTGTTTTTGTTTCTTGTTATTTAACTAAAATTGCTTAAAGTAGGTGGTAACTGGGCTAAAATTGATTTATTTTATGTTGAAAAATATTTCTGGCTAAATGTATGTTTTTTTTTTGTTAATTTGCAAAATTTAACTTTAAGTTACCCAAAGGTAGCCTCAAGTTATTTTTGTGGTTGAATTGTCTCCCTTAGTGGAAATCTTTCACTGGCAATATGGCAGCTTCCAGTGATGAAAATGAGACGTCTCTGTTCGGGAAGATGGTGGTTCTTAGGAAGATAAAAAGGGAGGTTCATCCATGTGTCCCTATTCAAAAGCATTAATCAGCAAAAAAAAAAAGGGAAGGTTCTAACCAACTGGTCCCTAGTTCAAATATATATGACGTCTTGAAAGGCTATTTTATTTTTTTTTTGCTTTGACATGTTTGACGCCTTATTGCGACGCAGGCACCATAGGCATAGCCATAAAATAAAATGGCCTTTCAAGACGTCATAATTATTTTGACCACCGGTCCCTTCCTGGATGGATCCACCACTGTATTATGAAAAGATTCATTTTTAAAACTGCCACATATGCATGACATAGTGGCGAGGTATATAATTATGTGATACAATGAACATATATACATGTATATGGAAAAAGGCATTTATTTCTAATACATGTAGATATGTGATATATGCAACATGCACAACCACCATCTAATTGCGAGCTGTAAATTACCAGAAATGAGTCATTAAATATAAAAAAAAAAAACCTGCACTAAATGTACATGTATATATGGTCAAGATACAAAAAATTGTAAATTATAAATTTCCATTGAAGCAAGGACATACCGGCGGTACTACATGTACATGTAAAAACCAACCTTTAATATATATTCCTTAGTTGGAAATGCACACATAAATGAAGTGAGGTTAAACTTGTTTTGTGTTTGTCACTAAAATCTCAATTCACCTTTTATTTGTCTGAAATGAAAGCACAAAATCTAGGTTTTTATAGGGTGATAGTTTCTCACTTGAAGTTGTATGACGTTTTACACGTAGTCTTGATATTCATTCTGATTACTGACTTTTAATAATGTCTCCATCATGTCCATGTATTCAAATGAGGCACGCCTTTTTGTAAATAAATTAGTTTTAACCTTTAATTTGATAAAACAGATTTGTCTATTATAATTTATTCGCTGACATCATGCCGTAGAACAACAGGTTTATAAATTGATTGATTGTTCACA
Organism: Mytilus californianus; assembly: GCF_021869535.1. Classification (NCBI taxonomy): domain Eukaryota; kingdom Metazoa; phylum Mollusca; class Bivalvia; order Mytilida; family Mytilidae; genus Mytilus; species Mytilus californianus. The sequence goes on from NW_026262678.1 coordinate 137,272, forward strand.
CCTGAAACATTGTTCATCTGGACATTGACATGATCGTGTTTTATTGATGTTTTTAGTGTGTATGGTACCATTGACTAGCTGCATTATTCCATTTTTTCACAAAGGCATACATTGTAGGTCTCTGCAAGCAGTGTTTTACCAAGATTAGTCAAACAGTAACTGATGAAGGAATCATAGTTGATACAAAAAAGATTATGGTAAGAAAACAAACAAGTATGAGAATGTTATTGCATTTATAAAAAAAAGAAGTGATTTGAATTGATTGCAAATGTGACAATGCTCCACAAGAGACTAGATGACATAAAATGTAACAACTATAGGTCACTGTATGGCCTTCAACTATGAACAAAGCCCATACCGCATAGTCAGCTATCAAAGGCCCAGAAATCACAAATGTTAAACTATTTAGAATGAGTGAATATGTGTACAAAACAATGAACGAAAAACAAATATGGTATACAGCAACAAACAACTACCACTTTGAGGTTAAATTCGTTTGAAGGCGCCAACCCTCATCTAACCTGGGACAGTAGTGTAATAGCACAACATAAGAAATCAGTCATGTGTCAGTTGAGGCTTAACTCATCAGATTGGCACAGAGCATAAATACATCTAACAAAATCAGAGATCGGATGTGGCAGGGTTAGGGAATCATGAGACGACCAGTGGTAAAATTTTTAACCATTACCAAAAAAGTGATAATGTCAAAAATATTACTGTAAATTCTGAAATTATTGCGATGTTTTTATTATTGCGAAAAATGCGACAGGGTTATAATCGCACAAATTTAAACTCGCATTTTGAAATTTACTATATGATTTAAACAGGATTTTTCTGAATATTGCAAAAATTAAATTGGCATTTCAGTCTAAAATTACATTACAAAATCTTAGTTATTAATGCATGCAATAATTTCTGAATTTACAGTACTGGTTAGAGGTTTGTATTAGTTTTATCATGGACTTGGATTCAATCAAGGACCTCATATTAGAATCTCCTAATAAACATTTATAATTAGGTCATTATGACCTACATATTCACTTAAGTGACACGGGATATAGTCATAAAACATGTAGTATAGCTATGATATTTGACCAGTGAATAGGTTTTGGGTAGAGCAATAGGGTAAATGATAAAAATTAGGTCACCTTGACCTACATTTTCCACATGAGTGACATGGTTAAGTTTTTTGCATTAAGGTCAATATCTCGGGTACAAAATTGTATAGCTTTGATACTTAACCAGTGTATTGATTTTGGATAGTCCAACATGATTCACTTTTATAAAGGTAATCTTGACCTACATTTTCCACTTGAGCAACTTTGTTAATTTTGTGTGTTTAGGTCTTTCTGTAAGATAAAAGACATGGTATTACATTGATACTTGACTATAGCTAGTGGATAGATATCTTGGGTAGTACAAAATTGTTACTATTGATAAGGTCACTTTGGCCTACAGTTTCTGCATGAATGGTTTGGTTAAGTTTTTGCATTAAGACATTGAGGTTTTATCAGATATACTGGATGTGGTAAAGCAATGATTTTACTCCACCAGTTGAGATATCTTATATATTTTTTTTCATTGGGTCCCAACCAAATAGATTTCATAGTTATCTCATATATCATGGACATTGTATGCACGAGAAATAATTTATCTTTAATTTAATAAGGAATATATTATTTTTTTAAAGTACATTTGTAGATTTATTTTTTTATCTTTTTAGATGGTGATGAAAGCCAAATTAAAGATGCTCAGATTCTCATAGGAGTATATTCACAGCATCAACTAATTTTTCATAATATTTAGCATCAGATTGGGAAACAGATAACATTTCTGACCAAGAGAAACTCAACAGAGGCTTGCATTTCCTTTGAAATGGAAAGTATCCACCATTTAGGAACCAATTGAATCTGGCATGGGATGATGTATCAAAAAGTACAATGGCTTTTTCCACAAAATTATCATCAGAAATTATTGATTTGATTTTGAATTATATTGTACCTGCACAATACAAGTCGATAAAGTGTTCTGGTCTGTAGTAGAAAAGAGGAAAACAGACGAAACACAGTCAATATTACAACAGGATGTTTTGACTGAAGCTCTTATTAATGCATACCTACTAACTTAGACCTGAATAGTCATCCGACCTGGCTTCAGATCTTATCACTGTTTGCATGTATTCAGACCGTTTTGCATGTTTCTCTTTATGGCAGACTCCGCTAATATTATATGACAGTAAAATTATAAGCAAACAGCCTGAATAATTATATAACCATTTTAATGAAAATGTCTGCACCACAGTTGAACCATTTATCTGTATATTTGTTTTTATTCATGTAGGTATAAAATAAAGTTTATTTCCATTTGAAATATTTTTGTTTGTCTGTGGTAGTAATAGGCTAACTACATCTTACATGTCTTATTCACATGCCTCAAGTTATTGGAAATTACATTCTATGAGGAAACTTAACATTGTTGTTATGTCGACTGTTATCCCAGAAGCTACATAGGGATCACTATTTGTCATTCATGTCAGCGTCACAAAATTTGAGTAACACTTTTCTCAGCATCTGCTTGATATTTGACAAAAAGCTTATAAAGATTAATTCCAATATAACAAAAAATGGACCCCCTTTTCTAGGTAAGAAGCACCCAGTCTCAATTTTTATATGTGTATGTAATATCATCAAATACAACATGCATTTAAATATCAAGACTGAACAAAAGTGGCCATATCCATTTTAGACAACAAATGTCTAAAATAAGCACAAATGCTAAAATTGTGAAGATTTCAGAAATTTTACATAAATTAATGATGATAGTACCTGTTGAATGTTCATAGTATTGTAAAAAAACAGCCCATTAAAAAATGATTTTAAAGTAACTGAAGTAGTCTACTTTTGAAAAGTGAGTTCAATAAGTAGCGATATGTTAATACATGTATTTTAAACAAATTGTAAAAATGCTAAATTTTGGGGCATAAAAGGGGTCTTACCAGGCCTACTTCTGTAGTAAACTTTCAATTAAAACTAACTTAAACTGAGTTTAATCAAACAAGATAAGCAATAAACATTATATCTGTTATTATTTTCTTATATTTTTACTATCACATACATTTGTAAAGTTTCTCTTGTAACCAATAAAAAATTCATAAATACGGCAATATTGCCATCTTGTCCATCTTAAAATGTTATTTTATCGTAAGAAGGTATCATTTGCCGAGCACCATTTTCTTGCATTTTGTAGATAAATATATAAGCTCCATGCTGTTTTACATTTTATTAAAAACAAAACATGATCTTACAAGATTCAGGTCTTTAAAAAAGACAAATTTTGCTGAATCGGCACTTTTTCAAAACCATGCAATATCAACCTGCCAGTAGGGGTATTGAGAAATGTCAAAACTTTGAAAACTATCCTAATTTTCTTTCATTTTAAGTTGTTTGTTAAGGTATTAGTTATCATTAAGCTGCAACTTTTCTATAATAATACAAAAAACCAGGTCAAAATACCCTAAAATAGGCTTAAAATGGCCTTTTGTCAGTACAGAAATAGACAATTATCGAATGTTCTGCATACACAAATAATGGATGAATATTTTTTTCAAAATATTGTGCACAAATAGTTATTACATATAAGGTATCAAAAATACAAAATATCAGTCTGATTGGATAATTTTGGATTCGGACCATTTTGCATGATTTTACCACAGACTGGCTCTTAAAAGATTTATGTGACAGATATGTGAATATCTCTTCATTATGTGTCACGCATACAAACTACTAATTGAATTGCCGGCGATTTTTAAAATTTGTCTTTTCGTTTTTTGTAATTATATTTCATCAGCACATGGCGTATAAATCTTTAACATGTTGTGTTTATATCGAAATTCATACCATACATATTTATAAAAGTTATGTTGATGTTCACGAGAATACTTGTGAACCACCTGTTCTTAATAGTAATGGCGAAACCATCTCTTTTAAAGTTGTGCATACGTCTTAATTGTACAAGATTGTAAGAATTAAGTCATAACAGATCAATCCAAATTAACATCAAAGATACTATGTTTATAAATTCGTATGCTAGACAAGTGTTCCTTTTATACAAGACTCATATGTAGCAAAAGGATCAAAACAGTTGAAAAGCCAATTGTATGACGTTAAACGAATTACATTTAAACTTATAAAATTTGCACAGTTAAAAATCTACTAGCCCTAGATTTTTTATTTTTTCCGTGTATCAAGATATAAATTGATAATTTAGTCTTAGGTGCATGATTATTATATTAGTTGTTATTGGCTTTGAACTAGCTGTCAGTAACTGCGAGTACTCTCAGATTTGTACTTTGTGCCTTTTTGTTGTTGAGATGTACAAGTACCCAGTCACGTCCTCATGTTTTTGTTATATGTATTTCTATTTGTATCCATCTAATGAATCCAGCCAACTGATTTTTATAGTTCGTTCTTATGTTGTACTGTGTCCCAGGTTAGGGGGAGGGTTGGGATCCCGCTCACATGTTTAACCCCGCCATATTCTGTATGTATGTGACTGTCCCAAGTCAGAAGCCTGTAATTCAACGGTTGTCGTTTCTTGCTGTGTTACATATTTGTTTTTCGTTCATTTTTTGGTACATTAATTAAGCCGTTAGTTTTCTCGTTTGAATTGTTTTACATTTGTGATTTCGGGGTCTTTTATAGCTGACTGTACGGTATGGGCTTTGTTCATTGTTGAAGGCCGTACGGTGACCTATAGCTGTTAATTTCTGTGTCATTTGGTCTCTTGTAGAGAGTTGTCTCATATGCAATCATACCACATCTTCTTTTTTTTATATATTAACGATTTCAGAAGTGCATATAAGAACTAGTATAGGTTTTAAAATAGCGGGATTGCATTGTTTTTTGATAAATATCTTCAAAGTCAAGAAGCATTAAAATTATGTGAATTGCAATTAGTTTAAATGTCTGAATTACGGAGATGTCATTTATATGATTTTCGTAGAATGTTTCTTAACATTTTTATTGAGTATGATTTGATTAGGTTTTAATTGAAATCATAAATAGGCAAAAACACATTTGCAAAGAGCTATGTTTCCAATACTACACCTTGACCATCTTTTGTATGTCTTAGTTTTTGGAAAGACATTGGGTACGGCTTTCGTAGAATAATGTATAATGTTTAACATTTTGTTTTTTTTTTATGTTTTAATTATATTTTCATGGGTATTTAATATAAGTGCATACATATTTCCAACGATCAGTATTTTCTATAGTTCACATAAAACGAATTAGAACGGGTCCAAATTATTTCTTTCAGAAGAAAATTATACATTGCAGTAAGTGTTCTTATAGTTTTATGCATTTTGGCTCTTGCCAAATTGTGATGTATATGCTAGTGAACTCATACATGCACATCAAGGTATTATTATTACATTTACATTTGCCGAATATGAACACAAATTATTCATGTTTTCCATCAAATTATAGACGCTATGGATAATTCAAAAAGCAAAAAATCATCAATACAATCAAACGCAATAGCATTTAGAGGTTAGCAGACGGTTTGGAAAATTAACAATCTGTCAAAGTTTAAATTGACTAAAATCAATGAAAAAATGAAAAATACAAACAACATGGATTTCTTTGAAAAGGTATGTTGACATTCACCAAGATACGTGAGAACAACGGTTTCTTAATGGTATTGCTGAATTCGTCTCTTTTAAAGTTATGCAAACGTACAAATTATATAGACAAATACAGTATGTATGTGTCGCAGGTGTTTAAAACCCTGTCCTGTTCATTTATATACTTATTTATGCTATCTTGGATTACTTGTTTCTTTATAACGCTCAAACGAACAGTCCACAGGTAGACAGGTTAACTTTCCGGAATAAATTGTATGGACTCGGGGTAGAAAAGTATGGGTTCTCATTCCTCAATGCCCTGTTGTTGCAGAGAGACTAGCAAAAACCAGTGTTGAAGTCTTTGGTTAGACCCGTTCGGGTATCGAACGCAAGACCGTTCGCACATAAACGAGTAAAACAGTTGGAAGGCCAAGCGAATGATGTAGTTGAATTGCATATAAAATTATAAAATTCGCACACTTTTTTCATCTTTAAAAAACTACTTATCCTAGTTTTTTAATTTTTTACTTTCCGTGTACCAAGTTATATAAACGATTACAGAAATGTACATTTAAACTAATATGCATTTCAAATTGCGGTATTGAATTGTATTTTGGTAAATTTCTTCACAGTTATGACGCATATAAAATCTGTGAATTAGTTTAAATGTCTCAATTTCGGTGAAGACCTTGATAAGGTTTTCGTAGAATATTTTATCATTCTTAACATTTAGTGTTCAGTATGAATTGATTAGGTTTTAATTGAAATCATAAATAGGTAAACACAGATTTCCGACGATGGTTGTTTCTAATACTTCACCTTTAATATCTTTTGCATGTCTTAGTTTCCGGGAAGACCGTGGGTACGGCTTTCGTAGAACAATGTATTATTTGAAACATTTTGTTTTCTTTGTGTTTTAATCATGTTTTATTTATGTTAACATGAATATTAGGAATTAGTGTAATCATATTTCCAACGATCAGTATTTTCTATAGTTCTCATATAACGAGTAAGAACTGGTCCAAAATATTTCTTTCCGAAGAAAATTACATTACAGTAAGTCTTTTTGCAGTTTTATGCATTTTGCTTCGTAACACTGTGATTGATATGCAAAGCATATTCCAGGAATATATATTTGCACAGTACAAATATAAATTTTTAAAATTTGACTTTTCGTATTTTGTAGTTATATTTCATCAGCACATGGCGTATAAATCTTTAACATGTTGTGTTAATATCGGGCTTGAAATTCATACCAAACATATTTATAAAAGTTATGTTGATGTTCACGATAATACTTGTTAACCACCGGTTCTTAATAGTAATGGCGAAACCATCTCTTTTAAAGTTGTGCATACGTCTTAATTGTACTAGATTGTAAGAATTAAGTCATAACAGATCAATCCAAATTAACATTAAAGTTACTATGTTTATAAATTCGTATGCTAGACAAGTGTTTCCTTTATACAAGACTCATATGTAGCAAAAGGATCAAAACAGTTGAAAAGCCAATTGTATGACGTTAAACGAATTACATTTAAAGTTATAAAATTTGCACCGTTAAAAATCTACTAGCCATAGATTTTTTATTTTCCGTGTATCAAGATATAAATTGATAATTTAGTTTTAGATGCATGGCTTTGTATATTAGTTGTTATTGGCTTTGAACTAGCTGTCAGTAACTGCGAGTACTCTCAGATCTGTACTTTGTGCCTTTTTGTTGTTGGGATGTACAAATACCCAGTCGCGTCCACATGTTTTTGTTATATGTATTTCTATTTGTATCCATCTAATGAATCCAGCCAACTGATTTTTATAGTTCGTTCTTATGTTGTACTGTTACACCACTGTCCCAAGTTAGGGGGAGGGTTGGGATCCCGCTAACATGTTTAACCCCGCCACATTACGTATGTATGTGACTGTCCCAAGTCAGGAGCCTGTAATTCAATGGTTGTCGTTTCTTGCTATGATACAAATTTGTTTTTCGTACATTTTTTGGTACATTAATTAAGCCGTTAGTTTTCTCGTTTGAATTGTTTTACATTTGTGATTTCGGGGTCTTTTATAGCTGACTGTACGGAATGGGCTTTGTTCATTGTTGAAGGCCGTACGGTGACCTATAGCTGTTAATTTCTGTGTCATTTGGTCTCTTGTTGAGAGTTGTCTCATATGCAATCATACCACATCTTCCTGTTTTTTATATATTAATGATTACAGTAGTGCATATAAGAATTAGTATACGTTTTAAAATAGCGGGATTGCATTGTATTTTGATAAATATCTTCAAAGTCAAGAAGCATGAAAATTCTGTGAATTGCAAGTAGTTCAAATGTCTGAATTACGGAGATGTCATTTATATGATTTTCGTAGAATGTTTCTTAACATTTTTATTGAGTATGATTTGATTAGGTTTTAATTGAAATCATAAATAGGTAAAAACACATTTGCAAAGATCTATATTTCCAATACTACACCTTTAACATCTTGTGTATGTCTTAGTTTCTGGGAAGACATTGGGTACGCTTTCGTAGAATAATGTATTATGTGTAACATTTTGTTTTCTTCATGTGTTAATTATATTTTCATGGGTATTTAATATAAGTGCATACATATTTCCAACGATCAGTATTTTCTATAGTTCACATAAAGCGAATTAGAACGGGTTCAAATTATTTCTTTCAGAAGAAAATTATACATTGCAGTATCCCAACAATGCCCTGTTGTTGCAGAGAGACTAGCAAAACCAATGTTGAAGTCTTTGGTTAGACCGGTCGGGTATCGAACGCAAGACCGCTCACACATAAACGAGTAAAACAGTTGGAAGGCCAAGCGAATGATGTAGTTGAATTGCATTTAAAATTATAAAATTCGCACAATTTTTCATCTTTAAAAAACTACTTATCCTAGTTTTTTTATTTTTTATTTTCCGTGTACCAAGTTAGATAAACGATTACAGAAATGTACATTTAAACTAATATGCATTTCAAATGGCGGTATTGAATTGTATTTTAGTAAATATCTTCAAAGTTATGACGCATATAAAATCTGTGAATTAGTTTAAATGTCTCAATTTCGGTGAAGACCTTGATAAGGTTTTCGTAGAATATTTTATCATTCTTAACATTTAGTGTTCAGTATGATTTGATTAGGTTTTAATTCAAATCATAAATAAATAAAAACAGATTTCCGACGATGGTTGTTTCCAATACTTCACCTTTAATATCTTTTGCATGTCTTAGTTTCCGGGAAGACCTTGGGTACGGCTTTCGTAGAATAATGTATTATTTGTAACATTTTGTTTTCTTTGTGTTTTAATCATGTTTTAATTATGTTTACATGGGTATTAAGAATTAGTGTAATCATATTTCCAACGATCAGTATTTTCTATAGTTCTCATATAACGAGTTAGAACTGGTCCAAATTATTTCTTTCCGAAGAAAGTTACATTGCAGTAAGTCTTCTTGTAGTTTTATGCATTTTGCTTCGTAACACTGTGATTTATATGCAAATAAATATACCTGAAATATATATTTTCACACTGCACAGTACAAATATAAATTTTTTAAATTTGACTTTTCGTATTTTGTAGTTATATTTTATCAGCACATGGCGTATAAATCTTTAACATGTTGTGTTAATATCGGGCTTGAAATTCATACCATACATAATTATAAAAGTTATGTTGATGTTCACGATAATACTTGTGAACCACCGGTTCTTAATAGTAATGGCGAAATCATCTCTTTTAAAGTTGTGCATACGTCTTAATTGTACAAGATTGTAAGAATTAAGTCATAACAGATCAATCCAAATTATCATTAAAGATACTATGTTTATAAATTCGTATGCTAGACAAGTGATTCCTTTATACAAGACTCATATGTAGCAAAAGGATCAAAACAGTTGAAAAGCCAATTGTATGACGTTAAACGAATTACATTCAAAGTTATAAAATTTGCACCGTTAAAAATCTACTAGCCCTAGATTTTTTATTTTCCGTGTATCAAGATATAAATTGATAATTTAGTCTTTGATGCATGATTTTTTATATTAGTTGTTATTGGCTTTGAACTAGCTGTCAGTAACTGCGACTACTCTCAGATCTGTACTTTGTGCCTTTTTGTTGTCGGGATGTACAAGTACCCAGTCACGTTCACATGTTTTTGTTATATGTATTTCTATTTGTATCCATCTGATGAATCCAGCCAACTGATTTTTATAGTTCGTTCTTATGTTATACTGTTACACCACTGTCCCAGGTTAGGGGGAGGGTTTGGATCCCTCTAACATGTTTAACCCCGCCACATTCTGTATGTATGTGACTGTCCCAAGTCAGGAGCCTGTAATTCAATGGTTGTCGTTTCTTGCTGTGTTACATATTTGTTTTCGTTCATTTTTTGGTACATTAATTAAGCCGTTTATTTTCTCGTTTGAATAGTTTTACATTTGTGATTTCGGGGTCTTTTATAGCTGACTGTACGGTATGGGCTTTGTTCATTGTTGAAGACCGTACGGTGACCTATAGCTGTTAATTTCTGTGTCATTTGGTCTCTTGTGGAGAGTTGTCTCATAGGCAATCATACCACATCTTCTTTTTTTATATGTTAACGATTACAGTAGTGCATATAAGAACTAGTATACGTTTTAAAATAGCGGGATTGCATTGTATTTTGATAAATATCTTCAAAGTCAAGAAGCATGAAAATTCTGTGAATTGCAATTAGTTTAAATGTCTGAATTACGGAGATGTTATTTATATGATTTTCGTAGAATGATTCTTAACATTGTATTGAGTATGATTTGATTAGGTTTTCATTGAAATCATAAATAGTTAAAAACACATATGCAATGATCCCTGTTTTCAATACTACACCTTTAACATCTTTTGTATGTCTTAGTGGGAAGACATTGAGTACGGCTTTCGTAGAATAATGTATTATGTGTAATATTTTGTTTTCTTTATGTTTTAATTATATTTTCATGGGTATTTAATATAAGTGCATACATATTTGCAACGATCAGTATTTTCTATAGTTCACATAAAACGAATTAGAACGGGTTCCAATTTTTTCTTTCAGAAGAAAATTATACATTGCAGTAAGTGTTCTTGTAGTTTTATGCATTTTGGCTCTTGCTAAATTGTGATGTATATGCTAGTGAACTCATACATGCACATCAAGGTATTTTTATTACATTTACATTTGCCGAATATGAACACAAATTATTCATGTTTTCCATCAAATTATTGACGATATGGATATATTCAAAAAGCAAAAAATCATCAATACAACCAAACGCAATCGCATTTAGAGGTTAGCAAAAGGTTTGGAAAATTAACAATCTGTCAAAGTTTAAATTGACTAAAATCAATGAAAAAATGAAAAATACAAACAACATGGATTTCTTTAAAAAGGTATGTTGACATTCACCAAGATACTTGAGAACAACGGTTTCTTAATGGTAGTGCTGAATTCGTCTCTTTTAAAGTTATGCATACGTACAAATTATATAGACAAATACAGTATGTATGTGTCGCAGGTGTTTAAAACCCTGTCCTGTTCATTTATATACTTATTTATGCTATCTTGGATTACTTGTTTCTTTATAACGCTCAAACGAACAGTCCACAGGTAGACAGGTTAACTTTCCGGAATAAATTGTATGGACTCGGGGTAGAAAAGTATGGGTTCTCATTCCTCAATGCCCTGTTGTTGCAGAGAGACTAGCAAAAACCAGTGTTGAAGTCTTTGGTTAGACCGGTTCGGGTATCGAACGCAAGACCGTTCGCACATAAACGAGTAAAACAGTTGGAAGGCCAAGCGAATGATGTAGTTGAATTGCATTTAAAATTATAAAATTCGCACACTTTTTTCATCTTTAAAAAACTACTTATCCTAGTTTTTTTTATTTTTTACTTTCCGTGTACCAAGTTATATAAACGATTACAGAAATGTACATTTAAACTAATATGCATTTCGAATTGCGGTATTGAATTGTATTTTGGTAAATATCTTCAAAGTTATGACGCATATAAATTCTGTGAATTAGTTTAAATGTCTCAATTTCGGTGAAGACCTTGATAAGGTTTTCGTAGAATATTTTATCATTCTTAACATTTAGTGTTCAGTATGAATTGATTAGGTTTTAATTGAAATCATAAATAGGTAAACACAGATTTCCGACGATGGTTGTTTCTAATACTTCACCTTTAATATCTTTTGCATGTCTTAGTTTCCGGGAAGACCTTGGGTACGGCTTTCGTAGAATAATGTATTATTTGTAACATTTTGTTTTCTTTGTGTTTTAATCATGTTTTATTTATGTTTACATGGGTATTAGGAATTAGTGTAATCATATTTCCAACGATCAGTATTTTCTATAGTTCTCATATAACGAGTTAGAACTGGTCCAAATAATTCTTTCCGAAGAAAATTACATTACAGTAAGATTTCTTGTAGTTTTATGCATTTTGCTTCGTAACACTGTGATTTATATGCAAATCAATATACCTGGAATATATATTTTAACACTGCACAGTACAAATATAAATTTTCAAGTCAAGTTAGTAAACTCATAAATGCATAGCAATGCATAATAATTACATAAACAATTACCGAATATGAACACCAATGATTCATGTTTTCCACCAAATAAGAGACGGTATGGATATATTCCAATAAAAGCAAATCATTAATACACCCCACCACAATCGCATCTCAAGGTAAGCATACGGCCTGGAAATAAACAATCTGTCAAAGTTTAAACAGTCAACAATCAAATCTTGAAAATATTAATGAAAAAGAACAAATCAAGATCATCAGGCATCTAGCAGGCTCTTATAACACCTTCGATATCGAATAATTTTTACAAGGTCAAACATTGATGTTGCAATGGCTGATAGTAATACGATGCAGTCTGGTAAATCCGCCCACCTAAGGCTTTAGTCGTGTATATTTCTTCTTTATTATATAAAAATTGCATCAAATTTGATTTGAATCTTTTCACTAAAAACTCAACTTTACGTATATTATCTTATTTCCGCAAACATATCTGAAGTGATTTAGAAAATCGATCAGACAAATTGGTCACCTGTGTTTTTAACGGAAGTGCGGTTGTCCGGTTAGTCCGCCCATGTGTAGAAAACATGTATGGAGGGCCGGTTTATCATATATTAACGAACAAGATAGTAAGGAAATGATGTTGTATCAACGGACCACTAAGAAAGGAATTCTAGATGAACGAAATAAAAACAAATCAGTTCAAAATGATAAAGAAATTTGTGAAATAGAAAAATAAACCAAAAAAGTCTTTTTTAAAAGAACAGAAAAAAAAAAGAAAAGTAAAAAATGTGATTATAGAAATGGATAAGAATGTCAATAGCATGGTTAATAGTCTTGTCATAAAAAAATGCCATCATTCAGTCTTCTGAAATGTAGTTAAGACACACCATCATCCTTGTCAATGGGTTTTAAGTCTGCGCCGTATATAGTGGTTTAAATATAACACACAATTTTAGTTCAGATTCAAAATATTTTACTTCTTTCTTTTTAATTGAAAAGAAAACCACCAAGATACAGAAAGCTTATGTCTATAAAATAAAATTGAGAATGGAAATGGGGAATGTGTCAAAGAGACAACAACCCGACCATAGAACAGACAACAGCAGAAGGTCACCAACAGGTCTTCAATGCAGCGAGAAATTCCCGCACCCGGAGGCGTCCTTCAGCTGGCCCCTAAACAAATATATATACTAGTTCAGTGATAATGAACGCCATACTAAACTCCAAATTGTACACAAGAAACTAAAATTAAAAATAATACAAGACTAACAAAGGCTAGAGGCTCCTGACTTGGGACAGGCGCAAAAATGCGGCGGGGTTAAACATGTTTATGAGATCTCAACCCTCCCCCTATACCTCTAGCCAATGTAGAAAAGTAAACGCATAACAATACGCACATTAAAATTCAGTTCAAGAGAAGTCCGAGTCTGATGTCAGAAGATGTAACCAAAGAAAATAAACAAAATGACAATAATACATAAATAACAACAGACTACTAGCAGTTAACTGACATGCCAGCTCCAGACTTCAATTAAACTGATTGAAAGATTATGTCTTCATCATATGAATATCAGGCACAATCCTTCCCGTTAGGGGTTTAGTATCATACCATCATAACATATATGAGAAGAACATAACCCGTGTCATGCCAACAACTGGTTTTTAAATAAATGTGTTTAGTGCCGATGCAAAGACCCTATAAGTGAATCAATATTAACGCCAAAATATGCAATCTTTAATGACCTGACAACAGTATCGTAACTATATCCCTTCTTGATAAGTCTATTTAAAGGTTTTGTTAGTTTCAGAGGTGAATACTGACATTTTTGTGCTTTATAAAGAATATTTCCATAAAAAATTGGATGTGATATACCTGAACGTATAAGAAGTCTGCATGTTGAGCTATATTTACGAATGATGTCCTTATACCGATGATAAAATTTAGTAAATGTTTTGACTAGTTTGTGATATCGAAAACCCTGGTGTAATAATTTTTCAGTAATACATAAATTTCTCTCGTTAAAATCTAAAACATTGTTACATACACGAGCGAATCGTACAAGTTGAGATATATAAACACCGTAAGATGGTGACAAGGGAACGTCACCATCTAAAAATGGATAATTAACGATAGGAAATGAAAAATCATCTCTTTTATCATATATTTTAGTATTAAGCTTTCCGTTAATGATATAGATATCAAGATCGAGGAAAGGGCAGTGGTCATTGTTAGTATTAGCTTTATTTAAAGTAAGTTCAACAGGATAAATTTCTTTAGTATACATACTGAAGTCGTCATTATTGAGAGCCAAAATATCATCCAAATATCTAAAAGTATTATTAAATTTGTGTATCAGATGTTGTTTCGATGGGTCTTTACTGATTTTTGTCATAAATTGTAACTCATAGCAATACAAAAAAAGGTCCGCAATAAGTGGTGCACAGTTAGTCCCCATTGGAATTCCGATAACCTGACGATATACGGAATCTCCAAAGCGAACAAAAATGTTATCTAGTAAAAATTCAAGGGCATATATAGTATCAAAGCATGTCCAATTGACATAGTTTTTTTGTTTATTGCTACTAAAAAATGACCTAAAAGAGTTTGAACATATATATTCACATTCTGACTTTTTAAATGCCCATTTAATTAGGTGTGTGAATTTTTTCTTAATGAGAATGTGAGGCAATGTGGTATATAGGGTAGAAAAATCAAAACTTTGAACAGATTCAAAATCACCAATATATGCATGCAATTTATCAAGTACTTCCAACGAGTTCTTGACACTCCAAAAGTAATTAATTCCACTATTTTCGAAGGCCTTATTTGAACAATTTATTATCAGGTTTTTGATTGTACCAAGTGTACTGGTAAGAAGAATAGACAATTTAGTAGTGGAACAATGGCTTGAAGACGAAATGAATCTATATTTGTAAGGTATTTTGTGTAGCTTCGGAAGCCAATACATAGTTGGGACTTTCATTGTATTTGGTTCTGCTTGTAAAGCGGTAGCTAAAAGTTTATGTTTGTTACAGATGTCGTTTTCTGAAAATGGAGTCAGTTGGAATGTTGGTGAATTGGTGATTTCTTTTTTCAGAACCTCAATGTAAAATTTACGTCAAACAATAATAATATTATTAGCAGCTTTATCGGCCGGGACAAAAACAAATTCCTTGGCTAGTTCTTTTAGTTTATGTTTGATACGAGAAATAGGTTTATTGTGGTTATTGTTAAGAGTAAAATGTTCTTTAAAATGTTGAATACGTATATCAACTATGTTCATTACTGATTTAAAAAAAGAGTCCAAAGATTTTTTGTCAGCTTTTTCCCGTTTTATCCATTTCAAACAGTAAGTATGGAGTGAGTCGTGGATGATATTACGACACTCATTCCAATTAATAATTGACGGGGGACGATATTTAGGTCCTTTACTGAGGAATGATTTTAACTCTCGGTCTTGAACGATGTTAAGATCTCCTGTTATAACATGGGAAATGGGTCCATAAATGTATTCGGAATTACTGCAATTACATGAAGTAGGTGTATTTTCACTGATATTAACATCTTTACACAATTGGCTATAATTAAACACAAATTTCCGGGTAGATTTCTTGTAAATATAACAAATAAGAGGGAGCTCAGTATTATCAAAATATCCCGGAATTTGTTCTTTAACAGAATGGTCGTTAAAAATACCGGCAATATTTACAAAATCAAAACCTTTATTGACATACTTAATTTTAATAAACTGTTTTTTATGATCTTCAGGGCGATCAATTTTAGGAAACAGTTTAGAATAACAATATGCCATTATAATTTGAACGATTTCATACTTAGGACTGCTATATGAAATTGTGTTGCAATCCTCTAAAATTCTATTTAACTTATTAACCGGTAATGAACAGAGCTTTGTTAACAGATAATGTCTGCCGTTGTTTTTTGAAATAGAAATTAGGTCCGAAATATTGGTATGATTGGTCCGAAATTTTCTTTGATTGCGATTTTTTCTACGACCATGAGAACGGTTTTTACGAACAGTTTTAGAAACTATATCCAAAATGTTAACAGAATCGGTTCTTGATATATTACCAATTCCCATGATATTATCATTAAGACCGAGAGGGTAGACTGTCTGTAATTTTTTAATCCAATTTAATTCAATTATTTTCCTATACATGTTTATTAAAAATACAAGAACTTTAAGAGAAATAAAATGTTTTTGTTTTTTTGGCTTTCCATAGTTTTTAAAATTACATTGTCTCCCTTTGATTTAGACTTGACGTAAGCAAAAGGTTTTCTCCAAAGTTAAAATGATATAGTAAACGGAAATATTTTCGGAAGAGACGCACAAGGAAGTAAAGGGCGGAGTTATTGGACGGACGGAATTACTGGACACGACGGTACATGTAAATGGACACCAGAACTACATGTAACTGGACACCGGAAAAACAGTTATTTAAGTTTCAATTTTTTTCAGAGGGGTTGCTTACTTCAAATCACCAATATATTTCAATTCGGCAGCTGATGAACTCTCAGTTCTCTAGGATTAACTCAGTCTTGTAGCCAGTGCTTCAGTACTTCAAATTCAAAATATGACTTTGTGTTTTGTTTAATAAATCATGTGAGTTTAATAACAATTATGTGTGTAACTCACTTTAAGGGCTATTCCGATAGGATTCGTTTGGGTTTTGGATCCGTAATTTTATATTTTTCAAATTTTAATCTGCTTTCCTATGTGTCAAATAATGGCTATTCTAAAATAAAACACATCGTGTGTTCATTGTAAGGCGTGTTTTTTTTTTCTCCTCAATATTAATAAAAACACACATGTGTTAGCGCAGAAAACGGAATCGAACATTGGAAGAAGCGATAAATTACTGTAAGAGAAGTTTTAAGTTAACATGGATTTCGAATTGTCACATAAGGGAAAATAATACATTACGAAACCTAATATACATCCGTGTTGCAGCAATAACTATGAAATTGTATAGATTTAAAATCTATACTCCACTCCTTAATTTCTTGGAATTATATAAATAGAATGGGGTAAAAAAATTCCTAAGTTGTTCCATGCTCTTATATACCATTTACCTTTTGCTAATTTTTATCATAATGAAGGAAAGGTGTAGTTATAATTTTTCAAGAATGTTGTGATTAAAATAAAAATCAGTTAATTATTGATATGATCGCATGATATAATAATGTGATCAGATGTCTTTGAGCAGGAAAACTCTTAAACTGGCAATGTTGTAGTGAGATTTTAGAGAAATTGCGGAGCATCTAACTTTCAAATAGTATCGTAAGTAGATTATATGTTTACAGCAAATAGATATTTATTGATGATGTTCACGAAAATGTATGGTAATTTTTGTTATTCAATGTTTACTTTTGTGTGTTATATACCACCTTTGATAAATATTTAGTATGACGATGAATATCTACTTCTGTACTCATACTATGAACAACAAATTTTTTTTTTTTTTTTTTTGTAAAAATATTTCCGTACTCCTAACAACACAATTAGTAAATTTAAATTTACCTGTGTACGTTATTTTTGTAACACCATTTTGTCCCAGGTTACAGTTGTCTTTTTGACATTTTTTAACATCCCCTTTTTTATTATTATTGTAATAATATTGTGTAATAGATCAAATTTATTCGTTCCGTGTATGTTTACTTGTTTTTATTAATATGTCTTTTTGATCGAGGTAAGCCATTTCAGTTGATTTTTTATAGTGTGTCTTTTCATGTTGTAATGTTACACTACTGTTTCAGGTAAGGGTGAAGGTTTGCGCCTGTTAAAACGTTAAAACGTTAAAAAGCTCGAACACATTGAACGAAAGGATGACAACAAATTTTACCTTTCTTCCCCACATCAAACTGTCTAAAAGCTATATATAAAAAGCTAAAAGTTGTGGCTAGCACTGATTGGGGTGCTGAGCACAGCATTTTTTTAAATAATATAGATCACTCTTTCGGTGTAAACTAGATTATGATTCCATAGTGTATGGCTCCGCAAGGAAGTCATAATCTGAATTATCGATTCGTTGCATAACCAAGGTCTTCGTCTGTGTCTTGGTGCCTTTACAACATCGCCGGTTGAGATTTTGTATGTAGAGGCCGATGCTCTCTCATAGGCATTTGAAGTTTGGTCTAAAGTATGATGTCAAGCTAAAGGAATTTCCAGACAACCCTGCCTGAAACTGTTTTTTCAATCCCATTTATGAAGATATTTTTGAAAAAAAACAGGAAAATAAAATACCTCCATTATGAATTCGTTTAAACCACATTTGGAAATATGTTGCTCCAGTTGAAACTTGTAAATGCCTCCATCGGAACTTCCTAAACCAAAAATGATATTTGATCTCCGTAAATACAATGAGCTGAAACA
The DNA here is from genome assembly GCF_021869535.1 of Mytilus californianus. Lineage (NCBI taxonomy): Eukaryota > Metazoa > Mollusca > Bivalvia > Mytilida > Mytilidae > Mytilus > Mytilus californianus. The sequence continues at coordinate 155,847 of NW_026262678.1, forward strand.
AATCCTCTTTGAATACACCAAAATTATGCTTAAATAATATCCCACAATTCAACAATTCAACCATTCAACTGTTTATACTGATGGATCCGTTAATTCTAAAAATTCTTAACTTAATGCAAAATTTGAAAATTCTCAATAAAATATTTATGTCTCTATGGATGCCAAGTGATACCGCCATCTATGGAAACACAGTTGTAAATCAGGAAGCAAAGAATGTCCTGAACAACCCAATATCAAAATGTGAAATATCATTTACTGATTTTAAATCTAGAATATGCATGGAGTAAAAGGAACAACAATAAATTGAAAGAAATTAAACCAAATATATGCAAACTATTAAACAAATGTGTATGCAGGAAAGATCAGTGTATTATTTCTAGACGCTGTATTGGTAATACTAGAATAAAACACGAGTGTCTTTTAAAAAAATGTAATTCAACCAGTATGTTTACCTTGCGATTGCAAGTATACAATTAAACACACTTTAGATGAATGTATTGTTTTTTCCGATATCCGGAAAAACATTTTATTGTTAATAATATGTATGATTTTTTTTTAAATATTACTGTGGAAATAATTGTTTCTTTTTTAAAAGAAATTGGAATAAAAATATTCAAAATATGAATTTGTAGTATTAGTTTAAAAATTATTTTAAGTTTTTATCATGTTATCTTATAGATGAATTTTTATTTGTAAATAAGTAATTTTCGCTTTAAACTAAAGTTTAAGTACATTGATAGACTTTTTGTCTGATTTAAAAAAAACCGTCTTGTTATAATATTTGAAAAAGCTCTCGCCGCGATATAGCCTTTTCGTGCTGATGCTGCGTAAAGCAATCATCAATCAATCAATCAATCAATCAATCTGATAAATCTTAGCGAACATGAGATAAGGATACTTCCGAAATAGAATGTCTGCTTCAAATTTCGATCTATTAATAGTGACGCAGATTGACTACTTCTTACTTTAATCTATAAGACATGTGATGATTTCAATTTTCAAATTGTCGACTTCCAATTTATCAGCAGTAAGATACCCTCCGCACCATCGTATAGCGGTTACATATTTCAATTAAAACGTAACGTTATACATGTTCAAACTATACGGACTTTATCCACAGGGATGTGCCCCTTACACAAAGACTGATTAAAAAAAGAAAATTTATGAAAAACGACTGAGATCGACATTTCGTAAGTTTTAAGGTTACCATCAAGAAAGGGTAGAGCGATACGATGTGTCGATGTCTCAACTCACTAGTGGCATGTTTTTGATGGTCTTAGATGTTTAGATGCCAGTATTGATGTCTGATCAGTAATTTTACTTATTGTGTCTTATTCCCGATTGTGACAATTTGACGGAGTGTTCATTCACAGGACGGGTAATGCATTCACAGCAGGAAACACTTATCCTGTCAAGGTACCCAGTATTTATGCGACCCTCAGTTTGTGTTTTGTTTACATTGGTTGGTCTCTTTCAAATCAATTTAAGAGATTTTAAGTAAATACAGACACAATTAAGCTATTGACAGAGATATATGTCTTGTTAGCATGCAAGTGGTTGTGTTGTGGAGATAGTGGTTGCGGGAGTACGTCTGTCTCTGTGTGTTTGAAACCACCCTTGCATATCAAGAAAAGAAATACATGTAGAATATCTAGTAATGATCGCCAGATGAAGGAGTAGAAGCAATTCCAATTGTTTGAACCAAGAACAGAATGATAAATACAGTTTGAAATAAAACTTGCGTTATATGCCTCATCTGTCTCTAGATATTACATATGTTACAGTAACAAAAAAAAAATAGAACATGAAAAATGACACTTTAAAAATGTTTAACGTCCGAAGCACTTTTCTGGATTTCTATTCATCAGGACCGCTGAAAGCCAACTATTTCAAAGACATAAATTGTATATGTACCGAGACATATGAAGAGTTTTATTACCAATAAGGACCTTAAAAGTTAATTTTGTCTGAAGAAATTCGAACCTTTTCTTGATGAATACTCCATTCTGAAATTAACTGTTTAAACACAATTTTGTTTTAAATCATGACAGTACATAAGCAGTAACTACTAAACTCACGATACATTCGGGGAGTAAAAGTCCACTAGCACACAAAGAACATTCTGAATAGAATCATTATTAGTTGAACAAGATTGATTGATTGTTTGTTCAGGACAACAACGTATTATCAATAAATACAATAAGCTGGTCCTGCAACAGTGGCCGTCCGGGATGAAGGTCGGCGAAAATTGGCTGCCACTCGAAAATGAGGGTAAATTGTATAGGGATAGATTTATGTTCATTGCTACAGGCCAACTACAGATCTTCCAAATGGTTGTTGTAAGGTATTTTGACGTGCAAAGAGGGTTAGACTCTTTTAACATGAGGCATCAGATTCAACTTCCCCTTTCGGACCGGACGTGGTTGCGTACTTATACATTCAACACAGCAAACGGATGCCTCACTTTGGCAAAGGTTTAACTGCCGGTCAGAATAAGACTTGTAGTGTCCATATTTTGATTTCCCAGTCTCACCCTTTGGTTGTTTGAATAAGAAACGGGCTCAATAAAATTCAAATTAAATTTCCCCAACCTGAACAACAAAATACCAAATTCACCTGCATTTGGGATATACATTGCCCAACTCATTCGGTATTCAAGAGCTTGCCGCTGCTTCTCAGACTTCACAAATGATCCATGTTGTTGTTGAAGTATATATTCGAGGTACTGGCGTTGTTTATCATCTTGATTAAGTGTTATAGTTTTTTATTTGTATTTGATATTTCTCAACGTTTACTGTTTAGTGCATGTTGTGTTATATACTGTTGGCGTTGCTCGGTATTTATACATCCCGCCATTGTGCTTTGTGCTATGGTCATTTTTTGTATTCTTGTTTTTCATTTTTGATTATGTACTTTGCCTATCAAGTGTCTGCATGCCATTTTGTTTTTCTTTGTTAAATAGTTATTTGTTTTCATAGTGATTAAGATTATAGCACAATGTTGACTGCAGTACCCCTATTTTTGACAATTTTACCTTTTATGTTTGTTTTGTTTGCTCACACATTGTTATCAATATAATGGAACTCTATGAGACTTTTATACAAGTGAGATGTTTAGCTAGCTATAAAACCAGGTTTTATTCAGCATTATGTACATGAGGAAATGCCCGTTCCAAGTCAGGAACATGACAGTTGTTTTCCAATCGTTTGATGTGTTTGATATTTTGAATTTGCCTTTTGATCAAGGACTTTCCGCTCTCAATATTCCTAGGATTTCGGTATTTTCGGTAGTTTACTTATTGATACCATGATCACACCTCAATAATGCCAAGACGAAATAATCAAAATGATAACACGTAAGAATGGAAAATGGAAATAAATTTCTATAGTTATTTTGCTGATTAGATTTTATTGTTTTAAAACATAATTCTGTCAAAAATGCTTACATATAATAGTCAAAATTTTGTGGTATTATGATTCCAACTTATGTTGTTTGTATAAGAGAGAGAGGGGAACGATGCTAAAGGGACATTCAAACGCAAAGGGTCGAAAATAAACTGACAACGCCATAACTGAAAAAGAAAAATACCAACAGACATACAATAGTACACAAAACACAGCATAGTCGATTGTTTAAGGTTGATTGTAATTGATCAAGAATTTAAAAGCAATTCAAGTATGTTGTACTTTTCGTTAAAATAACTTCATACACCCCTTACATGTTTACTATATTTAAACATTAACAATTCATTATCTAGTTAAAGGTTATAGAGTATGTTTTAATTCATTGTTAATGGTTTCGTGGAAAAATGTAAGCAGAGTGAATTATATTCAATTACAGTGAAGCAAAACGCCTTTATTCGAATAAGACAAAGAAGCATTATTCATGTTATTTACGCACTGTTGTCTTCATTCATATAACAAATACTTCAGATTGTATATTTTCTGTAATAAAGTAGAAAATGTGGTTTATTGTAGTATACTGGAAAATAACAGATTATTTGCAGTAAACCAGAAGAAGGGCTACAGAAACCAACATGGATACAATAATTTAGTGTTTTTTTTTTTTCTAGCAGGGCATTTTTCTTTATCCAGAAAAAAAAACATCATGAAAATGCCAAGAATGAGGTATGTGACGTTTCAACTCTGAACATTACCGTAACAGATTTTAAAATATCGTATACATGATTGTCTGGTGTGTATTCTAACAATAAACTTTTGATAATACGTAACACTAACCTTATGTGTAAACATACTATTTTAACACTAATCTTCTATTCACCTTTTACTTTACCAAGGTAGAGAGATCAGTAACAGACATTACATTATTAGGAAATGAAGATAAACTTGTGTCGAATGCTTAAACGTATTAAAGTAGTTGCCTTGATAGGTAGCAGTCATATTTTTATCTCACTACGATAAGTTCTAGACGTTTAGTCCCCGATGATATCACCAGTCCACTGCTAGTAGTCAGCAATGTTGTGCTGACATAAAACATAATTGAGGTGAACATTTTCTGTATGCATGTATTTCCTGTTAATGAAGTGCTTGATTATTCGATATAACACTGAGATGTTCTACCCCAAATCATAACTTGCTGTAGTCGAAATATGGAAAACTTTTCGGTATTTTTGGTTTGTAATACACTTCGTATTTGATTTGGCCTTCCAACTGTTATCATTCGAAAGCCACTGATGGGTGTAATGTATATGAAACGCGGGTCTGACAAACCAAATTATAAGGAATATGATTTTGATCATTTTGGTTTAGACCGGACTAGAGATATATACGAACTAAGGCAACTGTTTCAATCAGCACCCCTGTCAGTGCTAGTAACAAATAGAACTGTCTTATAATAATTTGCAATTGAGCTATATATTAATGCTATAAATACCACGAATGCGATACCATATTTCACTGAATATAAGGTTCGTCGTCATGAGGTTGATTGATTGATTGGTTGGTGTTTAATGCCACTTTCAACACTGTTGTTCCATTTCGTGGCGGTCAGTTTTTATTGGTAGAGGAAGCCGGAGTGCCCGGACAGAACAAACCAAACTTTGATAGGAAAACTAACATTCCTTGTCAATTAAGATTTGAGTCGGGTGCACCTGCCTCGTGCGAGATTCGAACTCACAACCTCAGTGTGGACAGGCTAGTGATAAAGTATTTCTACTACTTTTTTTCTCTTGATAAAATTTTATTCAAATATGTACAATAAAAAAAAAATCACCAGACAGTACCTGGATTACAAACAGACAGGTACATGTAGTCAGATAAAACAATATCAACAACAATTCAACAAATGTTTAGATATGTTACATATCAACTAGTTTAGTTTAAAATTGATACAATATATCTGCATCGTTCTACTACTTAGACCACTCGGCCACCGATGCCTTGACATGAGTTTATTTTACAAAACACATGTAAAGAGCATAACAATAAGGGTTATACATGTATAATCCCAACTAAACCGTATCATGCTTTTAATTACAATGAAGCTGAATATTGTGAAAACACGTAGAAAAATATCTTTGACAATATAAATAAAGGATACTGGTTATGGACATCATTTATGATTGAAAAAATAGCTCCTTAAACAGTGATGAAAATTAGGGAAAATATTAAAAAACGAATAAGAAAAAATAAAATAGGAAAAGAAATCCTCAGATAAGATATTGTAATACATGACGCAATAACCGTATTTCCTATATCTTTGACAATATTAATAACGTATTTCCTATATCTTAATACATGACGCAATAACCGTATTTCCTATATCTTTGACGATATTAATAACGTATTTCCTTTATCTTTGACAATATTAATAACGGATACTGGTTATAAAATAGGAAAAGAAATCCTCAGATAAGACATTGTAATACATGACGCAATTACCGTATTTCATATATTTTTGACAGTATTAATAACTTATTTCCTATATCGTAATACATGACGCAGTAACCATATTTTCTATATTCGTGACAATATTAATAACGTATTTCCTATATCTTAATACATGACGCAGTAACCATATTTTCTATATCTTTGACAATATTAATAACGGATACTGGTTCTGGACATCATTTATGATTGAAAAAATAGCTCCTTGAACATGTTAAACAGTGAAGGAAATAAGGGAAAATAGAAAAAAAAAACGAATAAGATAAAATAAAATAGGAAAAGTAATGCACAGATAAGACAATGTAATACATGACGCAATAACCGTATTTCCTATGAGTCGATACTGAAATAAAAATGACCGCAAAAGAACTTGGTGATATTATAAAAGAGTAGATTTAACGTCCATAACGTGCAACCTTGTATCTTAATCATATCTTCGAATCGATATTTGCCTTTAAAAAAGTCTTTAAAAATGGTTTTATTTGTCTTTTAATATAGAATAAAATATTCTTAAAAGTTTGAAGAAGTTCATTTTGTTAAATTATTCTTTTACAACAGGGCAATCGTTATAAACCATTTGAAACTATAAGTGGACTTCTGTTTATACAGATACAATTTATGTTTAAATAATTAAATATTTCAGGTTTATCTGATGTCAAGATCACCGACAGATTTGTGTTAAAGTAATAATAATTGTTCGTTGTTGTTGACATTATAACCTATGTTTAACAAAGATAATAATCGAGATTATATAACTTGATGTTCAACAATAACGGTGCAATTTGATCCCTACAATACACAAATGATCAAATAATTTAAGTATATATGCAAGCATTGACAATTTAGCTAATGGGCGATCAAATTTCACTCTAACAAAATAAGATGTGAATTGAAATATACGACATTGATAGTTATACATTTCAAAATTAAAAAACTGACTGATTTTTTTTTTGAGTGACCGGAAACATATAGTGCATGCGTCGATGATAAATGTTTTTTTTTCACATTATGTATGTTATAACAAATTGAATATCTAAGTGTAAGTCTTAGTGTGTTGAAGCCTGCATGCCAATTTTTCCTAGTCGTATTGTGGATAAAAGATGTCGTCAACTTTATTGAAATCTCTATTTTCGAACTAATTAAGGTGTTACTGGCAAATTTTGTGAGTTAAAAAAAATAACAAAAATACCGAACTCCAAGGGAAATTCAAAACGGAAAGTCATTTACAAAACGGCAAAATCAAAAGCTCAATCACATCTAACGAATGGAAAACAATTGTCATATTCCTGACTTGGTACAGGCAGTTCCTCATCAAGAAAAATGGTGGATTAAATCTGGTTGTATAGCTAGCTAAACCTCTCAATTTGATGACAGTTGCATATAATTCCATTACATTGACAACAATGTGAGAGCAAAACAAACAGACATGATAGGTAAAAACGTAAAACTCGGGGTACATCCACTCGACAAAAGTCGTTCCGTTTCATTTATAGTCGAGTGACATGAACCATAAAATTTTATTTCTAATGCACCCACCTAACATACGGCTAAATCATATATCATGCGAAAGCATATCATCTGTACTATCTTTATTTCCCGGTCGTCAAATATTCGTACGGTGCAGTTTCTGTCAAATCACGATGAAAGGTCAAGGACAGACAATTTCTTAAGTTTACAATATGCCAACATTTTTGCATATTCTGTTTTTTAAATAATAAAATTCTGTATGAAAATATGAAAAACATTTAGAACAGAGACTATAAGTCAGTTGTCAAACGCACTTTGAAATATTAATCACGTATTTTTGATTAATAGCGCATGTTTTCTGTAATTCCGGTGTAAAGGATAAAAATGAGTGAAAACCGAAATATTTGTCTGTGATTCAATTGTTAATCACCATAAAACCAAATAACATATTTCATGTAGTGCTAAGGAGAGGGAGATATTTCAATATGTAGCTTAATTGGTAGCCTATCAAAAACTCTTCTGTCTCGTCTTGTTATTTCCTTTTTAATACCTTGATAATCAATAGAAAAAAAAGACTTTATAAATAAATATTAAGCTAGCCAAAAAAAATTAAATACATAAATAGATAATTAACATGATTACATTAGTTAGAAAGCTGGTTAATGAAAAGTTGAATTTCAAATATTTCTCTTATGCAAATTATAAAATTTGATTTCTTGGATGCTTCAACTGCATCTTGCATTGACTAAAAAGTAAAACCTATTATGTTCTAGACACATGAGACACAGAAAATGTTCTTTGCGTTTGTCAGAAGTAGGAAACCCGACCAAACTACATAATTTCTAATTAAAAAAAAATGTTGCAATTACATTCCGTTTGCTTGTTGTATTTGGCAAATTCTTTCGGAGTTTTGGGTCTGAAATGCTAACAACTTCGTTTTTTACATGACCTTTTCACCTTTTTTTTTTAATTCGAGCGTCACTAATGTGTCTATTGTAGACAAAACGCGTGTCGGGCGTGCAATATTTAAGCCTGGTATCTATGAAGAGTATATTTACAATCACAGAATCGATGCCACTGCTGCAAGAGGTTTCCTCGCCAATGGTATCACCAGCCCAGTAGTCAACTTCTATGTTGACATGAATTATCACTGATATGGTCATAATTTTAAATTAACTTACTGTTTAAAACCCATTTTCTTTTTTTTGAAATACTATGGATTTTCTGCCTTAGGAATAGATCAGCTTAGATCAGATGTTGTTGTCCCCGCAGATAAAAGCCCAAACAACATCGTTTTTTGTGTGTAAATCACATTACATAACTGCTTGATAAATGAATTAGGTATTGACAATTAACTTGGAAACCCAACATATACCCCCACGACACGAAAACCCTGGATAATCATAGGTCTGTTCTATGTTCCTTTGGAATTTCAACCAAAGATGAAGAATTGGATCTTCCATCACTGTATTGGATACCTTAACTACATAAGTGTCCTTACAAACAACGGTATATTGCTGGGTCTTCCAAGTGCTCCACGAAACTTCTTTCTAAATTATTAACATCAATTTTATCAGCAATCAAGCCGGGCTACAAAGTTATTGTGAAACTGCCTATTTTAGAGGTGGCGTGAATCAGATGTGGATACTAAAATATTCCAAAGATCTTCATCTTGAAACAGTATTAAAACATTTGACTTTTCTACAATTTACACTAGTATTCCCCATTCCAAACTAAAAGACAAATTGAAAGAGTTGGTATTGCTTTGTTTCATAAAAAAGAATGGCCAACGTAAATACAAGTATCTTCTCTTAGGGAGAGATAAATCCTACTTTGTAAAAAATCACTCTGATTCAAACAAAAAGTTCTCTGAAACTGACATTATCAAGATGCTTGATTTCTTAATTGACAACATATTTGTTACGTTTGGAGGACGTGTTTTTCAACAAACTATCGACTTGAAATTTACAATAAGGGTCGGTAGAAAACAAAACTTTACGGACGCCATCACGAGTTTGTTGACCGTTATGGGATATCCGTTTCACAGATGATAGCGGATATTTTCCTAATGTCGTAACTACAATCCCGTTCCCTTTTCAGGAATGTGCCCTACCGAGTTAGACTATTTACCGGAATGTACTTACATGAGCATCACTATGGGTGCCACATATGGAGCAGGATCTGCTTACCCTTCCAGAGCACCTGAGATCACCCAAGTTTTAGTGGGGTTCGTGTTGCTTAGTCTTTTGTTTTCTATGTTGTGTTTTTTGTACTATTGTTTGTCTGTTTGTCTGTTTCTTTATTAGCCATGGCTTTGTCAGTTTATGAGTTTGAATGTCCCTCTGGTATCTTCGCCCCTCTTTTATCTGTTTTGTTTGCAAAACCTTTCAGAATTTTGGGTCCTCAATGCTCTTTAACTTCGTGCTTTATTTGGCCTTTTTAACTTTGTTTTATTCGAGCGTCACTGATGAGTTTTTTGTAGACGAAAAGTGCCTCTGACCTTTTAAGCTTAGTATCTATGATAGGTTTATTTACATCAACTTACAGTCTGTATGTTTTGATTTGAAAATTCAAGCAATTTGCAATAATTATAGTAATAATAAGACTTCCAAAGTAGTTAAGTTATTATATAATGAATTAAAAGCCATAAAGAAGGAAATTACTGTATAGAAACAATTCAACCAATCATCACTAAGAACGTTTTATAAAAGAAGACAACCTCTGACAAAACTTATTTAGCACTTTTTATACGCCTGCGTTAAGCCCTTTGTTGTTGACCTAGGATTTTCTGGCAATTTTCACACGTTATTTTCATAGTAAAACAAGATTAATTCTATTTGCGTTATTTTTCTCATCACAAACGTCGACTGAACAAATTTGTTGCCAAAACTAGTTGGTTTGAAGTACAGTCTTTTCCAAAACTAAATTATAAAGAAACCCTCAAAACTTTATGCAAACAATAACATGAATAAATAACATCATTTTTTTTTGACATTCAAATGCTTTGCATGCTTTAATCTGTTCGTTTAGGTTTCAATTGGTGCGACGTTCTCATAGCTGCAATAAGAGTCTGATATTAGTTAACATTAAAAACACAATATAGTATGTTTATAAATTTGAGAAAAACAAGCGTTAAAAATGAGATATCTTAAAAGCAGGATTGTAATGTTGAATTTGAATTGCTTGCTATTGAATTCTATTTGAATGTGTGTATCATGAATAAAATCATTTCATGTACAATCTCCGTATGTGCACTTCAAAACCTTCAACTTTACCAGAATTCACGAAGAGATGTATACGTAGGAGGAAAATTGTGAATTACAAACTTTTTTTAGACTAACGGATGGACATATGAATGGAAAAAACAACAATGTTAAGCTAAGGGACAAGATGATTCCTACATTTCCGATAAACACACATTTGAAACCATGATCAACGCGATAAAGTAGGAAAGACAAACAACAGTCTTCAGAAAACTACACTGAAATATATGAACACTACTTTAAACCGGTGGTGATTGAAATTACACATGAAGGTTATTCAATCTTCCACGATATCGGTTTTCATTCAAATTTGATAAAACAAAATATGAAGTAGGTAATAATGTGCTAATTAAACAAATTGCCAGATTTCTGATTGTTGAGTGCGGGGTGCAAAAAGAATTTATTCGAAAAATGAACGAGCATAACTTTCAAAACAAGTCTTCCACCGAAAAAACATATGTTTACTGTATATACCTTGTATTTTCTTAATCACATTTAGCATCCCTTTTTTAAATATGCTAAATTATTTTCTCTTCAATATGTTATCTAAACAATGAGAAGATGATCCCTATTTACAGATGACCATTACTATATCAATTGCAGTTAAAATGACGACACAAAATCTATTCACCTATAAACGACAAATTTCTTTAATTTTTGACATATACATATTGATACATAGAGAAATATTTTACTAAAAGCGCAAATGTATCATTTTTGAAGATTTTTTGAAAAATCTTAATTGTCTGTAAATATTACGCAATTAACATTTTATTATGCATTTGAATTTGGATTTTAGTATTCTGTTCTATTATGTTCATATGATTTTTGGAGAAAAAAAATATCGTACAAGAACCAGCAAAGGGCAATTTGTTTTAATCTTGACCTTTCGCCTTGGTTTAACAAAAATTGTACCTTACGAATTATTGACGATCTGGCAAAACAGAAAGTACAGGTATAAATAATGTGCATTAATTTAATCCTGGTACCGTATCCATGAAGAATTTATTTGTACTGGAAAAACAAAGTGAAACAAATTGTAAGAAGACCAACACAAATATTGTAACAGTATCCAGAAATAAAACAAATATGATAAGAAACATTTTTTCTAACTTCGGGTGCAAAGGAAATGATAAAGTTATAAACCGTCATGGTATATCACTCAGACAAACAATCATTTGTAATCACACCAAACTTAGAGAAGATTAAGTTGCAGATGACTAAATGATATAAACATATATCCATGGAAATTGTGAAAACGTAGCTTACAGTAGTGATTCAGATATCAGAAAAACATAACCAACTAATAAAATCTGTGATTGGCTCTAGAGATGTTTTGTCGAATCGAAAAAAAAAAATGACTTTTATAAACAACCATACATGGTTTATACCTGGTAAATTTGTATCGAAGATTTTTTCTGGCAAGTTTCATTCGGACCATTTTGGAACGGAAAATAACCTCAGTTTAATATTGACTCCTTTCATGTATGTACCATCAGATCATGATGGAATTATACGTTTTCAATAGGATCATCAGTTTAACAGAGTTCGATTTACAACAGTAAGAAATGTTTGGGTTGTTCGGAATTTTTTTCTATGCAAAGCACGAAAATAAGCGAGGGAAATGATTAAGGAGATTGTCTCGTCAAACTCAACATGTTATTTTTTTAAAGAAATGTTGCTGTACTATTAATAATGTATATTAGCTTTGACATCTAAATTATCTTTCTTCAACTATTGATTTATATCGTCATATCATTGTTTAATTGTCCATAAATTGTATGCAGCATCTGTCACTAGATTTTAAGCAACAACAATGAATCATGATAGGTTTTATCATTTTTTCTAATTATTTCCGGATGATTGAATTTCTATTCTGTTTGTTATCTGATAAGATAATTGGAATTGAATTAAACGGATACTTTCATTAGAAGACACTACCAAATATGTAAAACGTATGTCTCATTCGCTTGTTTAGTTTTTGAAAAAGAAAATATGTGGGGACGAACAGATACTCGCTCAAAATAGTAAAAATGATCAAATTTCGCATTATCTTGTTGATAATTTTAAACCAACAATGTTCAAAAGAGAAAGGGCGGTATTTATTGGTTTATTTGTCAATCGCTATTATCGCACAAATATGCCGATATCGTTAATTTACCAACACTAATTTTTCGAAGAATGTTATGCTTTAATTGTTTTTACATCTGTCAGCGCTTTTATTAGTTGTGTTTTCATTATGATAACGACCAATGAATAGCATTTATCGTGCTTATAAAGACCTTAAGCATGTATGATAATAACATAATCACGTTAAGTCCAATGAGAATGATTGCAAGAACATAAAGAATGAACACAGTACATTGGCTTTAACATTTTAAAAAGATTTTCGCGGGTTTTTTTTTCTCGAACTTTTTAATACTTGTCTCTTGACTTGGATATTTAAACCTTCGTTTGACATTGTGAAGTACTGCTACATTGTAATGTAAAATATTTGTTTAGATAGTCAGTCACTTTGTTCACACATTGTTGTCAATATAATAAAATTTTTTGCGACTGTCATACAAGTAAGAGGTTTAGCTAGCTATAAAACCAGGTTTAATCCGCCAAATTCTACATCAAAAAAGGTCTGTACCAAGTCAGGAATATGACAGCTGTTATCCATTCGTTTGATGTGTTCGAGCTTTTGATTTTGCCATTTGATTAGGGACTTTCCGTTTTGAATTTTTCTCGCAGTGCGGTATTTTTGTTGTTATACTTTTCACATCTTATTTTTTTTTAAAGTAAATTGAGTAATCTAAATAAACAGCATATAGCACTTTGGCCAAACACTTTAATCTTACTTGGTTTAGTAAATGTATTTGCATTGAAAAATTGTCATCTGGTCTTAAATTGAAAATAATAATGAATTGAATACCTGTGTTTACGTGTCTTTGTTTATCGAAAAATTGTTATATCTTATATTAGCGAATGCATTGTTATGCACAATCAATATAAAAAAGGAGATGGTGTATGATTGCCAATAAGACAACTATCCACCAAGTTCGAATAAAGTAGATGTAAGCAATTACATGTTTTTCTTATCTTTCTTCTACGCTGGTTGAAATTGCAATTTAAAACTTACTTTCATTTCTAAATCACTTAGACAGTTATAATTATGAAATAATGAGATGTAGTAAGATGACACATGACCCAACTATTCAACAGAGTATTAGTATTTTTACAAATATCTTGATAACGTTCCGTTGAAAAATAATTATTGTTTATGAGGGTTTCTATACAATTGCATTTACATGATTTAGAAACCTATTGAGTACCCCTGTAATCAGTTGTTTGTTCTGCGCAGCTGAAATGTAATTTTCACTCAATCAGACAATAATCTATACTTTCAATACAATACAGCCAAAATGAATTATCTTTAAACTTAAATCCCTATTAAATTATCTATTTTTCTACTGTCTTTCTTCATTCATCGTTTTTAAATAACGTCTCAATTACAGCATTTTTTTCACAAAATCGGTGAACTTATAAATCATTGAGAGCATTACAAGTGATTATCATATTGATTACATAATACGTTTTACAAAAAACATTTTTGTCTATCCTGCGGTAATGCTGTCCTCCCCCTTTTTGTAGTAAACCTATATCGGTATTGTTGAGAATGGTTTATTGATAATAAGGTTAAGATGTTATTAGGATTAACCTGCAGATAGCAATATAAATGATTTAATTTGTTTTGTTAGCTGTAATCTAAAGTTGTTAATACTATGAAGCGATAGCTTTCTGTATGTTGGGAAGTTTTTTTTCTATACAGCTTTCTAATTGATTCTATGTTATTATGCAGATGCTTGCCATACTTGTTCAAGGGAGGAAAATAAAAATATCCACGTCATTTTGCTAAATTGTTATCTACTATAAAATTTAACAAAAACTTCATGAAGACTTGCTTCGTTATATAAAGTTTCAAAATTGTTCCGTTTAGAATTCTCATTTGTCCACGTAAATCATTGTCACAAAAAGTTGCATTTACCATTGATAGTAACTTGGTCCGACTTTAATCTCAAGTACAACTCTACTTTTGATATACTTATATCCTTAGAGTCTTAAACCATCTTTACTGGTGAATATCATTCCATGTTTATAAGCAATATAAACATTACGGGAATCTCCCTTTAAGATCCATGGTTGCTAGAAAATGTGTTAGGTAGTCAAAGTAAGGAAGGGAGAAATTCAAATACATTTGGTTATGAAAATATGTTTGATAACTTCAACCGAGAATTAAATCATAGTAAATATATTTTATGACTGTATTTAATTATTCGGTGCTAAATAAAGTTTTTAGCGACGGTGCAAAGTTTGTGCGTGCCGGTGCTTATTAGGTATTTTGTTACGGTGCTAATTCAGATTGCCTTGACAGTGCTATGATTAAATTTGTATTTCAATGACAGGCTTGTTATAATATCCTTCATAGTTATGAGTATTTGTGATTAGATTGTTATTGAAAATTTAAATTATGTTTGTAGGTACCAGTGTAATTAAGATTGCCAAAGACGGTTTTACATTGATTAGTTGTCACTGAGGGTGCTTTTGATGTTAGAGTTGGCACTTAATATTCGGTTGAACTATATAGTTTAACATTTTGTTTTTGGAGAACAACGATTTCCGGCGATCCGACCAGACCCGACCAGATTAGTTACAGAGATTGCAAAGTCATTCTCCACGCCAATGTTTATGTAAGTATCAATACAATATGAAATTTCATTTATTCAGATATTGTATTTCAGAATTCAGAATATATTAATAACTTCAAATGCATTGTCTTCCCTTTCTGTAACTTGTTTTTGGTATGACTGTAACTTCTTGGACATGTTGGACGTTGAACCTAACTCTTTTTATACATAATTACTCTCAAATTTTGTGTCATCATGTTATCTCCTGTTGTCGATTCTAAAACACCTGCGTCAAACAAATGATAAGATATGGAGAAAAATTGAATCTTGGCGCAAATGCTTTCTTTGTTCTATTCTGCATTGTTTAAGCATCCAGAAGTTTGAAAAGGTGGATACAGATACATTCATGTTATGTGAAAAAAAAACCGGTATCATGACATATGCTTGAAACAACATCACGCAACTGTATGTACGACAGAACTCAGAAAGGTTTGCTTTGAGAAAGGTCAAAGTATACCATCCAAATTCCTATTGTTCGTATTATTTACAATGCATATTAAACGAGGTTATTCAGTGATTCATAGTTTAATGTGGCTCTTCAAATATATCCTGTCCACAAACATTCGTTGATACCACCAATATATTACTGTCTTAACAAGAATAGTTTCAAAGACATGTGTATTGAACTACAATGCAACATTGGCAAGTTAAATTAACATTCAAACATTGCAACTTATCCCGTTGTAACTAACAATGTAAAAAAGGTATATTTCAATATTTCTCGCCTTGCAATTTTTGCTCATCATTAATACTATACAACTAGTGTATTTCGGATAAAAAGAAACTGTTGCCCAAAATCTTGTCCAGTTTATCGTTTTGCCGATAGATAATTCGTCAATTTTTTTTATTGTTTTCAAATTGGTATTCAAAAAAACAAAAAACAAAAAACAAAAACATTTATACAGTTGTTAGTCCTCAGGATTTGATTGTAGATTTTATTCATCTCAACTACTGGAAGATACCTTTATTTCGGCTTATGTTTTTGTTTATCTGCCAAGTTTTCAAGATAACATCTGAAACCCCCAAAATGGGTAAATACAGCATTACAAAGCAATAACTCTTATAAAAAGTAGGTGATATTATTGCTTCCCAATTTTGAACTGTCTGTTTCAATGTACAAACCAAAAGCAGCGCTTGCTCAAATCATAAACCGTTAGTAATAGATACATAAGATCTCATAAACATGTTTAACCCCGCCGCATTTTTGCGCCTGTCCCAAGTCAGGAGCCTCTAACCTTTGTTAGTCTTGTATTATTTTTAATTTTAGTTTCTTGTGTACAATTTGGAGTTTAGTATGGCGTTTATCATCACTGAACTAGTATATATATTTGTTTAGGGGCCAGCTGAAGGACGCCTCCGGGTGCGGGAATTTCTCGCTGCATTGAAGACCTGTTGGTGACCTTCTGCTGTTGTCTGTTCTATAGTCGGGTTGTTGTCTCTTTGACACATTCCCCATTTCCATTCTCAATTTTACATAAGGTGTTTATGCTTGAAGTTCTTGGTCTACAAAAATGTTTCGCTTCTCGTGTGAACACCTACGAAATTCACTAACAAAGAAAATAAGTTAAGTGTTTGCAAATTATGGTTTTGGTACATTTTGGCGAAAGCAGTCCGTTTTTATTAATTTGGGCAACAAAAGTATACCGATATTCATGTCTGATGAATCGAGAGGAAAAAACAAGGTAACAGACAAAAACCGAAAAAATCTCATAAACTCCAAAAATCAGCGAGACCGGATTTCCCAACAGGGTTAGTATCTCATTATATGTATGTATCATCCAGCATGCGATCCCACACGCCGTCAATGGTAAATTACATATTTGACGACAAAATGTATCCGAAACTTATTACTGTTATTGCCCCTGGAAAGGTTACATGTTTGATTAATTGGAATGATGTTCATATGGTACATGGTAAACATGATAAAGTCGTTGTCCTTTATAAGGGGTATGAAAACGAGAAACCTTCACAAAGGTCAAACAGAAGGTGTATTAAATAAACCAGATAGAATGATGTTGAACTTATTTTATGGAAATATATCTACAGAAAGTATAATGTTTTGGAACATAATTCAGTAGCAATTAATCTGGAAACTTAAAATGAATGTTTAAGTTGCAGTTTTGACGATTAGCTATGCTTTAAATTGACTGAACGAAATATATCTAAAATCGATTACCTATACTTTATAATCCATGTTTTGAAGGTTTTTTAAACAAAAAAAATATCATAGGCAACTATACTCTCAAAACTTTGAGCAGGCTTCATGAGATTTTTGTACTTGAGACGAATTCCGTATGAACTTGACTACATCTATACTTATTATACAATTTCTTTTAGCTTGTCCTAGATTCTAATATAATATATAAATTGTACATTGTGATAAGGATTTGCAACTCTTTCGTAATTATATATAATATATAGATCTACTATAAACTAAACTATTTTTTTAAACTGAAAACTGACGTTAGTTTTTTGCGTGTGAATCAAATTTGTATGCAAAAGTGACCGGAAGAACTAATGTTTCTATCGAGTGTCTTTTACATATTTAACCTGAATGTTCTCTTAATAAACAAAAGGTATATTCTTAATTTCAAATTGATCACTTTTTAACAAGCAAAATTTCAACCATTTTCAAATTCTTATATATAGACACATGGCATTCTGGAAGTTACCCATCCCTTACAAAACCCTTTAGTATTATTTAAATAATGAAAAGACATACTATTTTAAATCGGTATGTAATTATCCTTTAGTACTGACATATTGTTTCTTGGCTTTGCAGATAAAATGAAAACGGATAAAACGTTGTTGATGTTGATGATCATGATTTGTATGTTATTATCAACTGCTTGGACCCAACAGTCCAATAAAAGTAAGAAGTTTATTTTATACTAGGAATACCATTGTGTGAATGTGCATCCCGCAAAATGTCCAATAATCAATATAACAAGACACTTGAAAGTGTTGGTGCCATTTTTAAATGACAAGTTTTGCGTAACTAGAACTCACTTTTAATGTTTTGTAATCAATTACAAATTTTGAACTAGTGTTTATTTTATTTCTGCAAATACTCGATTGTTGCTTGGTAAATTTTTGGCGTATTTGATTTTTGATAAGTTGATATCAACCCGATCGTAAACGTTTTAAGTTACAAATCATACAAACATCACGTTATGTTTATATAAAATCTGTAATCTCTTTTATAGAAATTCATATGAATATACTGGCGAAGTAATGTGTTGGATAGATTGCCAGGTGTTTGTGGCATGAGCTTGATTTGTAATCCATGAGGAATACTTTCATTATACACATAATGGATTAAATTAGATAGGTGGTGTTCAGTTCTAATTTGCTTTTGTTTAATAGCTCTTAGTTGTTTAAAATAATCATTGATGTTCATGTTATAAGAGCTTGAAACTTAAATTCACTGGGATTATGTGAGTAACATAAAACAGGTCATTCAGAGGAAAAATAATATAGAAGTCTATGAAAAGGACCAACCAGCAAATTTGTACCGGATCGTCTAGAATAGACGATACTGCGCAGATAAGGAACAATTTATATAAGTCTAAAGATTTGCACAACGGTACTAATATAAGATGGTAATATAGGAAGATGATGTTATAGAATCGTGTTGACAAATATTTCGGCTTAACATATAGCCTTCGTCAGTGTCAATAAATTTAACAATAATTTGTATCTTAAAAATAGCTCAATAATACAGGTACGTTTTTGTCTATTGATTTAATCCCAAATCTTGAACATTGAACAATTTTGTTATTTTGTTGCAAACCCGTATACTCATGATGTTTTCGTTTGGCTTTTTGTTTTCTTTATCCCAATAATTAACTGCGAGAAATATTTACATTAGGTCAGCTTGTTAGGGATATGTCAGAAACTATGAGCCAGGCTAGCATTCCGCCATCACAACTCCAGCACACCCTCGGCTTATGCAGTGCAATACTACAAAATTCATATAAATATGTATATGCATATGAATTTCTATAAAAGACATTACAGTATACATATATACAGTGAAAATAATTTGTTTAATGCTGCAACTTCAGCCCAAAACTAATTGCATGGAAAGATATTAACGTAAATTTGTTGTCAAAACCATGAATTTAAATAATATTCATCTGTAGTATTTTTTCTATCGGCTAATCAAGCAGTAGATACATTTGCATTTTATGTTTTCAAACAAGACAACTTTGTAATACTTGTGGTATTCGAATTGTTTCTAAAAACGTTATTACGAAATTAACTCACAATAGTTGATCATTAGTAATATTACAATGTATGACTATATGTTTATAGATCCATAGGAAGTTGCATAGCGAGTAACTATGATCCCATAAAACATTGATGATGAAATAGCACAATGCTCTCTCATTTTATGGCTTATATCATGTACGACACTTCATTTCAAACTTTGACCTTTGTCCCTAAAACAAAATATTCATCATTATATAGCATGACTGTCTAAACTCAATGTCAAATGTTCTCGTGCAAGACTAAAGTACGGTATTAAACTTATATTAAACTTAGCGCATTCGAAATTTGTAGTCTCAACTAACAAAGAGACAATACTTTAAACACAATTTCTTTTACATTTACCATATTATACATAGTTGAAATATTTTGAAAATGATTTGGTCTGTTTTCAGTATACTGGAAGGAAACTGATTATCCTATTATTTTTGGGAGAAATGTCACATTGTTCTGCAATACCTCAGCTGTAGGCACACAGAAAACTACATGGATGAAACAATCTGATGTTATTCTTCATCAAGGCCTTTCATTTTATCCAGATAAATATACGGGGCAGGACGTAACCGATGGTTCTACTCTTACAATAATGAATACTACAGTTACAGATTTCAATATATCGTATACATGCTTGTCTGATGTGCATTCTTACGATAATGTGTTGATAATCAATACGACACATTTCATTAGTAAGCATATTAAACATGTCAGCTATTTAACGAGGGTAGAAAAATCGATATTGGAAGTTGTGTAGTTCCGGAAGGAACGTTATCAGGTGTCAAATGTTTAAATGTATCTAAGTATCAAATTACTAACATAGATTTTTGCAAGATGCATTCGTAACCCTTTAATAGTGGCTCTTTAATAAACAAGTTTATCTTTTTTTAAATCATAAAAGGGTATAATTTGTTCAGATGAGGCGGTAACACTATAAATCTTTTGATAACGATTTTGTTCACATTGTATCATTAACATCGCTAATTGAATATTGGTTTAAAAGCAAGATTTCAGCTCATACTTAAGTTTGATCATTTCAAATATTAACGTATTACTCCTATAAAATTATGATATGACTATTCGCAAGGACGATTTTAATGGAATTTCAATCAAACACTAAGATATATATTTTTAAATCCCAAATAATATCAGAAAAAAAAATGCACCTTCAATTTCTAGAATTATGTCTTTAGCAAGAACTATATGGGCATGTTAGTGAAATATCCGACTAATTTCTCTTTTTGAAACAACCAGTTTCATGATAATAGTTATCAATTTATCTACATTTCACTCTAACAGTTCAGGTTAGGCATAATTAATGTGTATTGATGACTTATTACAAAGGTATTCCACTTCAAACAACTCTGTATCTGTCTGATTATGTAAACTTTTATCGTTCTATGAGAATTTTAACTTACTGATCGATCTGAAAATATTTGATTAAACCGCAACCAGTCGTTAAACCCCTCCCCTATTTCAATATAAAATAACTATACCAAGACAGGAATATGGCAGTTGTTTTAGAATAGTTCTGTTTGGTGATTTTTTCAGGTTTTATGGACTTCTCTTTAATTTGAATTTATTTACTAGGTGTTTGGTATTTTGATAACAATTTTTTCGTTCTGTGAATATTTTACCCCAAAAAGGTTTGTTTTTACTTGCTCAATATTATACTTCTGTCATATGTTTGAAGTTTTTGTTAATGATTCATTACGGGAGATATGCTGATATGGAATTCTTTTTTCCGTCAAAACTTATTTCAAAATAGGTAGTACAGAATGTTTTGTAGATGCAAAGTCATGCGTATTGAATTGTTCTACATGTTCATCCAAGAAGAAGGTCTGCATTTTTTTCTACTTTCAAAACTCCAACCACAACCATGGTTCTATGGGTTCTAAGTAGCAAACATATTTTCACTATTATAACATGCTTTAATCAGCTGATTAGCTTTTAGCCGAACATGTTCGTGAATATTTAGCAATAGTTCAGTTTGTTTCATATTAAGATAATTGTTTGAATTGGTGCTGGTGTAACGTAGATAAGTTTACAATTTTATAGTAATTACCTCTTGATGGTTGAAATCGCGCTCTGTTATAAAAAATGTGTTCACTATATCTTTATCATTAATACAGCTATACCACAATATACAGACATAGTTTGGACTGTTTTGGATCAAAAAATTCTTGTACAGATAAATCTCAAAAGTGTTTTTCCTGTACCTAATTGTAGTGTTCATATAAATGTAAGTTCAAATAAAGTAACACAAGATAATAAAAATGTAAGTACAAATAAAATAACACAAGATAATATAAATGTAAGTACAAATAAGGTAACACAAGATAATAAAAATGTAAGTACAAATAAAGTAACACAAGATAATATAAATGTAAGTACAAATAAAGTAACACAAGATAATAAAAATGGTAAGACAATAGTATTAGTCACATACAAACGTGACATCATGACATAAATAGCACTGTATCGTAACAAAAAAAACCAATACTTTTCTTCTAAAAACAAAGGAAATCACTTGTTATCTCGACTGCGTTGATGTGGCGAATGTGACATAAAGCGATCCTACATTTCGTGGACTGTGTTGTTTACGATTAGCTTCTGTCTTTTGTTAAATTGTTTAGACGTAAATCAATCTGTCGAAACATAAAATTTAAGGAAACTGAAGATACCTTTTCTTGATTAATAGATAGCTTCTTGTGCAATCGTTTTACTTTTTCTGTATTGTACCTAAATGGTTTCAATTTGTTCTGTAGGTTATCCTTACAACAGGCTGTGGGTTATGTTAATTACACAAACACTTTGTCAAACTTTCCTAGAATAATAATCAAATCGTTTCCATTGTCCTGCGGTTAACAAATGAAGATTTTTGCAAATAAAATGATCGAACAATGCAATGATGGGTGGTTAAAACTGTTTAAAAAGTATAAAGTTGTCCAAATCTTCAGAAATGGAATATAGTAGTTTTAACAAAAACCACTGCATT
Organism: Mytilus californianus; assembly: GCF_021869535.1. NCBI lineage: Eukaryota > Metazoa > Mollusca > Bivalvia > Mytilida > Mytilidae > Mytilus > Mytilus californianus. Next base: position 178,477 of record NW_026262678.1, read on the forward strand.
GTGAAGATAAAACTTTCAGATCATATATCTACTTGTTCACTTTTCTTTATTTTATTGAAATAAATGAATACAAGGTATATGTTTAGGAAGTATCATTATATTCTAGAATATTTCTCTTTTCTCATTGGCTGATAGCTATGGAGTATTCTTTTATACATCATTATATTCAACAGGCGAAAAATCATGAGAGGTTAATATAAGATTTGGAACAGCTAACGTAGGTTTGTGACGTCAGGCAAATTCTCGTTTTTTTGTTTTTCTTCTTGTTTTCGGTGTATTTCTTTTCTTTTCTTGCTTTAAGTGATTTTTTTAAGGAATTTGTTGAATATTTTAATTGATAAAAGTTAGCAACAGCAAAAGCAGATGATATATTTTGAATAAAAACAAGGAGAAGCTTTAAAAGTATCTTGAGCGAGTACTGGAAAATTGAAAAAAAGAATAAAAACTCATATAATAAAACAATTGTTGAATTTTAATATCAGTAGATACAATGATTTATCAACCACAAAGATATGACATCCACTCTCTGCCGTTGCCCTCGATAAATATTATATAATCACTGTTAACATTTATCATATTGATAAATCATTGTATTAACCTCATCAATTGTTGATTAAAGCAACTGGTGATTTTTGTTGCAGGATATCATATTGCTGACGATACAACAACAGTCTTTTCATATACAAGATTTATTTTACTATGGCACATTAAACATAACATCACGTACTCAAGAAAAAATGTGTGAACGGAACTTGACTGTTGTATGCGATTTTGGATGTTCATATACTGATGTTATTGCGACTAAGGTTCTCCAGAACTGTAATGGTAATTATACTGTTAAAATTACGAAATCGACGAAACAATTTACGATAAATGAATATGACTAAACAACTCTGTCCAGACTAAACAATTATTGATTTGTAGGATATTTTTCACTTGAATAATAACCCAAAAGACATGTTTAGGTCAATTCTTTTATAGTCATTTATTATGTCAACGTTAAGTCTTCCACAAAACAAAAGATTCAACAATATTTCAAAATCTACCAGTTCCGATTAAAGGGAAAATGTGAATAACTCTAACAAGTATGATATTTCACGGTCACATCTTCAAGTACAGAAAGTTATGACAATGTCATACTTGATTGTAAAATATTACCACGACTTATGTTCGACGACCGAAACAACTTGAAATTTGACATTATGAATCGCTCTTACTTTTTTTGTCAATACATCGTCATGATGATATTCAAGCTTCAGCACACTATTAACAGCATTGTATACAAGACGTAGAAGAGCTATACTACAACGGAACAAAAAGTACCGAACTCCAATGAAAATTCCAAATGGAAAGTTTCTTATCAAATGACAAAATCAAAAGCTATCACACTTTTTTTTATTTGTCAACCGATACCAAATTAATGACCGAATAAAGAAAATTTTAGGAGAATGATGTTATCAATACATCAAACATTGACATCTAAGATTAAACAACAATGTTACTGTAGGAAAGCCATGTACTCAATCTGATCAAGGGCTTTCATTATTTTAAGATTTCTTGAGTACATGTAGAAATTTTGTGACATGAACTTGATTAATACATACACTACACTTTTTTTACATTCAGTTACAAATCAGATGTCTAATATTCACGGTAAGTAGACATATATATTTTAATTACAACCGTTCCTCGATATTAACAAACATTTTGTTTTATAATTTTAATTCCTTACATTAATATCAATCAATTGAATATTTTCAAACACAAACAGTAAGATAAAAATCAATTTTATTTTGTAAATAAAAAAGATAAATAAAAAAATCGGTTATCGTGATTGGTGACATTCAATCATATATGTTTAATTTTTTATAATATATATCCTTAATTGATTTATATTAATGTAAGGAATCAAATGTATTTTAAAGGCCTTCTTGGACTTCACTCATAATAATTGAAAAGATCATGTAAAGGCATTGAACAACCTTCTTCAAACTGGTTCTACACTTCATGGACATTGATAAACTTAAGATATCATGCTAGTGTTCTCTCCATTGGTTCTTCTTGTATAATTTAAGGTTCTGAATGTAAAAAAATCGTTCGAACTCTTTCAGTTTATCTAAACTTTTCGAAAAGCAACAAAGCTTGATTGTTTTCGAACAATTCATGATATGTAATACTAGTTAATACGTGCACTGTATACATATTGATTATTGAATTGTTTTTTTTTTGTTTTTTTTTTGTTGTTGACGCAGACCTCTACTTTAAAATTTCTCAGTGAAAGCAAGCTTTATAAAGATCATTTAATAAAATTAAGCCTCTATTGAACTAGTTCATAACGTTGTGATACGCAGCAAAAAAAAATCGATAAACGTAACGCCATTCCCAAAACAATCGTTATGAATATAATCGCAGATACTGGATGTAAGCTGAACATGCTTGAGCTGCTGATGATCAATTTATAAAGCGTTTTTATGTGTATTGGGGTACGTAGGTAAATTGTAAACAGTAGCTTCAAAAAGAGTAAGGAAAAAAACATAACACAACGTGCGTGTTGAATTAATCTTATACATCATTGTACATACATTCAAATAAAAAAGTAAAAGGAGATTTTTTTTAAAATAGCTAATCCTTTTTAATACTACGCGTAATGATTTAACAGTATAATATGTCAATGATGTATAACTTACTGTATTCATGTAAAGAGAAAATGTCTTAAAAAGTGAATGACCAAAATATTCTTCGTAAGAATCCATTTGATTTATGCTACTTAAATCATACCTCCAAAAAGAAAAATGTGTCCATAGTACACGGATGCCCCACTCGCATTATTATTTTCTATGATCAGTGGACCTTGAAATTGTGGTTAAAACTCTAATTTCGCATTAGAAATAGAAAGATCATATCATAGGAAACATGTGTACTAAGTTTCAAGTTGATTGGACTTCAACTTCATCAAAAACTACCTTGACCGAAAACGTTAACCAAAACCTTTAACCTGAAGCGGGACAGACAAACGGACGAACGTACGGACGAACGGACGAACGGACGGACGAACAGACGAACGAATGGACGCACAGACCGAAAAACATTATGCCCTTAGGTGGGGCATAAAGGTTTGTCTATCATTGCAAGAATGTTTTCTGTATTCAAAACGTATGTAAGATCCATAGTAAAAGAAATACGTTTGTTTATGCTATAAGAAAATAGCATTTATATGCAGAAAACTGAAATCGAAAAGAACACACTAATCATAAACGTTTTCCTTTATTCTAGATTTTGAACACGTTTGGATTATTATTGGAACATTTGCTTCGGTCTTTTTCTATTGATTATCACTGCTGTTTGTCTGGGTTTCATATGTTCTTCCGAGAGAAGGGGTGAGTAATCAAAACTGAAAGAAAAATGTTACCTACTGCGTTTCAAAGTCAAATTTGGAAATTATCATTGTTTTGGTTTTGCTAATAACTTATAAGACATATGGCGGCACATCTGACAGTGGTAGCGACAACATCATATATATGTACTCTGCTATACATTTCAAAAGATAAACAGTCGAAAACAAACTGATAATGCCATGGCCAGAATACGAAAAACAACGAATACACAAACAGTTCACAAAAAACAAAAAACAAAACTAAATGCTGAGCAGAAAGTGAACCACCAAAACCCGGGTGTGATCTTATGCACCCGTTGTGCTGCTCATGCAAGTACAAAACCGGTGATTTGTCTTCTTTGGTAAGTCATTTTCGAGGAAAAGAGGAAGGGATTATGGTTACGAAAATTAGAACACATCCGTCGTCACCTCTGAAACAGATATCAAATAACTGTCAACCAACTCGTCATGGCATCTTTCAAATATTTGAAGGATCCCCTAGAACTCTTGGTTCAATAGACTCCTTATAAAGCAGCAACCCTCTCTCAAGGAAATCATGATAGGAAATGCAAGCTCTTTAATGAGTTCCTGAAGTGTGGAAAATATATATTTACCTTTCCAAAACACTCAATTAAAATCAGTTGTTGAAGGGTTCATGTGTAGTGTTTGCTGTTTGTGTAATATTCTTATAATTTTTGTATTGAACATGCTGTTGTTTGTCTTTCTTCTATGTACGCGGTATGTATGTTTTTTAGCGGCTACTCAGCATATTGTCCCTTCTGTAGGCAAACTTATACGGCACCAAATCGATTTTGCATAAGCCTTTCGTGTATTATTAAAAACTAACAAATGAATGTAAATTAACATAAAAGAAGGCATACAGTAAGTTTCATTAATAACAATTGTCAATAGCCAAATCTATTTAAAAATCTATCTCTATAAATATCTGGTAGATTAATTAAGAAATAATGCACGAGCAGATACATATGTTTTGGGCATTTTTTAATGATTCGGTGCAAATGGTAAAGCGAAATAACCGCTAACATACGGCATACACTTTTCATCTTTTCGACGTGATTTCACTACCGATAATACGTGTATTTAGTTAAGATGGTTTAAGAAAAACAAAATTCATTGAAATAAATATGTCACGAAAGATGTATGAATAAACTGTCCAATCAAGTTCACACAACACACTCCGGACTTAGAAATACAGAACAAAGACAAACAGCGTCCAACACGTGTAGCACAGGCTAGCTAAAGGAGGCAAAGTGTTAAACCATTCAGGTGAATTATAATACTAAATTTGTTTCTTTTTTTTCAGGTGGAAGTCGATATGTTTAGTGTCGGAAAAATATATGTGCCATGCTATGTTTTCATTTTGTAAGTCATCGTTGTGATGAAGTTTGTAGAATGATTGGTTTGTTTCCTGAGAAATATACAGCGACAGAAAGATCGGAGGGAAGTGACAGTGATTCTGAGTTTGAACGAAAACAAAACGAAAGCGAAAACTAAAATCCGATGAACATATACACAATAAAAGAACAATATTATTAACAGATGAAAAGGAGCGTGCAGTTATTGAAATTGATGTGTATAATTGAATTGTTTATACTATGAATGTCGCAATGACTGTGTTATCCTCTGGTGTTTCAACTGGAAAGGAAATAAAGTAATCTCGAATGTATACTGCGAATTCGTACCTTCATGATAATTCATATTAGGTTTTTATTTCATATTGTCCTTTCATTAACTTACCACATACTTCTAATGTGCATCTGGTTGATAGTTTATTTCTTTGGCAATCACACCAAATGGCCTTAATTTGTATATTTTGAGGCTTCCATGGCATCAAATAGGTTAACTTATCTGAGTGAAGTTCTTCAAAAGCGTATTTACACTATTGTTTCCAACAAAACCCTAACTTGAGTGTTTTCTTTTTTAAAGAACCCATCTTTGAATGATGTTTTAGTAAAAAAGTAATACAAGGAGCTTGTATTATAAATGAATCGGTGCAATAAAATGTTTCTAATATATTCCGGCCAAATTTTTTTTTTAAATGATAAAATCATCCTTCAAGTGTAATAAGTACTAAAAGTGTAAACTGGTGATTTCAGCTATTTTGACCTATTGGTAGATCATGTTCTGCTGATCATTTTTCTAAATAAAATTTAAATATATATATATAAACTATAGTTTTCACCCGAAAAAACACAATAAAAAGGGAAAAAGCGTTAACTCCTACATGTATAAGTAGTCGACTGATGATTGCCACTGATTTATAGAACTGTTCTGTCCAAAATTTTTTTTTATTCATCGAAAACAAAACACACGACAAAACAAACAAACAAAAACAAAACAAAGATCGGTAACTCGTCGTCATTGAAGGAAACTAACTCATAAAAGAAGTTGACCTTTTTTACGCCTTTTCTGGTCAGGAAGCTTATTGTCACCGTGTCCACAATAAATATCAAGGGGACAATATATCACTTGATGACAAATCTTTCTATTGATTTTATACGATGTCTTTTTCTGTTCATTGACTACATTTGATTATTTGCCACTGGACGTTACGCAATAAACAGTCCATCAATTAATCGATCATTATCTTAGTTGATGTTTGGAAAGAATGAAATACTTTCACAATTATTTTTGTTTAATGTTTTCTTTTGTCCTATTTGCTTTGAAACTATGCAACTTAGTATGCATGCCCATCGAACAAGATTTTTCCAGCTACACGAATTCTCAAAGCATTTTTTTAAAAGAATACTTAAAATAACATATAAACGTTTTCGAGTGAGAATACCTTACCTCACGAAATTCATTTACATTCTTCTGAATCACAAATTCTTACTGAAGATGCCTGTGTGTATTATAGTTATTCACTTCAAGAATATTTACATAATGGATGTATAGTTCATAATAAAATTAACATAATCATTGTATTCATGAAAATCAATTTTGTTTATCATTGGATAGCATTGCACTTTTGACAGTGTCCGCGTCCATGAAATTAAAAAAAAAACATATATAGCCAAGCCTTATTCATTAACATATTTAATGCACACAGCACTGCACTTTTGTGCGCATTAATATGTTTTCGTAAATGGCATTCTATTCATTTAAGTGTCTCACGAGTTTGTTCGTATGTGGTAAAAGGACTTTTATAAAGTCACAATAGAAAATAAAATTCAGAGGTTTATGTTTTCCCTTTTGTTTCGATCATTTAACTACATACATGTACATTCTCCATGAAACTGTGGGTTCTCTTTTCAGTTTTTAATAGAGAAAATTGTAGCTGAAGAGGGCCAAAATAAAAAGTCAAAGTCTTGTAATTTAAGCGTAAAAGTCGTGCATTCCAGCGAACAATATTACAAAAACAAATCCCGTGATGGACCTTTGTGTCGATCTGATAAGCTTTGTTTTTACTGATTTTTTTAGTTTGTTGTGCTGTTACATCCCTATAGATTATAGGGGTATTGGGCACCTGCAAACATGTTTAACCCCGCCACATTCTGTAAGTGCCTGTCCCAAGTGAGGAACCTGTTATTCATTGGTTGTTGTTTATTGCTGTATATTGCATTTGTTTTTCATTTTTCAATGCCGTTAGTTTTCTCGTTTGCATTGTTTAGCATTTGTCCTGTCGGGGCCTTTTATGGCGTGCTATGCAGTATGGGTTTTGCTCACTGTCGAAGGCCACAAGGTGATCTTAAGTTGCTTACTTCTATGTCTTGTTCTCTGGTGTAGAGTTTCGAAATAGTACGCAGTCGACTAGTAGTTTTAATTAGATTTGCACCATAAATGTATATATAAAACTAACATCCGGAAACATGCCCTATAGTTTCGCGGTGTTCCTCTTGAATAAGTAATATGTGTTGTCCACTAGATGTCTATTCTAGTATTTGTAGGCATTGGTAAAACCTGACCTATCTCATTTCGTCTCATTTTTTATGCCACTGCGGACATATTTACAAGCGGAGCATCTGTGTCACATGGACTCATTCATCTTTTATTTTAAATGTTCCTTCAAATTGATTATTTTCGTTGCCTTCATGTAAGAAGCACATTTTCTTTGTGTGCTAGTGACGAGAAAAACAAATATTTTACATATTTATTTTATCAATAGTTCGTTGCATGGTTTACAAATGGCACATAGATAATACACTTACTATATATATATATATATACAAAAATGCTGAAATCAACGAAAATTGTCGAAGATTCAGATTGTTATTGGTTTAACCATTTACATTAATTGTTCATTTATCAAACCAAAATGATATAACAAATACAGACAATTGCATAAATTACATAGTAGGTGATTAAGCATTTTTCTAATAAAGGGTATTTTTTTTCAATATGAAATTCACCAAATTAAGGTAGATAACTCTGCCGAGCATTTTATAATATGGATATAAACAATCAATCCAGTGTGCTATGAAAGACAACTCTCTGTATAAAAGAACCATTCAAGATATTCAATATTCAGTCTTTTTTCAAGTGTATAAATCTATGAGTGCATTGCGGTTTGATGGTCTGATTGAAGTGAATAAAGGAGATGGAATTTCTGGTATTAGACCCAGGTTAAATAAGGGTCTACTAAAGTCGTGGTCGGTTCACCGGGGTAGCAACATAAGATTTCGTGTACAGACGTGCAGATGGGATTTCACACCCTCTCCTCTCACCCTAACACACACACACACACACACACACGCACACACATAAACACACAATGCATATGCTGAATGATTGTGAAAATTGCGACCCATATATATATCCTGTGGCAAAATCATAACCCCATCATTTATTTCTCAGTTATAAAATTTACAATCTTTGACATTTAAATTTGGTTTAAAATGATAAATAACTTGTGTCAATCAAAGTTTAAAGTAAGATAAAGAAGTTTTCCAAATTGGGTCATATTAATTAAATGGATATAAGTACTGGTGCACAACCCATTCCGACGTCTAATCGAAAGATGAAATTACTTACCCATTAACATAGTTTATAACCTTGTTGTAATTGCAACCAATTAATATAGTTGAAATATTAAAAGTCAACCTTTCCAGCAGGACGTCTGTGTTTATCTTCATATAGTAAGAGATCCTTCGTATGTCTGATATTTGTCGTTCCGTTTTCAATGGGTTTTTTTTTCTTGTTCTTGTTTTGTTTTATTATAGTTTCGTTGTTTATTTTTTTTTTTTATTATTTATTTGGGATGAAGGGAAAGAGCAAAATATTAAAGGGTACATTTTTTCTTCTTCCATTTTGCGTATATAAAATATGTTTTGACATAGAAGGAACAAACAATTAGAGAAGTAAAATGCCCTACTATAATAATTGCCAACCCAGTGATAATTACCGACTGTTGACATGACACTGCATGTACGCATTTGGTTAAATTTGCATAATTCTCTTTGACATGTGATTTTATTGAAAACGTTTGCAATACTTTTGAAGTATTTGAATAATGTTAAATTAATTGTAAAAAACAACAAAGAATAAGAACGTAGTGAACACAAGTAGTCTAAATTTATGAAACAAAATGATCACAAATCTGCAATATCTCCATCAAACTGAAACTAATTCTTAAAAATCGCCAGGTCTTGATGTTTAAAATTTACCTCACAATCATAATGGTGGTAAATTCAACAGGACCTACAACATGTACAACATATTTAAATTTATGTGATTAAGTGTATTTCAAAATAATGTCATTTCACTGGCTGCCTTAGTGATTAAACAATCTTCCCTTTTTATCCTGTTTTCAATGAACTTGAAATAGACTTGGTCCGTCATCTGATGCATATAAAATGTGTCTTCTTGAAAAAAATTATGTAGATATACTTGCTTTTAATTTAACTTACCGGGATTTGTTGCAAAATTCAAGTACCATAATATGATTAAGAAAAATAACTTCATGTACGTAAACATTAATTAATTTTATATAGTTATGATTAAGGTGGTAACAAACACCTTGACTAAAATTGATTTGGCTCGTTTAAATTTCATAGAAATTTGACAAAATATTTACTTCGATAAAAATATAAAAATTTAAAAATACTTGAACCACACACTTTATCGGAAAAATTTAATTGGATATATAGCAGTTTGACAAACACTTTTTTTAATCATTGAGAACGTGATCAAAATCTTCAGCTGATTTTTACAGACTTATCTGTCTGTAGTGTTATGTACCACCTTAAGAAATGGCATCAGCTATTGATATTGTCAAGATTTCTTTATTTTCCTAAACACAATTTTTGTACCTCCATCTGATAGTTTCCCTCGTGATCCCGATAACGCAGAAATTTTTTATACCGTAAATTAGGCATCCTGTTACTTCAATACCAAAGATCACAGAAACAGTGATACAGAATGGAATAAGTATGTTAATAGACGTTTGTACTTCTAAATATTTATCTGCAATATAGAATTTCTCATTAGAATAGTCAAGTTAAGAAAATTAAAGCGATTATAAAATAAAACCAAACACAAAAATAAACAAATAAACACATTGTCAAACATAAAAAGGTATTCTTCAATGAATCATTTGTTATTTTAATGGTTTAAAAAAGTGTATACTATATACGGTATGTACTATCAACGACAAAAACTTTATTTTCGTTGGTGACGGCATTGTCGAATTAACTTCACTGACTAGTCTTTTGTATACGAAACGCGCGTCTGGCGTATCAAACTATAAACCTGGTACCTTTGCTAACTATTTAAAACCGTAAAGCCCTACCGTTAGATCACAGGCCTGTCCAAGGTAAGAAGACCTCATCAGTGATGAAATGGCATTAAGTTTTGATGGTTGATCTGGCATAAAAGTAACCTTTGCTGTTGACCTCCGAGGTTGTTTAAACTTTAGATATTGTATAAATACTGGTCTGTTTTAGGGGTTTTGACATAAATAACGGATGGCATAGTTCTTTTGAACTCACCATCTTGTTTGCTATTACCATGTGCCATAGGGGTATATATCGTCTCATCGCCAGTGTAATGTACCAAAACTAATGTAGGTCTATTTGTCAACCAATAGCCTACCTTTTTGAATTTTAATGAAAACCTCGGTCTTACACGCCCAGATTTTATCTCAGTACCTGGAATCCTTACCTTGTAAAAAACTTTACCTATTTCAACATTTTTGGCCTTAATTGTTCTACCTCCATCACGAATCCACAAGTACTGATCACACTTACAGTCCTCCGTGTTGATAGACTCAATAACAAAAACATCACCTGCTTTAGGTTTTATTGGTGGCAATGAAGTGACCTTACTCATGTCAGGATCTGACAGAATACTTACGATGATCTCCTTGCTTAGTTCTTCAATGCAAGTGAGATACGGAATCATTGGCCCCCCCCCCCCCCACCGACCAATAGGGGGCTTGATTGACCTGTATGTGACCTAGACTGAGATGTATCTGATGTGACATGTGGACTAGACTGAGATGTATCTGATGTGACATGCGAACTAGACTGAGATGTATCTGATGTGACATGTGGACTAGACTGAGATGTATCTGATGTGGCATGCGAACTAGACTGAGATGTATCTGATGTGACATGCGGACTAGACTGAGATGTATCTGATGTGACATGCGAACTAGACTGAGATGTATCTGATGTGACATGTGGACTAGACTGAGATGTATCTGATGTGACATGTGGACTAGACTGAGATGTATCTGATGTGACATGTGGACTAGACTGAGATGTATCTGATGTGACATGTGGACTAGACTGAGATGTATCTGATGTGACATGCGAACTAGACTGAGATGTATCTGATGTGACATGCGGACTAGACTGAGATGTATCTGATGTGACATGTGGACTAGACTGAAATGTATCTGATGTGAAATGTGGACTAGACTGAGATGTATCTGATGTGACATGTGGACTAGACTGAGATGTATCTGATGTGACATGTGGACTAGACTGAGATGTATCTGATGTGAAATGTGGACTGGACTGAGATGTATCTGTGTTGACATGTGGACTAGACTGAGATGTATCTGATGTGACATGTGGACTAGGCTGAGATGTATCTGATGTGACATGTGGACTAGACTGTGATGTATCTGATGTGATATGTGGACTAGACTGAGATGTATCTGATGTGACATGTGGACAAGACTGAGATGTAGCTGACGAAAGAGCTGGACATAGGTAATGAAACTGAGGAGTACTGTTCAAACCCTTGTACATCAAACATCGAAGACTCATAAGAACCTCACCATGTTTGTTCTTACCTTTACCGAACTTACCAATACCCCAGCAATTGTCATCAACATTGTGTAGCAGTTGTGATCTTACAGTAATAATAAGGTACTTTGCAAATTTTTCACACTGCTGAAATTTTAGCCATGAAAGGTTATACATAAAAAACCACTGTATGCCAAACCAGTGTGATGAAGTCTTAATAAATTTTGAAAGATGTTTTGCATCTTGTGCTGTCTTTGCATGCCGAATTTGATTGGCTAAAGAAAATTGTGAATGCTCGACAGCTTTAACATACTGATACACATGCTCTGACGATGGAAAAGTTATTCCATTAAATACTAGAGTACATGGAAAAAAATTCGACAATGGCGTGGACGGTCCCTTGTATTAAATCGGTGGCGCTGTAAATGTGGGGTTACCAGTTGTCGGCGGTTTAAAGTCAGGATCATAAACAGGAGATGCGGCACGAGCACGAGCTGGAGATACGACACGAGCTGCAGATGCAACACGAGCTGGAGATACGACACGAGCTGGAGATGCCACACGAGCACGAGATGAAGATACGACACGAGCACGAGATGGAGATACGACAAATACATAAACAATACAAAACCGTAATCGTATTTAAAGGACCCGGTAAGTCTTAGAAAACATTAACCGAAATGATTAAAGGAATCAAGTGCAACAGATTCAAATATAAGTGAATATATCACATGCATGTTTGCGCGGTTTCTTCAAATTCAGTGAAAATCAGTTCAATGGAAATGCTCACAAACGTCATCAACATTTTGGTGATATGATGCATAAAAGAATAAAATATTAATAACTTAACTTACCTCAAACTTGCTGTCACTCGTCTTGCATCTATAAAGTAAATATAAATCGACCTTCGGCGTCTTTCAAATTGACAACCTTGCGGAAATGTTACAATTACTCTAAAAGAAACACGAATCCGGATACGGTCTGATATTCCGGGAAGTTCTCGTTTATACATGTTTCGGTTCCAATTAAAATTAATGTTTACATTGTTTATAATAATGTACAGACGAGAAGCAAAATACTTTTCTTTAAATACAAAATATTTATTGGCACAAAGTCATTAATTATAACAATGAATGGTTCCATTTAAAAGTCAGTCCTGTACAGTAGTATTGCATATAATAATATTTAAACAGACATATATTTATAATGAAAAGTTTATAGGATATTTAGAAAAATGTGAGTGGAAATAATTAGACTATATTACAATAATCACATGGGATGTTTTAAATCTGATTTAGGATTAGAAAAAAATGACATGAAAAAAAATCAATGCCTTTTCACTGGTTTCAACAACCAGTGAAAAGGCCGTGATATTTTTTATTAAGCATGAAAGGACAAATTACTACGGCCTTTTCTGGGTATATTGAAATTTCACGGTCTTTTTCTAACATCAAATATTTTTCACGGCCTTTAGAAATATTTTTTTTACAAAAGTCACGGGGTATTTTCACGGGGTTTTCACTGCCCTGTGATATTTCACAGACATTTCACGGCCTTTTCATGGGCTGTTGTTACAGTAGTGCAACGGATGTTCTTAAACCCTGCTGACTGCCATTGGCGATTGCCAAATAAATTGATCACCAGATGTAAAATGGATCTTGATATTAATTTTAATACCAAGCAGAAAACAATAAACTTGCAGAAAAGATGGTATACCACAAACATGAGGTGCATAAATTTTTTACACCATATCCGGATTTCGACAATTAATGTCTCTTCAGTGAGGTTAGGGATCAAAACGGTATTTGGAAGGCCATATAATTTACCTCAATTTAGGATAGACTCTTGAATTTTGAAAGAGTCGAACTAGGATGAACGGATCATATAAACCCGAAGGCAAATAAAATTCAAGCCCAAACGAAAAAATATAATCAAGTCTAAATTGAAAACAGCGTTCAAACCTATGATTGCGTTGGATAAAAACCGCAATTTTTATACGTGTGCATGTAAAACAAATTTCTTGGTAGAGGGGTCTAAATACAGCACAAACAACATTTTCCAGAAGACCAAAAATGTGAAAAGGCAAATTTTAACAAAACGCATTTGACTAACAGGTCGAACAACGATTGTTCTTAATCCTGCTGACTGCCATTGGCGATTGCCAAATAAATTGATCACCAGATGTAAAATGGATCTTAATATTAATTGTAATACCAAACAGAAAACAATAAACTTGCGGATATATATATATAAACAAGTCTCATTTGAAAACAACATTCAAACCTACGATTGCGTTGGATAAAAACCGCAATTTTTATACGTGTGCATGTAAAGCAAATGTCTTGGTAGAGGGGTCTAAATACAGCACAAACAACATTTTCCAAAAGACCTAAAAAGTGAAAAGGTATGTTTTAACAAAACGCATTTGACTAACAGGTCGAACAACGGATGTTCTTAAACCCTGCTGACTGCCATTGGCGATTGCCAAAAAAATTGATCACCAGATGTAAAATGGATATTATAATATTAATTTTAACACCACATAGAAAACAATAAACTTGCAGATAAGATGGTATACCACAAACATGAGGTGCATAAATTTTTTACACCATATCCGGATTTCGACAATTAATGTCTCTTCAGTGATGTTAGGTGATCGGAACGGTATTTGGAAGGCCATATAATTTACCTCAATTTAGGATAGACTCTTGAATTTTGAAAGAGTCGAACTAGGATGAACGGATCATATAAACCCGAAGGCAAATATAATACAAGCCAAAACGAAAAAATATAAACAAGTCTAAATTGAAAACAACATTCAAACCTATGATTGCGTTGGATAAAAACCATAATTTTTATACGTGTGCATGTAAAGCAAATGTCTTGGTAGAGGGGTCTAAATACAGCACAAACAACATTTTTCCAAAAGACCAAAAAAGGGAAAAGGTATATTTTAACTAAACGCATTTGACTAACAGGTCGAATAATGGATGTTCTTAAACCCTGCAGACTGCCATTGGTCACCAGATGTAAAATGGATCTTAATATTAATTTTAATACCAAACAGAAAACAATAAACTTGCGGATATATATATATATAAAAAGTCTCAATTGAAAACAACATTCAAACCTGATTGCATTGGATAAAAACCGCAATTTTTATACGTGTACATGCAAAACACATTTCTGGGTAGAGTGGTCTAAATACAGCACAAACAACATTTTCCAAAAGACCAAAAAAGTGAAAAAGTATATTTAAACAAAACACATTTGACTAACAGGTCGAACAACGGATGTTCTCAAACCCTGCTGACTGCCATTGGCGATTGCCAAATAAACAGATCACAAGATGTAACAAAATGGACCTTTATTATTAATTAAATACCAAACAGAAAACAATAAACTTGCGGAAAAGATGGTATACCGCAAACATGAGGTGCAAAAATTTGTAAACCATATCCGGATTTCGACAATTAATGTCTCTTCAGTGATGTTAGGAATCGAAACGGTATTTGGAAGGCCATATAATTTACCTCAATTTAGGAAAGACTCTTGAATTTTGAAGAGTCGAAATAGGATGAACGGATCATATAAACCCGAAGGCAAATATAATACAAGCCAAAAACGAAAAAATGTAAATAAGTCTAAATTGAAAACAACGTTCAAACCTATGATTGCGTTGGATAAAAACCGCAATTTTTATACGTGTGCATGCAAAACATATTTCTTGTTAAGGGGTCTAAATACAAAACAAACAACATTTTCCAAAAGACCAAAAAAAGTGAAAAAGTATATTTAAACAAAACGCATTTGACTAACAGGTCGAACAACGGATGTTCTTAAACCCTGCTGACTGCCATTGGCGATTGCCAAATAAACATATCACAAGATGTAACAAAATGGATCTTTATTATTAATTAAATACCAAACAGAAAACAATAAACTTGCGGAAAAGATGGTATACCGCAAACATGAGGTGCAAAAATTTGTACACCATATCCGGATTTCGACAATTAATGTCTCTTCAGTGATTTAGGAATCGAAACGGTATTTGGAAGGACATATAATTTACCTCAATTTAGGAAAGACTCTTGAATTTTGAAGAGTCGAAAAAGGATGAACGGATCATGTAAACCCGAAGGCAAATATAATACAAGCCAAAACGAAAAAATATAAATAAGTCTAAAATGAAAACAACGTTCAAACCTATGATTGCGTTGGATAAAAACCGCAATTTTATACGTGTGCATGCAAAACACATTTCTTGGTACAGGGGTCTAAATATAAAACAAACAACATTTTCCAAAAGACCAAAAAAAGTGAAAAAGTATATTTAAACAAAACGCATTTGACTAACAGGTCGAACAACGTATGTTCTTAAACTCTGCTGACTGCCATTGGCGATTGCCAAATAAACGGATCACAAGGTGTAACAAAATGGATCTTTATTATTAATTTAAAACCAACCAAACCAATAAACTTGCGGAAAAGATGGTATACCGCAAACATAAGGTGCAAAAATGTGTACACCATATCCGGATATATATATATATAAACTATACACTATACTGCGAGTACTCTCAGATATGTACTTAATGTCTCTTTCGTTGTTAGGATGAATGAATACCGTGCCACGTCCGATCTATGTTTTTGTTATATTTGTATTTGTATTTGAAGAGTTAATCCTTTTTTTATATTTGTAATTTCGGTGCCTTTTTCTAGCTGACCATGTGGTTTGGGTTTTGCTCATTGTTGAAGGCAGTACAGTGACCTATAAATGAAAAATTGTATGTCATTTGGTCGCTGGTGGAGAGTTGTCTCATAGGCAACTATACCACATGTTCTTATTTTTATATAGATGTTAATTTAATATATCATCTTTCTGAAAATATGTACCTTTACAGGACGCTAATAGATATTTACTGCCAACAGCCAGTCCTTCAGTTATTAAAGTACACTTTAATTCTAAGTTGCGTTCGCATGTTTTTGAATTGCTGACAAAAGATAAATTCGCACTGTAGAAAATTTCCATCTTTTGACTGTCACTGCTGTAAGTCGTTGAAAGGAGATTTTTCTTTAAAAAATCAATGGTAAAAGAAACATAAAAACCATAAATATTTTCTTTGCACAAAAGCTTGCAAAGATCAGCATTTAAGACGTTAGCTAATCATTTGTAAAATATTTACCATTTAACACACTATGGCTAACCGGAAAGCTTTTGAATGAGTACAGAATATAAATTTTACCTAGATTGAATATAGAATAGCCGTTTTCGTCTTATAGTAAAACTGCGTGTTCATTTAATCTACACCGATCGCTGCGTTATACTGATTTGGGAGACTTAAGCAATCATTCATAGTATTCGAACATTGATTTACTTTTTTACATAACGCACATGAACACAACAGAAAATACAAAGAATATTATTATCATAAAATGAATTATGAATAAGCAAATTGCGTGTATCTTTTCATTCAAATGCGGGTGTTATATGTCATTGTTTCTTACATTATGCAGTAGTTCACATTTTGGTATTGGATAAATACGTTGCCAGGAAATATTCACCCCAGTTTTTTCCCTAAAATACCATGTACATGTAATAGCTGTACTTTTCTCATCTGGTAAAACTGAAAAAAAGTTAAAATTGGGGAATTGAACGCGAATATGACTTTAAATAACCAGTCCTGTATAAAAAGAAAGACAACTAAAAAAAATGTTGGTGTATTACAGGTAGAATTAGTTTATGAATTATTGACACAAGGTATTAAATTCAGTACAAATTGTTAAACACTCGATGCAATATCTATTTAATTAAGCGATTGATAAATTGATGAAACAAAACTTATCACCAATTGGAATATCAAAATTTATACATTAACATTTCGTTCAATGATTGAATCGTCCAGTAGCCGATATTTCATGCGTATTAAGGACGGTTTTTTTTTATATGGAACAGAGGAATTGACTTTGTCAATGAAACAAAAATAGTTCGGTAAACATGTTAAACTGATATTACCTATGTAATTTGTTTCATTTAACTGCAACACTGCTTCGTAAGAAAATACATCTGAAATGCATGTGTATGATACGTTGAAGTCTTCAGCTCCGGCATCGATAATAGTAACGGAAGAGCCATCTATTGATGAAAATGCTGTGTATTTTGACGGATAAAATACAAGACCATGGTGAACAATAACGTCAGAGTTTTTCATCCATGTGACTTTTGTTTCCTGGATCCTTGTTGTATTGCCGAATAATGTAACGTTTCCTACAATGATTATTGGTAGTCTTTGAATAGACCAAAATACTATAAAGATAGAAAATAGAAAAATAAAAAATAGAATATATTATATACATCATATATATTAATTATTCTTGAGAGAGAGAGTCCTCCAATGATTATTGACCAAAATACTATAAAAAATAGAAAATAGAAAATATTATATACATGAGAGAGAGAGGGAGGGAATCAAGATAATGCATTACCTACTGTTCTCAGAAATTGAGTTCGCACAGTTAAACGTACATACAAACATTAATTGCCAGACCATTAATTGTTTTAAAATATAATAATGATTATAAAAGCTCTCGAGTCTTCACTATATTGAAATTCTGACTTTACACCAATATTTAAATAGTATTATGAAATACACATACATAGACACTATTGACGTATGCAAATGTGACATTTAAATACACTGATATTTGCCAACAGTGAGGTCAGATTTATTTTGTACACTTTCAAAAATAAGTATTAGTATAATCCTCAACCTTGTGTTATATTGTAGTGTTAGGCTTACTAACTAGCTGTTTCTGTATTGCACCTGTTATGGAGTCGAGGTTAGCTGTATTCGACCCGGAACTCGAAGAGTCGTAGGCCAATACAGCTGATCAAGAATCTATAACAGGGCCAATACAGAAACAGACAGTGCGTAACATTTTTATTAAAAGATTTAAATTCTTTGATTAAGAAACTTACCGTGAAGAAGAAACAGAAATTCTTTTATGGACTTGCCTTTTCGCAGTCACGCTGGATGTTTTGTGAACATTGTCAGATGTAATTTCTGATTTCTCGTCTAAGTACTTAATCTTACGCTATTACAATTCATTTTATCTAGCAAATATAAAGTAGCTGGGAAGAATAAATCAGACAGTTTAACGATTCTTTATCCTTAATCGTTTACATTCTGTAAGCTGGTTCTCTGCCGACTACGACACTCTGTTCATAGACGTGAAGCGTAATACAAGCAGATTCAAGTTAACTGCATTTTGATGATTGATCAACGGAAATGAAACAGACTGAGTGATAATAACCGAAAGTCGTACTCGAAAACGTTTCAAGACGTTACAAATCACTGAACATCATTTAAAGATCTTTAAACTTTTTTTTATGATATTAAGTTAAAAAATATGATACAAATGTATTTTATGCATACCAATACGCCCAAAGTTAAGTAAGGTTAGGCGTAAAAAAATTGACACCGGAAGTGGACTTGATTTATATCGACAGGGCGACGTAATTAGTATTGCAAATGCTGATTTATCTGTATTAGGGCTAATTTGCTTATAACATTTGATAATGTGTGATATTGGCAGCGATAAGCAATGTAAGAAGCTATACTCATAAATGTACTAGAAAACCTCTGCATTTTGGGCAAACACTAAAGAAGATATAATTGAAAACAGAAAATAATGATCGGCAACACATAATCAACAAAAATGAAGTTTTTCTCCTGAATTCAATTCTAGTCCGCATGATCCTAGTGAGCGACACAGGCTCTTTGTAGTCTTATGTTGTACTGTTACACTTATGTCCCAGGTAAAGGGATAAGGATTAAGCGCTCAAAAACCTGTTTAACCTCTCCACATTATTTATGTACCACTCTCAAGTATAACGTACCTGTAGATCAGTAGTTATCTTTGGTTTATGTCTGTCATATTTGTTTTTCGTAATCTGTTTTCTTATAAAATAGGCCGTTAGTGTTCTCTTTTGATTTTTTTCACATTTGTTTATGTCGAAGCTTTTCATAGCTAACTATACCGTATGGGTTTTTTGTTCTTAGAGGCCTACATGTTTTTATAATATTTTTCATTGCATGCACTTATTTGAACTCTGGTGGATAAGTTAATTGATCTCATAGGCAACCATACCACATCTCCTTATTTTATTCTATAAACGTTTTTTTTTATCGAAAATTACAGCAATTTTAAGCTTTTAGTTTACTTCTATTAGTCGCTCTTACTTGAGGATAAACCACGTGATGAACGAAAAAGTAAGCATTTTTTTTTACATATATATATGGGGTATTAATCCACTTTAAAAGAAAGCAATGCCAACACAAAAAGGTTTAACAACTGTTATGACAAACTTTAATTAGCAAATGGGAACTTTATCTGTTCAAAAATTACAATCGTTTAAGAAAATAGTGCATAATTATGTGTGTATATTAAGATTATAACGAATGAACCTTGATAAATAGTAACTGATATCATTATATGCAATGATATTATATTAATTCGTCTCAGAATGAATACAAAGAAAAACATGATAAAAGTAATTAGAGCTAAATATCATTAAATAAACAAAATATATAAATTATATAAGACTTGAGTTCGTCTAATTGTAATTTTATTGGAGTGTATCAGCGTTGTCCGAAGCAATTTTTATATGAAGCGTGAAATCTTATGTTTACGCTTCAAAGAAAGAAACTACTAGTTATAGCAAATTGTTCGTTTATTATGTATTGTTGTGAAGTTGTAATGAGAAACAAATGCTATCACGAGCGTTGTACTTAATTAAGAAATACAATTATATATCTTTATTTTTCTACAAACCAAACTACATTGGTATAGAGATACACACAATAAATAATACATAATATGTAATATGTACAGACATATAAAAGTTATACGAAAGCAAGAGAGAGGCAAATATCATAAATTACAGTATACATATTAAACTAAATGATATCAAGTACTTGAATTACCCAAGAGAGCCTACATAGATATAAGCAGATGTGGTATGAGTGCCAATGAGACAACTCTTCATCCAAGTCACAATTCATAAAAGTAAACCATTATAGGTCAACGTACGGTCGTCAACACGGAGCCTTGGCTCACACCGAACAGCAAGCTAAAAAGGGCCTCAAAAATTACTAGTGTACCGTTCAAACCGGAAAACCAACGGTCTAATCTATATAAACAAACAAGAAACGAGAAACACTTATGAACCACATCAACAAACGACAACTACTGAACATCAGATCCATGACTTAGGACAGGTTCAAACAATTGCAGCGGGTTTAAACGTTTTAATGGTTGAGTGCATATTGTATAAATTTGCACAAGCTTTTAAAATCAGAAAGATTTTTACTATTCATCAGTTCATTAAATTTCTTATTATTTAGGCAATAATTTTGTCCAGTAGTTAATTATACGGTTTTTTTGTATCATATTTTTTTTGTTCACCGTATAGAACATCTCTACTTTGATTTAGTATATCAGATGTATTGGTTGTATTTTGAGCGTCCATATCACCCACTCGTGTTGAGCCTTACAAATCAAACGTTGATCCAATTGGAAGCGAGATGATGTACTCTTTGTATCTGTGTTATACACTTAAAGGACGAAATAGGTGACAAAAACACGCTTGGATATAAAAGGTGCACCTGACCTCTTAACATAATCAGATTATGACCATTTTAATAACTTTGTTCTCTCTGTTGCCGAGGCAAAGATGCAACTAAATGCTTTTAACAGAACTTTCCTTTACATTTATTTGGAACCTTATTTCAATGTAATTGTATGTATGCATCTTCAAGTTCCAAAAATAATAAAGCCTACAAAAATCAGTAGTTTTGTGACAATTTGTATACCCTGTATTATAGTAATAATGATTTTCTTTTTCTGAATTCCGTCAAAGTAACAATTCGGGGTTATAATCGCAAATTATTGATCGAACCTTAGCGTGTTACACGATATGAAATGCTCCAAGCTCGAATGCCTGTATGAATTATAAAATACCAAAAAGCATAATTAAACATTGTTCTCCAAAATCTTACTTAATGTATGGATACATAAGAAAAACCACAGATATTTTAAATACACAAGTTGCATTTAAAGGTTATTCTTTGGTAGTTAAAGTGCACTCGAAAGAAGTAAGGTACACTCGAATCTCAGTTACATATTGTCATGATTTAAGTCTTCAGTACTTCAATGCTTTGTATATAAATTGAGCATACAGTCGAAATTTAGTACACATGACAAAATACCATTTTTTATTTAATAAAAACCATTGATTGAGTCATTGGGTCAGAAAAAAAACACTCATTTCAACGTATACGTATTTAAGTACTTCAGTTCTGCTACAGTTATAGTAGTGTATTCTAGTAGCCTATCGATTTGTTATCATTAATTTCCTAGAATAATATAAATAATATACAGTAATACTGAAACCGAAATAAGGCAATATAATTTTTTGCTTTATGAATAGTGTTAGCTATTTATGCCATAATTAAGGTAGGAGTTTTATTTTGCTAAGTATTTTAATTTTTGTACTGAATGAATTATAACGTGTTTGATGACATTTTTTTTTTTAGTGTTTGTAAACAGTAATAGAGCCAGTGAACGACATTATAATTAAGGCTTTAATACAATGTCCTCTTACGTGGAGTCATGTTTTGAATTGGTAATTTTCTTTTTTGCTAAGAGTTATCTTTTTTTAAGAATAATGATTTTCTTGGAAGGAGTTTACACTTTGAGATGCATTAAATAACTCGATGTGTTTGAGATAAGTTCGCACCAAGTCATCATGAGGAACTGGAGTGGTATTTTGTAAAACTCCAGATGTGAATAACCACAAATAGTGAAAACCCAAATTGACCCTTAATATTCAATTGAACTTTGTTTAGTATGAATAAAAATGCATTTGTTAGACGGAAAAGTCAATACTAAGATGCTGTCCGCAGTGAAAGAGGGTCTTCAGAAATACTGTGAAACTTTTTACTCGCGTAGTGGTATCAACCATATGTGTATCCTTTAAAACTCTGAAAAACTTCTGGATTATTTTAAATCTCGGTCTTTTTCTGTAATTAGTTTTATCAAAACTTTTAATTTTTTAACCCTGTATACCACCATTCCCCATGTGAAATTAAAAAATCGTCTAAAAGAAATAATCCACAATGCTTTTCAACATAAAAAATGGTAGCATACGCTATAAATTCATTACTTTGGGATACCATATGGTATATTTTGTTAATAGTGAACTAAAGGGAAAAACATGCTACACAGAGGAACAAGTGATCAGTATGCTGGAGTTTCTTGTTGGCAACATAGTTGTTGAATTTGGAGGTAGACTTTTTCAACAAATTGTCGGCATTCCTATGGGAACGAACTGTGCACCTCTCCTTGTCGACCTCTTCTCATATTTTAAATGAATCGGAGTTCCTTCAGACACTTGTCAAAAACAAGAAGATCAAGGACGCCAGGTTATTTATTTTAACTTTCAGATTAATTGATGATGTTCTTCCTATTAACAATCCGACCTTTTCTGATTGAGTTCTATTAATATATCCCCCAGAAATAGAAATTAAAGAAACAACAGACACGGCTTACTCCGCCTCTATTTTAGACTTATACCTCGAATTTGACATACACAGTCATCTCAGTACCAGTATCTTTGACAAACGAGACGATTTTAATTTTGAAATTATCAATTTCCCCCCACCTTAATAGCAATATGCCAACTTCAGCTGCATATGGGATATACATTTCCCAACTTATTCGATATTCAAGAGCTTGCAGCTTCTACTCAGACTTTGTAAAACCTCACAAGTGTCTGAGCAGAAAGTTGATGAACCAGTTATGTCAAGGAACGTCGCGTCCTTTTTCTTAAAAAGTTCAACGGGAGGTACCAAGACCTTGTTGACAAATATTCCGTATCAACTTCACAAATAATACACGAAGGTCTTGAAGTATAGATTCTGCTTACTGACGTGGTTTATCATCTTAATAACTAGTTATAGTATTCTTTTTTTGTCTTTATTAATATTACTTTTACAATTTAGTCTGTTTTTTGTGATATTCATTTGACGTGACTCTGTACTTATGCATCCCGCCATTGTGTTATTGTTCTATGATAATTTTTTTATTCTTGTCATTCATATTTGCTAATGCTTTGTCTATATGCCATTTTGTGTTTCTTTGATACTTTTTAGAAGAAATTCACAATAAGCATTAGACGAGCGACAAAAAGGACAAGGGAAACTTCTAATTTAGATTCTGCAGAGGAAAGATCTTAAAGAACTACAGACTATATTCTGTTCATACTTTGAACGACAAAATTATTTTATATCTACCTGTGTGACGTCAAACGCGCTATTGTACGTCAGAGTAAATGATAATCTAACCATGTGTCTGTCAGGGTATGGAATCGTTACCAGTACTTAAAATCTTTCAATCCTTTATGGGTAGATTTTACAGAGATAAATAAAATCGTATAATTAAAAAGCAATGCATGAGGTTGTTAAAGTTGATGTATACCTTTTTGTGCTTCTTTGTCACATTTTTTTGTTTTTATAGTGATTAAGATGATAACACAATGTTGACTGCCGTACCCCTATTTATGACATGTTTGCCTATTGTGTCTGTTTGTTTTGTTCACGCATCATAATGGAATTTGATTCAACTGTCATACAAGTGGGAGGTTTAGCTAGCTGTACAACCAGGTTCAATCCAACATTTTCTACATGAGAAAATGCCTGTATCAAGTCAGGAATATGACAGTTGTTATCCATTCGTTTGATGTGTTTGAGCTTTTGATTTTGCCATTAGATAAGGGACTTTCCTTTTTTATCTTACCTCGGAGGTCAGTCTTTTAAACATCTGAAGATAAATGTACCAACGGATTCCCAATTGTAACAATGTTTTAAAAAATACAGGTGTATGATTTAATATTAAAGATCGAGAGACAACGACTCTGTGTAACACAAACTTGATTTAAAGTTTTGCAGGTTGACTCCAAAACTACATGTGGCCGCGCAATCTGTTTTCGTTTTGTTCAAATTCATAATTGGTATTCATTTACTACAAATAATATACAACCCAGTAAGCAAGCCAGTTTTATTTTCATTAACATTAAATGCATTGTTGTACTTACGTTTAGTCCCCGAAGGTATCACTAGTCCAGTAGTCAGCACTTCGGTGTTGGCATGAATATCAATTATATGGTAATTTTTATAAATTTCCTGTTTACAAAACTATGGGTTTGTCAAATTACTAAGGTTTTCTTATTCCAGGCGTAAATTACCTTAGCCGTATTTGGCACAACTTTTTGGAATTTTGGTTCCTCAATGCTCTCTAACTTTGTACTTGTTTGCCTTTATAACTATTTTGATCTGAGCGTCACTGATGAGTCTTGTGTAGACGAAACGAGCGTCTGGCGTATTAAATTATAAGCCTGGTACCTTTGATAACTAGTGAACTTACTTTTACCTCAATTAGTCTTTAAAAAAAGTATTTGGACGTTCTATCTATCAACCTAGCTTTGCTCCGCATCAACGTTCAGAATCAACTGTACGGCGGTTATACCCTGGGATACAGAACAAATTAAAAGTTGTAACAATAAACTTGTATCAATATGCCAATGTATTCTTAAAACGACGTGTTTGCATTTTTTATTTATTGAGCATATAAATCAGTCAAAATCCTTCAAGCGTGAAATAACAGTCAAGTTGTTAATGACGTCTAAAACTAAATCCATTGGATGTTGGATGTGACCTAATTGATATTTTAGTCATGCTACATGATTTTGTTTTTAATAAGTTGTTATTGGCTTTGAACTAGCCGTCAGTATTTATGGTTTTTCCACCTGCTTTGTATACATCAGATGAATTAAGCCCTTTTTAACTGATTTTTATAGTTTGGTCATATGCTGTTCCAGGTAAGGTAGAGGGATGAGCCCTCACATACATGTTTAACCTCGCCACATTCATGATGTGTCTGTCCCAAGCTAGAACCCCTTAGTTCAGTGGACACAATATCACACACCTATATCCCCCTCCAAAAAAAAAAAAATTTGACCCCCAAAAAATTACCCTCATTTCAAGTAAAAGAGCCCTAAATTTTCATAAAAAAAAAAGCAAAAAAAAACGCAAAAACACCAAAATTTTCTTACTCCCAAAAAAATTTTTTTTTTACTTTGGAAAAAACGTTATTAAAAACACCCAAAAAACAACAAAAAAATTCCAAAAAAAAAATAAATAAAAAAACCGGGAGAACAGGCGAAGAAAGAATTCTGTGGGATTTAAGAGAAAAAATAATTTCCCCAGTGCGCCCCAACCTTGATTTTTAATTAATTTTATCAATATAGTCTAGTAATAAAACGGATCAATACGACTACAACTTCAATTGCTTTTTACATTTGTGAAGTGTTATAAACTAAATCGATCATTGAAAATATTTACATGGTTGTCAAGAGTATGTTTACATGTTGCCTAGATAACGTTGTCATCACATGTAAACATATAGCAGACTGGTGCGGTCTTTCGTTTCAAATTAACAGTGGTGAGAAGACGTGAATTAATGTTTCAAGAAAGTAATTCTACAAAAGAAATACAAATGGAAATTCAAGAGTGTCAGGCGCAGCCTCAACCACAGAACTGGCCATGGAGTTTAGAAGAAAGTAACATTTTGATAGAAAATATTTATTACTATCAGATAATGATTGAGACAATCGAAAGAGCTAAGAGTTTGGGACCGGTTAAACTTCCAAAAGCTCCGAAAAGAAAGGTGCAGGACTTATTTAAAGAAAAACTGGGAAAGAAAAAAAAGCAAACTATCCCGACGACCCCTGAAGAACTTCACACCTTTCTAAGAAGCAGAAAGGCGGATTTATCAAAGACAATTTCGAGGCAGAAGTTTATTTTTAATAGTGAAAAAGAACCTGTTAAACAGTTACAAGAAGCATACAAACACTTGGGAAGACATAACGCCCAAGGTATGCTGTTTAACATTACTTTCGGTGATTTCCTTAATGATTTGAGAGACTGGTTTCTTTTGACAAAGGTCAATACAACGTGGGACACATGGTTATCATCTAAGATAGATATATCTATACCTCATGCTCGGAAATTAAGACAACTTGCTAATCTACTTAAAGGATTTAAAGGTTTTCTGAACATTAATGTTTCAATCAATGATATTCTTTCAAAACAAGAACTTATCAAACAAATGTTAGCAATTGATCAGTTTGCCACCTTTTGGAGACAGGTAGACTATATTCCAGCAGATGATGAACTTACTCCGTCACAAGAAGTTTGATATGTATGTGATATTGTATTCCATATAAGGAGTGATCATACATGATCAGTAGGTGGGACAACTCTTTACTATTGATTTTCTTATTCCATATAAGGAGTGATCATACATGATCAGTAGGTGGGACATAGTAACGGTTATTCATAACCGGGTAACTTTTAGTGGATGTGACAGTTCTAACTTTGAACAGTGATATTATGTTTATAGTGTTTGATTTGTATGTATTCATTGCACTTTTGTTTTCAAATTAAAATTTTGAAACTGATTATTGTTTTGGTAATAAATTAACCGTAAGTAAAGGAGGAGCGAAAAACCAAAGGGACGTTATATCTCATAAGTAAAAAGTAAATCGACAAAGCCATGGCTAAAAAAGAAACAGACAAACAGGCAAACAACAGAACACAAAATACAACACAGAAAAAAAAACCTAAAGACTGAGAAACACGAACCCCACCAAAAACCGGGGGTGATCTCAGGTGCTCTGGAAGGGTAAGCGGACCCTGTTCCACATGTGGTACCTTTCATTTAGAAAGATTTAAAACTTAGTCATCATTAATTCTTGTTTATAGAAAGCACCTGTTATTTCGTCGCCTTTTAAATCAATTATTTTATAAGTAAAAGGAATTGTATTTAAAACTTTTTCAATTACAAATATTTCTTTAGTCCAACGAGTAGTATAACCCTTTTCAAATTTACCCTTCTTTTTTGTTATTCTTACTCTAGTACCTACTTCGAATTTAGGTTTTTTAATTTTCTCTTCTTTTTCTGGATATAAATTTTTATACACTGTTAATTCATTTTTTAATTTACTTGCTTCAACAGGTGTCATTTTAATTGAAGAATGTACTGTATTATTATAATTTTTAACTAATTTATCTAATATATCATAATATTTTAAAGTTTCATTAGCAGTAAAGTATTTATACATATGTTGTTTCATTGTTCCTATCCATCGTTCCACTACACTGGATTTTTCTTCATTCTCAGTTGAATATAACTTTATGTTATTATCTTTTAACAATTCTTTTACTTGTCGATTATAAAATTCGGATCCTTTATCTGACCAAATATATATTGGTTTTCTTTCTTTAAATAATGTTTTAAATGCTTCACTCACTGCTACTCCTGTTTTATTTTTCAATGGAATCAACCAACCATATTTACTAAAAACATCTATAACTGCTAATAAATATTTATAGTGTTTATTTTGTTTTGAATATTGTTGTATATCTATCAAATCAACTGCCCATGTTTGATCTATTGAATTAACATAAACACGTCTTTTAGGAAAAGATTTTATAACTCTATGATGTAATTCATCTGCTAATTTATTTGTTAGATTTGTTTTAGACATTTTTAAGTAACTAAAATGTTTTCTTAAAAAATGGAGGCAAAAAAGGATAAAATTTTATCCAAGCGAGAAGATTCATATAAACTTGTTTTGACAAAAGAATATAAACATAAAGCAAGTATTTATGTATTTAATTATAAAATTAGTCTAAAGGATGAAAAACAAGAAACATTTACAAATGCTTTTGACCACATGGTAGACTATTCCATAAAAGATTACCCTAATGGAAGAATTAAAATAGTACCTATTCATGAAATCATAATTACTAAACATAAAAGCTGGCCTATAAGAACATATAATACAGTTAAAAAGTTATTCATGGATCAAATAGAAAGATTATTAAATAGTGCTGAAGAATTAAATTTAGAAGAAGTTATTTTTGAAGTTACTATTATACCCAATAAAAGAGGAAAAGGTAAAGCTTTAAAAATATTAGATGTCATAAATAAAAGAAGTATTATCAAAATAAAAAATGATGATACAATATGTTTATCAAGGGCAATTGTAACTTTTTTGGCTTCAAATAAGTTATTAAAAGATTTTACAGATTCTCAATTAAAACACATTAAAGAGGGTAGACCATTACAAAAAAGATTAGCTGAAGATTTGCATGAACAATCAGGAGTAGAAATAAAAGAAGAAGGAAATGATTTTGAAGATTTAAAAGTTTTTGAAAATTATCTTAATATTAGGATAATTGTTTTTACATCAAATAGTGCAGAATATATTTTATATAGTGGCAATGAAGAATATAATAAACAAATATATTTATATTATCATGATGAACACTTTGACACTATAACAAATATAACAGGATTTTTAGCTAAACGTAGGTTTTGTAAAGTATGTTTAATTGGTTATACTGAACAACATACATGCAAAGATAATACAGTAACAACTATCAGAAAACAACATATTTGTGATAAATGTAACAAAACATATACAGGTAAAAATCACAAATGTGGTGAAAAAATATGTTTAATATGTTATGAAAAATACACGGAAAGTAATGAAGAACACTTATGTTATATGAAACCATCAGTACCAAAACAAGTAAAAAATAATAAATATATATATTTTGATTTTGAAGCAAATCAAGAAACAGGAATACATATAATGAATTTTTGTATAGCTTACGATTTAGAAAATATTTATTGTTTTAAAAATAACTATGTAAAAGTATTTAAATGTGATTTCAATATTGATAATTTAAACTTGTTAGAATTAGACATAGATGATTGTTTTAGTGATGTAGAAAAAATTAAATATGAAACAAATTCTGTAATAGACAACTTTTGTAAATATTTCATAAGAGATAAATTTAAAGACTACACTTTTATTTCACATTATGGAAAAGGTTATGATATGCAACCGATTTTAGGATACATTGTTAAAAATAAAATTGAACATAACATAATTTCTTCTGGACTAAAATTAACAGCTATATTTATTAAAGGAATAAATTTAAGATTCATAGATTCTATAAATTTTACATTATGTGGATTAGCTGCTTTCCCAAAAACATTTGGATTTGTGGGTAACAAAGGTTATTTTCCACATTATTTTAATACAACAGAAAACCAAAAATACAAAAGTAAATATCCTGATAAAAAATATTATGGTTTTGATACTATGACTACCAAAAATAAAAAAGAATTTGACAAATGGTATGAAATAAAAAAAGATAAAAAATTTGAATTCGAAAAAGAAATATTTTACTATTGTTTTTTGGATGTTTTAATTCTTGCCAAAGGTTGTACCTTATATAGAAAATTATTTTTAAATATAACCAATAATTGTATCGATCCATTTCAATATATTACAATTGCTCAATGTTGTACAAAAATATTTAAAACATTAATGTTGACAAATGAAACAATTGGAATTCACAAAAAGATGACAATTAAAGAAGTACATTCACAAAAATCAATACAATGGTTAGAGTATATTTCTTTAGAATATAATATAATGATTCAACATGCTAAAAGGGGAGGTGAAAAGAAATTATTCATTAATAATAAATGTTATAAAGTCGATGGTTATTATTATGATAGAGAAAATAAAATGCGTAATGTTTATGAATTTTTTGGATGTTATTGGCATGGATGTACAAAATGTTATAGTCCTGAAGAAATATGTAAAAAAGATAGAAATAAAAAAACTATGAAAGAGTTATATGACCAAACTGAAGAAAGACTTAAAACTATTGAAGATTATCTAAAACCAAATGTAAAAATTCATACAATATGGGAATGTGAGTTTGATCAACAAAAATATCCTGAAGTTGATCCACATTTAAAACCTATTGATAAAAGAGATGCATTTTATGGAGGAAGAACAGAAACTATTCAATTATACAATAATCTTTCTGATTTAAAAGGTAGATATGTAGATTTTTGTTCTCTGTATCCATCAGTAAATAAATATTGTAAATATCCTATAGGGCATCCTATTACATCTACAGAAATATCTGTAGATGATTATATAAAAAATAATTATTTCGGAATAATGAAATGTAAAATATTACCACCTAAAGGATTGTATCACCCTGTTTTACCTTATAAACAATTAACTAGTGATAATACACATAAATTACTTTTTGGATTATGTAGAACATGTATGAATAAAATATCTTTTAAATGTAAACACATAGATTATCCTACTTTAAATAAACATGATAAAATACATGAAATAAAAAGATGTAAAGAATGTAAAAATATTAAAAATGAAAAATGTATACATTCTGATGAGGAAAGAGTTATAGTAGGTACATGGTCTACAATAGAAATAGATAAAGCAATAGAAAAAGGTTATGAATTACAAAAAATATATGAACTAGAACATTTTGAAAAAACATCTACAGATATATTTAAACTTTATGTAGATACGTTTATGAAATATAAACAAGAAGCTTCAGGATGTAAATGTGATCCTAAATATTGTAAAAATGATTGTAAAAACGATAAAGAATGTAAAACAAAAATACAATACATTATAGATAATACTGCTTATGATCTAGATATTGACAAAGTTAAGTACAATTCAGGATTAAGATTTATAGCTAAAATATGTTTAAATAATTTATGGGGACATTTTGGTATGAGAGATAATTTTACACAAAAAGAATATTGTTTTACTTTAGAACATATAACTAAAATAGTATTTAATGAAAAATATAAAGATATAAGTACTATGATATTAGATGAAGATATTGTTTTAACAGAATATAAAAATAAAGAAGAATACTCTAAACCTAATCCAAGTGTAAATGTTTATATAGCTTTGTTTACAACAGCACATGCTAGATTAAAATTATACGAACTATTGGATATTCTTCAAGAAAGAGTTTTATACATGGATACAGATTCTTGCATTTATAATGATGATGGTTCTGAAGCTTGTAAAAAAATAGAAAGTATGATGGGAAATAAATTAGGAGATTTAACAGATGAAATTGTTTCAAAACATAACGCTAATCATATAAAACAATTTATATCTGCGGGTCCAAAAGATTATTCTATGAAACTAGATACAGAAAAACTAGTTAGCTGTTGTAAAGGTTTTAGATTAAATGCTGAAGTAGAAAAAAAGATTACATTAGATAAAAAAATAAAAATAGTTACTGATGAAAATGAAAAATATGAAACTGTTCAATATGACAACATAAAAATAGGAAAAGATCATCAACTTAAAACAGTTAAACAAGTTAAAGCTTACGATTATATGTTTGATAAAAGAATGGTATATTGTGAAAATGAAAATCTAATTAGAAGTTTTCCTTATGGATATTAAAAAATATATAATTTAAATTTTTATTTTAAAAAATAGAAGACTAAAAAATGATTGAAGCTTATACTGAGAAAGATGATCCTTATGCTAAAGTTATATTAGGAAAAATAAAATTATCAAATTATCAGATATGTTGTTTAAGAGATGATGGAGAATGTCCTTTAACTTCAAAACAAATGGAAGTAATGGATAAGTATGAAGGTAAAAAGTTATCTAAGTTTCCTCCTGGTTGGGATGCTTTTATTAGACCAGATAAAGTTTATGAATATGTTTTTGAAAAACCATGTCCTGAAATTTAATTTTTTATTTTATTTTATTATTTCTCTATACCCCTAAAAACAGAAAAAGTACAGGAATTAGGGACTCTAATTTTTATCAATTTTTTCTTATTTTTCCAATTTTTCATACAAACGTAAATTGTATTTATTTTTTATTTTAATTTCCAAACAATAAAACCAGTTAATACCATACCACCAACAACAAATGCAATCTCTCTATTTTTCTGGTATTCTGATGGAGTATAAAAATCACTTAATGTAGGTTTAGGTGATAATGAAGTTAATTTTTTATTCGTGACACGATAGTATAGTTTCATTGCTTGGTCAACATCATCAAAAGTCTGAACCGCATGATGTTCCTTTTGTAATTGTTCATTTATAAAATCTAATCTTTGTATTCTTTTTTTATTCCATTCTGATTGTGCTTTTTCTAATTTTTCTATAGCTTTATCATGTCTTATTTTCTCTTCATTTGCATTACTACCCATATGTGAAAATAAATAATTACTCCCTGAAAATGCAAAAGCATTTGTTATTGCCCCACCAAGCATCATTGTTAAAGCACTTGCCATTTTATAAAAACAAAAATTACTTCATAATATCAGCAGGTATAATACCTTGCTTAATCAACATATCTTTTGTTGCTATCGCAAGTAATATATCAATGGATAACATTACAACATCATTCATATTAAAATCCACTTTTGGTGCTGGCCTCCTTAATACCTTTTTACCTATTTCTGCATATCCAACTGTTAACAATGTTTCCACTCCAGCATGATATAACATATTTGCTATTTGTTTTCCGTCTTTTTGAGTTGTCATTTTAATGTACTAAATTTAATTAAATTCAAAAGGATCAATTTCTTTCTTTTGTTTTTCTGGTTTTGTTATTTCTTTAATCATTCTTTCTGGTTTCTTACTTTGGTTGTAAAAAAACAATCCCAATCCAACAATACTTATAGGAAAAAGTACAAATTTGTAATCAACTAGGGAACTGGAGTGTTTCTTGACAGAAGGGATATGTTCGTTTGATTCATAATCTGTTTCTGTATCAGAATCTTTTGTTATTTGTTTGATTTTTGAATTTTCTTTTTTTAATTTTTCCACTTCTTTTTTTCTCAATTCTGCATTTCTTATTCTTACTTCTGCACCTTTCTTACCAGCAGCTACTCTTTTTGGGTCTTTTGGTTTGGGTTTTTTAAATACTTCTTTTTTTTCTTCTTTGTTTTCTTTTTGTTCAGGATTTTCATTCATCATTTTTTATGTCATTATTTTCATCTTTTTTTCGGAAATCGAGCGAAGCGAGTGGTTCAATATGTCTTGCTGTTGTTAATATTGCAGTAAAAGGAGCAAGATACATTCCATATCTATAGTACAGTTCACAACATGTATTAGTTAAAGCATTATTGATAAAAGGATCTTCCTCTAAGTCTTGTATTAAAATTGGTGGATTAACAACTTTGAAAAACTTTGATACACCCATGACATATAAATTTATAAAAGAGTTTCCTAATGTCTTGGTCATACTAGCTCCCAATCTTGCTTCATATTTACAGTATAGTTTGTTTATTTGTTCTGTTGTCATTTTATCAATATCTGACAGTTGTAATTCTTTACCCAGATATTGTTTACTACTCCCACCAGCAACAACGGATGATAATCTTTCGCGTTTTTTTTCTTGAAGGGAACCGTTCACTTCGCTCGCTTCATCATCAATATTTATGTTTTCCACAATTTGCTCGCTTAATAATTCTTCAGCATTCATTTTATACGTTTCAAAAAACGGATATAATTTATTTTTAACTTTAAAAAAATTAAATACAACATATCCAACCAATGATAAGACTGCAGTGTTTGTTGCAATTGTTAGTATTTCCAACAGCATTGCTTTTTTTTATTGCTTATTTTGGTTAAATTACTTAAGAATTACTTATTTTGGTTAAATTACTTAAGAATTACTTAAGCATTACTTAAGCATTATTTTGCTTATTTTGGTTAAATTACTTAAGAATTACTTATTTTGGTTAAATTACTTAAGAATTACTTAAGCATTACTTAAGCATTACTTAAGCATTACTTAAGCATTACTTGAGAATTGCTAAAAAAATCAATTAAGTAACCAATAATCAGTAGGTTGATCTGTCTTTAATATTAATTTACGATGTTTCTTTTTTTTAAGTTCTTCCTTTATTCTTTGTCTTTCTTCCAAAGTAGGAATAACATCATTTTCTCTTAGGCAATTATCAAAACTATCTCTATCTTTTGTGTAGAACATGCATAACCATTTTGTTTGTTCTCTTAAATCTTTTAAAACAGAGTTGTATCTCTGTGAAATGACCCACACTGATTGTTCCGCATGTCTTCCTGAAAATGCAAGCTCGGACAGCATATCTTTTTTCTTTGTTAGTTCTTTTGTTGCACTGCAGTCATCAATGATATATAATGTTGGATGACCAGCATATTTTTTAAAGAACATTTTTAGTAGTTCTTGTAGCTTCTCTTCTTCATAAAGGGAACCGTTCGCTTCTCTCACTTCAACAATAGGATTAACAATTATTAGATTTTTTGTTTTTGGTTTTCTAACATCACCAATCCACCCACGATTTTTGTATGCTTTGTTCCATTGGATGGTTGGACAAAGTATGACTATATATTTGAAAACTCCACTATATTCTCCTTCTAATAAATCAAGAACAAACTCTGTTTTTCCACATCCTGTTTGTCCACATATAATAGCACAATGGGGATATTTTGGTAATTCATAAAGGGAATCGGAGTGTATCTCGCTCCGCTCGTTTGTTTCCATTTTTTAAGGGGAACCGCTAGTAATTAACTTCTTTAAATCTTCCATCTTCAAAATTAATTTGTGCATCTTGTATAACAAACAGATAAACATTTATTAATTTATTTGCTCCTGCTGTTTTAGTTATTTGGATAGTAATACCTTCAGAAGCATTTTCAATTCTTCTACCTGAACCGTGTAATGAGTTGTCATCTGTTGAACGTAAATCTAACCATAATGCATAATTAGTTGTAAGATATTTTTCTAATGTTGTATAGGATAAATTTAAATCCTTTAAAACTTCTTCTGTTGTTTTATTTCTTTTTGAATTTAAAGCAAAGAATTTATTTATTTCATCCCATTGTTGATATGCTTTCATTCCTTGACTGTATAGTTGATTTGGAACACCTTCTATTGTCATTTCTACTTTTGTTATGTTAGGATTATAATAAGTTTCGGTACTTGTTCTTTCAGGATCTTCGAACAACATTAGAATTCCTTTCATACTTCTAGCTGGAACATTTAAATTTATATTCCACAATGTATCAGATTTGTTTTTGGTTATTTTTCTATGTCTTAGTATTCTATCGTACAAAATAACCATCTTACCATTAACTTGTTGTCTTATCTGTCTTGCTAATTCTGCATCAGTAACCATATCAAATTCTAAACAAATGTTTTTGATTGTATAACTTGCAGATGTATCTGTTGATTTAATAACATTGCTATAATTATTAAATGTAAGTTCATATTCAAGTCTATCACCAAGACCTGCTTGATAAAAAGGCATATGAGTATCTAATAGTTCAAAATCAAGTGGGATACAAAATCTTGCACCATATGCAGTTGCAATTGCTTCATCACCTATGTCTGATGCTTTATTATCTGCACCAACTCTGTGTTTTAACATGTTTGTTTCACCAATTCCTTGGTATGCCATATTTAAACGTTCAGATGTAGATTTCCATAAATCAACATAACAATGATAAATATCACTATCATCAATTGACATAATTTCATTTCCACTTATACGAATTGTTGTTTTTTTAACTATTGTTCTTCCTATGTTTTGATATATAGTTGCATTGTCGTCTGTAGATGTGAGTTCTATTTCAAATGCCAATCTGGTTGTTCCAGGAACAATAACATCATTATTGCTTAGATTGGGGAATCTCACTAATAGCTGTTGATTTTGATCAATAGTTGAAGGATTATTTGTTATTGATACACTTTGACGAATACCTTTCACACCACGGGGTTCTCTTATTTTTCTGTAAGGATTTAATTTGTTTCCGTATGCCGACATTTTTAAGGATTAAATTTGTTATAAAAATAATTCAATTATCACTGATACTAGAGTATTGATACATGTATAATTATTAGTCATACTAATAAAACTTATTAAATCTCCAGCCTTAACTTCAAAAGGTGTATAAAAGTTATTAAAACCGTGTGTGACACCCTTATCCAAACTCATTTTGTAAATAGTTGACTTATCATTAACAATCATCTTAATGGCTATAATATCTGTGCTTGTTCTTAAACTTACTAAACTAATACCCAATATTTGTCCTGGAAAGTTCATTACATAATAACCACCACCAACACCAAAATTAAACTTTTTATTTCTATTTATTGGACCATCAATTCCAGCATATATACTTATTATTTTTCTGTCTGGTTTATTTTTAATATTATCAACTATATTTTCAACATTTAAAACTCTGATGCTTAGGGCAGCGACACTCCGATGTAAATTTTTATCCTTAGTATCCATTGTTTGAAGCTCACTCTTCATATTTAATATTTCTTTTTCTACGTTTTTTTTTTTGACACCAAGTATGCTCATTTTATTAAATAAATTATATAACTTCTAAAACACAATTAATTGGTAAATGATTAATTATCTTGTTATTATTTTCATCTCTTATTTCTAATTTCAATTCTGTTATAACATCATTTACTAAACACTTATATTCCGGATGCTCAAATCTTGCTGTTATAACTTCACCAAACTCTTTATTTTCAACTGGAATAACAGCTAATAATTTACTTGGCTTACCATCAAGATAATTATGAGAAGTGCTAACTTGTTCCAAATGGATATATAATGATTTATGGATAGCAAAATCCACAAATTTGTTTCCATAATGTAATTCATTAGGTTCGAATTTACGTTTATTATTAAACCCTAACATATTTCCCAAACCCTTACTTATCCTTAACTCAGTAGTAGTGTTTAATGAAGCGATACCATTTGCTTCATTTACGGATAATACAATATTTTCTTTTTGAAATTCATCCACTATTTGTTGAAAACTATAATAACCATTCATAATCCTTTGCTGTTCCTCTCCGGTTTTTGTTATAAACCCATGATAAACATTATACCAACCTATGCTGTATCTTATAAATTTCAAACCAATACGTTTATTTCCATTTCTGTTATTTATGTATTGTTCTAAGTTTATTGTATTATCAATATTTGAAATAGTATGAAACATTTTTAATATAAAAAAATGATAACAAAAGAATTTAAATATAATCCTAATGTTTCATATAATCCAGGTATTAAATATTCTGAAAAAGATCATCAATTAAAAACAAATCTTGTAAATCAAACGATATTTGTAAATCAAAAAGAGAACTTTAAAACAGCTTTTCCTGATTTATTTCAAAACTATCAAAACCCATCAATACACACTAACGAACCATGGAATACCTGGATTCATTCTTCATTTGATTGGTGGCAATGTCAGTTAAATTTTGCAGTTTGGTGTGCAAGTACAGGATGTGGTGTTTCTTATAATGATCATATACAAAATACTTCAAATCTTACAAAGTCTTTTTATATGTTTCATTTATATTATTGTATTGCCAGAATTTTAAAAGAACTTAAATCACCTTTACCAACAGATTCTTCTTTCTGTTATTACAAGAACCCATATGACAAAGCTGCATATCAGAAATTATGTGATGAATTTAATATTTCTCCAAATACAAATTGGAGACAAAAACTAGAATCATCATGTCAAGGATTAGGAAGTTTTGAGCAATATTATAAACCAAGTGGAGAATATAGACAAAGAAATAAAATTAAAGGACCTTTCTTTAGTACTCATGATACTATTAAGCATGAAAAAGATATAAGTATGGCTTGGA
The DNA here is from genome assembly GCF_021869535.1 of Mytilus californianus. Classification (NCBI taxonomy): domain Eukaryota; kingdom Metazoa; phylum Mollusca; class Bivalvia; order Mytilida; family Mytilidae; genus Mytilus; species Mytilus californianus. The sequence goes on from NW_026262678.1 coordinate 216,743, forward strand.
CAACATTTATTTTAGATAACTCTAATGGGTTTACACAAGCAGGTATTGAACGTATTAATGAAAGTATTAAAATTTATGTATGGGCTTTGTTAGGTGCACAATCTCAAACAAAAACAAAAATTTTAAAAGTAGGAACAGGATTTGATGCACAAAAACAATTCTTAGCAAATGTACAAGATGTAATAAATAGTCCTATCGATTTACCCACCCAGATATCGAATTATGAAAATGTTTTAAAATATGCAAGAAGTAAAGTTGATTATGCTTATGGACTTGGTTTATATATGTCTCCCAGTGATATGGTTTTACAAATTGGAAGTATTGTTGGTTATAATAATAAAATTATAATTGCAACAGAAAATCAAACACTTGGGTTAAATGATGATTTAAATAATAAAAATTTTGATCATGTTGATTTTAAACCAAAAGAACCTGTAAAACCACAAGAACCTATAAAACCTGAAAAGCCTAAAGAACCAAAAATAGATCCAATAAAAAAAATTGAACATGAAGATCATGAAGATAATAAACAAGCAATAATATTTGTAAGTATTGTAATAGGATTTACAGCACTTTATTTTTTCAAATAATCTCTAGCAGCAGTAAACAATAAACTAACAACTAAAATAAGCAATGCCCATAAGTTGTTTGCAAACCAATTTACTACGTCTTTTGTTGCAGACAATAACCAAGAAACAATAGAACCTATAATACCTGGTAATGCAGCTGCTAATTTTCCTGCAAGAAAAGATAATAATTTTCCAAGATTTTTTAATTGTTTTTTTATCCAGTCTTGTACACCACCACCTTTTGATGGAGGAGAAGGAGAAGGAGAAGGAGAAGTAGTTCCACCAGTAAATGCTTCAACAATAACACCAATAATAATTCCAAAAGCAGTTAAAACACTAACTATTGTTATTCCTTGTTCTCTGAATAATGTTCTTATTCTTTCACCTAATGTTTTGTCTTCGTTTAACATTTTATGTATTGTTTGTTTAAATCTGTTTACTTGACTACGTAGTTTTTCTTTATTAATATTAATTACTTCTAGTCTTGCACTTCTCTCAGATTCCAACTCTCTTATTCGACTACTTATTCTATCTATTTGAAATTTATTATTGTCTTCTTTAGCTTGTTCTAATTTGGCATTTTCTTTTGCTAAGTCTTTATTTGTTTCATTCAGTTTTGCTAAATTATTTGCAATCTCATCTTCCGCTGTTGTAAATGCTTTTATTATACCATCCATCTCTCTTTTTGTCATTTTTGTTTGTGTTTCTTCATTTATTAAAGATGTTCCTTGTTCAATAAATGAAGTTTCTATTTCTTTCACATATGTTTCTGCATTACTTGCTGTTTCTAATAATTCTTGTCCTTCTTCTTGTGTAGATATTTCTTGTAATGGAATTTCTATATTATCGAGTTCATTTAACATTCTCTGAAACCCTGCTCTACCTTCTCTTAAATTATCAGATATTTTATAATCATCTACACCTAAAACATCCCTGACAAAATTAACACCGTATTCTCTTTGAAGAGTGCTAAATTTATAAAACTTTAATACTCCTTTTTGGTAATATGTTAATGCAATATCATTACCTTTTTCATCTTTTACATATAAGATTTGTCTTCCCTTATGATTTTCCCCAACAAAAAAAACCTTTTCATTACGTATAGTTTCACCATTTTTTTTATAAAATTGTTTAATCATTTTTTTTGTAGTTTCTTTTTTACGAATTTTAACATCATTTTCTGATAAATCTCTTGATATTTCAAATTCCTTATTTATATTATTTTGAAACTCTTCATCATCTTGAAAAGACGTTTCTTCTTCTTCATAATCATCATCATAATCATTATTTTTAAACACAGGATTATCAAACTCATAACCTCCTTCAGCCATTTTATTCATCTAAAATATTAGATAATAAACAATAAAAAGAACCTGTTAAAAACAACTTAAGATAAAAATAATTAAATTTTTTATTTAACATTATTTTTACATTTTTTACTAATTTTTCTTTTGTTTCTTCACCCATTTATTTAATTAAAAATTGATTCATAGTTTGGTGGATTTCCGTTATCAACTAAAATTATTTTATTAAAGAAAATCAAAGATTTTCCATTTTTTTTTTTTAATTCGTTTTTTACTCTATTTTCTGTTTCCTCAATTAGTTTTTTTCTTTCATTATCATTCATTACTGTTTGTGTTTGTTTTGTTCGTATATTTTCTTTCATTTTGTTGTATTTTTCTAATTCATCTAAAATAAGTTTAAATTCATCTGCACTTATCTGTCCGTCAGTTAAAGATTTTGATATTAAATCTTTTATGCTGTTTAACTTGCATTCTGCCATTGTTTTAATTTCATAATGTTTTTTTGATTTTGTTGTCAACTTTCTTCTAATTAATTTAACTAGACCTCCTAAACTTCCACATACAACAGCTGCAATTTGTATGGGAAGTAAGATAGGAAAAGCTATTCCTATACCAGCTAAAACAACAGATGTCGAAATTAAACTTGTATCAACACCATCAGTAACATTAACTCCGCGTTTATATTTTTTGTATAGTGATTTACGTTTATCTCTCTCATTTATTAATGTTTTTTCTATTTCTGTTATTTTTTGTAGTCTATAATTTTGTCCATCTTCTATAGGTAATTCTGGATATAAATCAGGAGCTGTAGGTTGTTTCATTTTTTAAAGTAAAAATTGATTTTTTTTTTTTTCTCTTAAATCCCACAGAATTCTTTCTTCGCCTGTTCTCCCGGTTTTTTTATTTATTTTTTTTTTGGAATTTTTTTGTTGTTTTTTGGGTGTTTTTAATAACGTTTTTTCCAAAGTAAAAAAAAAATTTTTTTGGGAGTAAGAAAATTTTGGTGTTTTTGCGTTTTTTTTTGCTTTTTTTTTTATGAAAATTTAGGGCGCTTTTACTTGAAATGAGGGTAATTTTTTGGGGGTCAAATTTTTTTTTTTTGGAGGGGGATATAGGTGTGTGATATTGTGTCAGTGGTTGTCGTTGGTTCATGTCTGTCATATTGGTTTTTCGTAAATTGTTTTGTTATGAATTAGGCTGTAAGTTTTCTAAATGGAATTGTTTAATATTTTTGATGTCGGTGTCTTTTAATTATAGCCGACTACATACTCTGGGTTTTTCTCATTGTTGAAGACCGTACGGTTGCCTGTAATTGCTTACACACACTTCATTTGAACTTTGGTGGATAGTTGTCTCATTAGCAATCATAACACATCTCCTTTTTTTTGTATGAACCGCATAACGAAAGCAGTACAGTGGAAAGTAATTTATCATTATTAAACTGAATGATAAAATACGAAATTAATGAGTTATAAAAAGTTTTTTTCTGAAAATCAAACTGTAAAACTAGCTGCTTCTTTGTAATCTCCTGCACGCTCTGTTGATGAAATTATTTTTCAATTTTTACCTATATTTGTGTAATGCATTCCTTCCTGGATGGCGATAGGCCAATGAAACCCATCAGCATCACTTACCTGTATCACGAATTAATAAAAATACCAAATATATTTGATATATTCTTTACTATTCTATTTAAAAATCCTCGTCTGTTTATTTACAATTCTACTTTTAAAATAAAAACAACAAAGAACTATATTATGTGCACATTAACCGACTTATATAAGATAGTGTTTCACTTTCTAAACATGCTGAAGTAGTTTATTTATAGTAATTCAATTTCTTAAATAGTTTATTACGAGTAATTTAATACACATTCTAAAGTCGTTTATTTATAGTGATTTACTTTCTTAAATAGTCTATTAAGAGTAATTTAATACACTTTCTGAAGTCGTTTATTTATAGTAATTCACTTTCTTAAATAGTTTATTAAGATTAGTTTAATACACTTTCTAAAGTCGTTAATTTATAGTAATTCACGTTCTAAAATAGTTTATTCAAAGTTATTAAATACACTTTCAACAATCGTTTATAAATAATAATACGTGGGTTACATTGTATGTGTGCCAATCTACAAACCTTGGCCTCATTATGTCATGTGAACAGCTGTAAATGTAAACACGATATTGTAAATAAACATCGCTATTCACATACAGTCAAGTTGTATTTATTATTTTTTGCGTTCAACTGGTCAATTCTGAACATCATATGTTAACATAAAATGGTATAATAATGTCTAAGGCATATGCTTAAAAAGTCCACAAGAATACAATTGCAAATATCTAAATCGGTCTTTGATTTTTGTTCTTTTTAAGAAACGCAATGAAAAAAAGACATAAATATGCGCAAAACATCATCTTTTTTCCATGTGTAGCAAGAAGGATAACTTTTCCTTTGATCTTTGAAGAATTAACTCAACAAAAGTTATATAAAAAGGTGTACATCAATATGACGCTTTTTATATTGTAGCACTATCCTGTCCAGCTGTTGATCTATCGTAGGTCGATCTTTTAGACAAATGCATTCAATTCTATCTCAAAGTAATTATTGCACACTGTCTTGTGGTGCTCCGCTTCTTGGGAGTAGTAACTTTTGATAATAAAACATAATGTAACATTATGATCAGCGAACAATACTATCCGTCATTCATACAAAACAATACAGAAGCTATCATTATACTATATGCAGTGTGCATGTTCACAATTAATAAGCTATTCGCTATATTTTATATTACAAATCACCGGACTATTTTTGTTACATGAAAACAATATGCTTATAAACATAATTAAATCTATGTATTTTGTACTCCCGACCACACGAAGTATGTCGCAACCCGTTATTTCGCAGATGTGAAATTGATAATGACAAACGTTTAAATTGAAATTTAAAGTTTTTATCTTTATTTAGGAGTATGTACATTTAGGCATTTCATTCGGCATCGTTCCTTGGTGGTTTCAGCAGTCTGGCCACCTAACAATATGCATTGAACTCTTCTGCACAAGTACGAAGATTACATATACCAGTTATGTGCATAGTCTAAGATGAAAATAATACCTGACATCAATGTCTTTTCGTGGATCAATAATCAAGAGTACACATTTTGTGATTAAGTGCGTATCTCAGATACTATTAGCAATAGGTCAACTATATTTGGTATGTGGTATGATTGTTCATGTCCGACTGGCAAGTTTTATCTGACCTTGTCCTTTGTTCATAGTTCATTGGATATTGTTTGTTGTTGTTGTTTTTTTTTTATCAGATACTTTAAGCAATAGGTCCAATATATTTGGTTTATATATTGCTGTAAATTGTACATGTCTGTCAGACAAGGTTCATATGACCGTGGTCCCATTCTCATGGAACATTTTAAGATAAGTGATTTTGGTCCTTTTCTCTAATACTATAAGCAACTAGGGACATTATACATGGTTATATGTGTTGAATGGAATTATTCTGAGGAAATAATGCTTGACATGGTTGAATTGACCTTGCCATTGATCTAATTTGTATTCATCATTAATAAAATTAGGTTGACGTGTAGTAAAACCACCATATTGCATACGTTCAACATAAATGCAATCATAGTACGTAAAGCAGTCGAAACAATTTAGCGTTTACACTCCTGTTGTTAATTCGTCTTAAACAATACTATATAAATAACACATAGCTGAGAGGGTGATAGAGCAGATTGTTACCCCGAGAAAACATTGTCAACCGCGGCGAAGCCAAGGTTGACAATGCTTTTTCGAGGGGTACCAATCTGCTCTATCACCCTCTCAGCTATGTGTTATTTAATTTATTATACTGAATGTCCTATCATTATTGTTCTTTACAGATGAATTTTATTTAAAAGTATTTTCTATGACGTCACGTACATAACAACGTTATTACGTTGGTATTAGAAAATTCAACAGAAGTGGAGCAAGATGTTTTATTTTTTTATTTTGACAGTTAAATAATAGAATCTGAGCCAAAACGTAGAACTTGAGCATTGTCTTTAATAACTTGATGTAAATTCAATTCATTGTCCTTTAAATTATCGATTTTTGATTGGTCTTAAAAAAAATTGTCACCCGCTAAGCCATGTGATAGAGTAAATTAACACCCTCGTATCAGCCAATCAAAATATGGCACTTTAACGTGAAGTATAATAAATAATAATGTAATATTCTTCCTTTCAGTCCATTTAATGAAACTAAAATAATTTTTTTTCTCCTACCAATAAAGTCACTGTATGTACACTTGTGTTTACTATGATTAGTTTTTTGAAAGGACATTACAGTAAAAAAAAACTTCCGAAAATAATAATGAAAAAATTGACCAAGCAAAACAACATCAAACGAACAAGAAAGTATCGACAATACAACTATCTTAGTTGCTTAAATAACACTGTCGGTTGTACAACTGGTACATGGACATAATAACCATCATCAACACGGCGCTTCTTCACTCGGCGATATTGACCAGTATAAAAAAAATGACATATGACGCGTACAAACTTTGAGATAGTGTATAGCCTTTATTTGAACATTAATTGTTTATCATTTCAGAATGATTCGAACAGAGCAATTTGGTTAACCATTTCTGGTTTTGGATATATTTCCTGGTGGTGCTATGATTTTTTTTCCAGACTGAACAACAATTTATATGAATGTACATTTTTTTAAATACTAAGGTTTTATTAGATACTGATATTTTGTTAATATTGGGACATTACTGTTTCATGAGTTTTGCTTAAATGAATTGGATAGTAATATTCCTTTTATGTGTGCATACCATGGCATTGGCAGGCTTGTCTAATAAAAGTAAGCTTTTATTCATAATATCAAAGAAGTTGGGCACAGTCACTATTTGGGATATGGTGACTTGAATATGCGTACCACACATACATGGACTTAGGAATCAAAATACACAAATTAATGAGATTACTCTGATGACATCTAATCGGAACTTCTGTCCCGCGAAAAACAAATATTGTAAATAATAACGGTATTGCAAAATCAATTGCGATAAATCATAAAAGGTGCTCATTGTATTTTGTGAAATCGAATCCTTCAAGAAAATGAATATACTTGAAATAAATCTTGTTTGTATTTTGGTATTGATTGTAGCCTTATGGAGTTGTCTGTTTATTTATAGTTATATATTATAGTTTGCATGATCCTTTGGTATCTTTTGCCTCTCTTTTTGGTACACCAGGAATGTAAAAACAAAGGTATACACAAAGTTTTTATTAAGAACAAGTACCTAAAGAAACCGAAAATAAATTAATTTGAAGAACTAGACTAAGTGATGCAAATGTTGTAATGTAGTTACCATTAAAAAAACTAAGCTTGTTAAGGAATATACATGTATATATATAAATCGTGTCGAAAAACAATATTTTATATCTTTCATAACAATTTTCGGAGTAGTTCGTGAGTGCATTTTTTTTTGTATATCTTTGTTAACAATCTGTCTTCATTTCTTGCGAATTAACAAATATGACGTATTTGTTACTTGAAAAAAAAACTACAGATTTATATACATTCAACTTACAAATGTATAGCGATAATTTAAACAATTACTCAAATCTTTTCAGTATATTGGACGATTGAAGACCTTCCTGTTATTTATGGAAGAAACGTGACTTTGTTCTGCAATACATCAGCAGTAGGTTCACAGAAAACTACATGGATGAAAGTGTCAAATGTTATTCTCCACCATGGTCTCTCGTTCCAGCCAGATAAATACAGCGGAAAGGAAGAAAACGATGGTTCCTCTCTCATAATAATGAATGTTACTAAATCAGATTTTAATACATCATATACGTGTTTGTCCGACGTTTATTCATTCGAATCTGTCTTGGAGATAAACAGTTCCATTTTCATTTGTAAGTCATGTAAAATGCTTTTGCTATACAATGTAGAAGGCGTATTAACGAACTAATTCATATCATATCCTGAATAAGTAATTAATTATTTTCAGGCTACCAAAAGTTTAACGATAAGATACATCTATCTTTTGGCAAAAAAGGTAATATAACTTGAGTAATTGAAAAATTCATCAGCAAAAATCAATTCGGTATTTAAAGAGCTGTTTACGAACATTTATTTTTTTGTGGACAATCTTTCTTATTTTACAAGTGTGTACTACACAATGTAAAATTAGCAAACAACGAAATGGACTGATTGTGAAATACATTTAACCTTACAATGAGTATTGGAACGTTTTGTTTGGAATTGTTGAAATTTGACTTATTCCGAGACCAAATTCAACATAAAAAGTTGTATTTAGGTAATCATATCTAATCTTCAATGATTTATTTCTAGTTATTTCTTATCATTGATACTATTATTATTATAATTATTATAAAATTCCTTTATCATTGTCTAAGGTTTGCCACAAAGCACAAACAATTCGTTGATGATTATTGGTAGAGATATCATGGTTCATTTAAATCTCAACAGATTTTTTCCAGTACCAAAATGCCAAACCATGTTTAATGTAAGTATATGTACAAGTAACCGGCCACGCCCACTTTGTCTTTTTGTTAGATGTATTTCTATTTGTACATCTGATGAGTTAAGCCTTTTTCAACTGATTTTTATAGTTTGTTTGTATGTTGTTACACCACTGTCACAGGTAAAGAGGGGGGTGGGTGGTTAGCGCTCATAAACATGTTTAACCTCGCATCATTCTTTATGTGCCTGTCCCAAGTCGAGAGTTTTTAGTTCAGTGGTTGTCGTTGGTTCATGTCTGTCATTCCCGTTTTTCGTAAACTATTTTGTTATAAATTTGGCCGTTAGTTTTCTCATTTAAATTGTTTCATATTTTTCATTTCGGGGCCTTTAAAGCCGACCACATGGTATGGATTTTTTTCTCATTGGTAAAGGTCGTACGGTTGCCTGTTATTGCTTTCATCGACTTCATTTGAACTTTGGTGGATAGTTGTCTCATTGACACATCTCCTTATTTGTATATAAAGATGACACAAAACAAAACAAATACATTGTATGATACGGTAAGGATGTATATTTGCATATTTGATCAGGATGGCGGTTTATTATTATATTTATAATATATTATAAAGTAATTTTTATGTATGATTTTTGTTTTAAATTGGCTCAAATTGGCTGTCAAATCCTTAGTCTTGTTGCAACTAAGGAGTTAAGAGCTCAAATTGAGTTGCTTGAATCAACATATGTACGATAAATATAATTTCATAGAAAGTAAAACAAGACCTACTTTAAAAAAAAGACGGTATTGATGTGATATTATCCAAATCTGAGTTTAAAAGTAACGTACTACTATTTTTGTGATAATTTTCATTCGTATGACTCCAAAATCATTCATGAAGTGTCGTGAAATTGTATGTAATTTCAAATATGTATTTGTTTCATACTCTAACGTATCGTTTCTTTTTGAAAAAAATTATAATTGGAATAACAATACTGTAGATGAAAACGTCGCCAGTAAAACTTTAACAGCGACAACTTTCTATCTTCAGTTCTTTTATTCCTACATTGATACACTTAGCAATATTTTGGAAAAAAATTTAGCAAAGGTACTCTCAAAACTAATAAACGATAACCTAACAATGCAAGGCAAAAAAACAACAAAATGTCAAACTGGTCTACAAAATACTACAAACATTGTAGCCATACAAAACTAGCAACATGAACTCTATCAAAAACTGCGGATTTTTAATAAGTTATACTGACGAATAAGCAGGTATTGCACAACTAGTGGCACTAGTTATGCTGTTTGTGGTAAGTACACAGTTTGTGATCAGTCGTATTATGTGACGCGAAAGGACGGGATTGTGGTGAAAACTATAGGATCGTATCCGTGGTCATCTGTGACATGCGTGACTAAGATAATCCATAACGGTCAACCAGTTCCTATTGGCATCCGTAACATGCAATAAATAATACAAATTGCAAATATATAGTGTTACCTAAACGGAATTATGACATTCTTTGTATTACTAATTTACAAAATATCAATACTAATTTCAGGCACATTAATCCAAATTGAAACTTACAAAAATATGTATGTTAAGTTATATATATATAAAGTAGACCTTCAAGACTATAACATGCTATTAGTTAGGAAGAGGTAAGAAATAATATAAAAAATTGAAAACAACACGTTTAATAATTTCATGTGTCCGAAGCGCTTTTCTGGATTTACCTTCATCAGGAAAGAAACTGCAACAAAGTGATAAAGGTATTTTTGACGTTTATGTTCAGTTGTTTGGTCAGACATTTCCAACTTGACTTTATATATTTAAATAAAAACAAAATACATGTATGTTGATATACATTGTGTAATGACATATCAACAAACAAAATCGGCATCTTTTAAAAGTTCAATTGACTTAGTATACCCTAATTTGAGCATATACTAGTGAGTCAATTAGGAATTTGTGCATGATGAAAACCAGTTTTGAAATAGGTTCTTATTCAGATTTTAAATGTTTGTTCTAACATATTTAGATATTTGCAAGAAAATACTGCGTTCTAAGTAAAATTACAGTGATGTAAATCCTGTAATATTGCAGGGAGACATGCTCATTACGAACCAACAAGAATCAGTTCACATGACAAACAGGTTCTATCATGGTACAATTAACATCACATCACAGTCTGCTGCTGACTTATGTGGTGGCAATCTGACAGTTATGTGCCTGTTTGGGAGTTTGTATTCCGAAGCGATTGAAACAATAACTCTGCAAAATTGCAATCATGGTAATTTTGTTCTTATAAGAATAAGATAAAAACTATTCATACGGCTATCTGAGAATTGTAAATCAATTTTGAAAAAAGAAGATCTTGTATGGTGCATTTAAATTATACACAAGCTTCTGCAGATACCTGATGTCTCATTCTGTGTGCGCGTCACAGAACAGTAATACAGTTTACATTGAAAAGCATATATTTGAATTTGTTTTATTTCAGGATGTAAAAGACAAATGTTGTTTGATATGATTTTTAAAATGTTTTCCTTGCATAGTAAAACATAAATATGTATAGCATAATGATTATATTTAATGCTCGTTTATCGGATTTAAACAGATTTATTTGTAAGAAAAAAAATATAATTTTAAACATAGATAAAATCTTTTTCACTCAAGGGTCTAAATTTCCTGAACATAGTTTTGGAGTAGGAACGACCATCAGTGTGTGTATGTTGTGTGTTATCTTTTGTGTTCTGATGATTTATATCCTTGTCAAATATTTCTGCAAGTTACAACAAGAAAAGAAAAATCCTGAAGGCAAGTATTAATGCTTCAAGAATCAGTTTCTTCAAATATTGTTTAATAGTACGTTTATACCTGGTGTACATAATTAAAACAAGGTCACAGTAGATCAACCTGGTAAAAGAGTGGTCACGACGTAGAAACCCAATACTAGTTTGGCATGAACACTAGTCTAAGAGCAATTATCGAAAATGATATTAAAGGATACATACACAAGTTACGATACCATAATGTTTAAAGCATTCATTACTTAATTTTCCTGAAAGAATCATCAAAATATGAGAATAGAAAAAATACAAACATACAAACAAAACTGAACACTAACTTCATGTTTCCATAATGTCTTGGATATATACAGTCTGCCAAAAGTTAAGCACCACCTATTTTTATTGCATCGAAATTGTTTTCATTTAAAAAAAAAACCAGTTATTCCTCGTAAAGGAGAAAATATTCAAGTAGCAAATTTTCTAACATATACCATAAACAAATCATAACTTAAGTTTGGTCACTTAGGCAGGTTCTACATGTATGCATTTAAATTTGCATTCATAGATATAGTGCAAATTACACAAATCAGAAAAGGAATTTAAGTTTCACTGTGATTTGTTTTTCAATAATTAATCACCCAATATCATTCGAATTCTCTACAAATAACCGTTGGTATGTTTGACAACTTTAATGTCAATATTAGAGTCAACAGGATGTGTAACTTCCTCTCTTACGGTACAGTTCCATAACACGGCGCCTCATACTCTGTACAAGCCTTCTGAACTTTAGTTCAGGAAATCTATTTATGTACAAAAACTTGACGCAAATGGGTGATTATCAAAATGAGGGACTACAATGTTTCTAATCACCAAATCCATGTAGTCTGTCCCTTCATGTTACCCTGCAGAATATTCATATCCAGCTTACAAAGGTATGAAAAGCAACCCTATACTGTAGCACACCCATCACCGAATGCAGTCGTTGGGCAAATGTTTTGGTCATAGGAAGGTTTATTTTCTCGCCAAACTCGTATTCTGCCGTCTACTGGTCGTAACAGAAACCGACTCTCATCTGACCAGTGAATGTTTTGCCAGCTTCTCATGTTCCAGTGTCGATGGTCATCAGACCATTGAAACCTGATTATACGGTGCCTGGCTGTTAGGGCAGGTCTCTTAACAACACGACGTGCTCTTAGGTTGCCTCTATGAAGTCGAGGGACCAATGTTCGAACACTGACATGACTACCTGAAAGCCAGTGGTGTTTAAGCTGCGTGGTAGGAGTAAATGTGTTGGCTTTAGCACAACGAATAAGCAGTCTGTCATTACGACGGGTAGTTAAATGGGGTCTTCCGGACCTTGGTCTATCGTTTACAGTTCTTGTGTCAACATGGCGTTGTAAAAGTCTGACAATGACGGTGTGATTAACATTGAAATGGATACCTATGCTCCTAGTGCTCCTACGGGCATTTTATATGCCAATTACTTGCCAACGTTCAGCCACAGATAAGTTACGCCTTGCCATGTTACACAATGACTTGATGAAGATCAAATTTCACCTTTACCCGGGACAATAGGAAGATAATTTAAAGGTATCATAACAGTGTATTTGTAAAAGTGCAGATGACCTTTAAAATACAAAATTTGACGGGTTTATCGGAGTTCAATCTTTTTGGTCTTAAAGAATTTTTTTAGTGTATGTTAAAGGGAATTCATAACACCAAACATTAATAATTTTTTCGCAAAAATTAAAAAGATATTGCCAGTTATATTTAGTTGGTGCTTAACTTTTGGCGGACTGTATATAATTTGTTTGCTATAATAAACAATTCATGGAGTTGCGAAAATGAAGTCCACATTGGCCAATTATCAATTGAATACAGTTATACTATATTAATTCAAATGCACAATTATAATTTTAAGGGGTTTATGGCATACATGAACATGATGAAACTTACAAACTAGATTTCATAATAAACATGAAAATATAATATCTCAAAAACGTAAACGTCAAAAAAAAATATATAGTTTAATTTCATATAAAGATACATGTATATATTTAAACTGTGCCTTCTTCCGGCTATCTCACATATTTACAAGTACGTTCAAGTATTTAACAATGCCATTTTATTTTCAAGTTCACTGTATAGATATATCATCAGATTTTTAATAAACACATAATTTTATTAAAGAAAAACGCTATCAGAATTTAAAAAAAATATGTTCCTTAAAATCGTGTTTTCACCTTTTTTTTTTTTAATGTTGCCTTATTTCGTTGTTTAGTGATGGTCTTATGCTATAGTATAACTGTAACAAACAAAATTATAACAAAAAGATACAGCTGAAAATATGCTGTAGGGTAGAAAAATTTTTATCTTTCAAAGTTATCTATGACCAATAACTGATTTAATGTAACCAATTGAAATTAGAACTTGAATAGAATCTACTTGTACGACCATGTAAGAACAATTTGTCATTTTACTGTACAGATAACATAGAGGAATCCCAGTCACTTAACGAAGTGGGGCCACATGGAAATGGTTCTGAAACAGAGGCGAAGGTACTGCATGGCAATTATTTGCAAATATTAAGATATAGCATATTTTTTTATGATACAAAAATATATCGATAGACCAATATACTCAATTAAAATCATATGTAATGTTTTTTAGAAGGGATTATTAATTGGTCTGTTTACTTGGTATTGTTTTAATATGACCAATTTGATTCAATAAAATTCAGAATGAAATATCTGCTGAGGATTCTACTGAGAGCAAACTTGTTGCCTTGTAACTAGTGGCTGTTTTTGCCAGGTTTGATAAACCTTTTAATTGTTATACAAAACTGGTTCCATACCAGCTCTTCAGCTGTTTCTGTTCAAATATATCCTTGGCTTACAAATATTCCGCTTTGAACATTCCTGATGAAGGAAAATCCAGAAAAGCAGAAGCATGAAATTTACCAAGTATTGGTTTGATTGTTTATAGTTTATTTTCCGCAATGATATAAATTCAGCTTAAGAGTTATCCAACACTATATATTTAGCGCTAAATAAGTTAATGCAAAAGAATTAACAAAAACCGCACGGACATTGTAACTGTAAAAAAGTACTATTATTTAGATCCAACAAGAGAGTTTGAGATATAATAATTTTAGTTTTGTATTATTTTCACAGAATGAAAACGAAACAGCACAGACTTGGATACAGAATATCCTAAAGGAGTGTTACAACTTTTTTTTTAAATGCAATGAGCCAGGCTGATATGGTTGTAATCTCGTTTAATACTTATACACTTATTTTTTTCATTTCTTAAAAATGCCAATGCATTCACCTAGATCTTGATGAAACATTACATCATGTAGGTGTCACTGTACAAATTATTTTTCGACTCATATGGTCAACCGATAAAGCATAGAAAAAAGGTCGCCATCAGCCACACTAAATGATAGAATTTATGAACGAGGCAAATTATGTGCACTGGATGGAAGATTCTAAAACAATAATTTTATAATTATCCTAACTATAATGTAGACATAAAAAGGGAAAACCGTTGCATAAATACCTTCACATGACGTATTTCAATACTTTTTAATTTTAATTATCATAATTACAGTATAATTAAATTCAGTGTTACATGTAGAAGTACATGTATTGGCCTATTTACACGGATAACAGACATAATAAGATTACCAATTCTTAAATAATGGAACACTGAACAAAGTAGATAACCGATTAAATAGCGAAAATCATTAAATAATTCGTTCTCCGTTCCGTTGCATCCAAAGAAAAAAAACATATTTCCCTTTTACACTTGAAACTCTTTCATTCTGACTGACGAAATAACTGTATCCACCAATATAATTCTCTGCAAGTTCCGAATTCTGTATTAACTTTCCGAACAGTAAAAAATTAAAGAAACATTGCAAAAACATTTTTAACTATTTGTACTTGTTTTATTTGATTTAAAAATGCCATTACATGTCATATTTTAAAGAAAGATATTTTGTATCGACTATCAATATTTGTACAACAAATTACATGAAGTGTATTCTATTTTCATATTTTAAATATCTGTGTTGCCGTTTTATTTGTTTTTTTTTTAATCTACGACAAGGTCATACGAACTAAGTGATTTATCTCAAAAATCATTTTGTAAATAAACCAATGTTGTTAAAAATATATAACATGTGGCAAGATGCCCGCTGTGTACTTAGTACTAGTTGATCAATATCGATACAATGTATGGAATTTAAATTGTCAAATGAGTGACCCACATTTATTTGCCTGAGTTCTATACTGTCACATTTTGTTGTTTCATTAAAGAGGCAAACTACTTATGAATACAGATTTAGCCATAAAGGGTGTTCTATTTCGAGAGGTAGTTATATTATATGTATTCTTTATCAGAAAATATGATATGAAAATTAATTATAGAATAAATCTAAAGTCCATTTGAGTTATAATAGGATGGTGTTTGTAAATCACAAACCAGGACTTATACTAGAATTTAGAAAATAGAGATGAACGATCAATGTAGTTTGCATGTTTTATGTATATTTCAATGAATATCACCTCTGAAACCATTGCAATTTTAGCTTTTCACAAATATAGCGTAAATGTGTGATTATGACCTGTCACGGTAAATGCCACGAAAACACAGCTCAAATAAGAGACAACTATTTTGACCTAAGCACATAATTTCCAAATTACACCCTTACTTAAAATTAGAAGAAAGAATAAAGATGTCGTTTTCCTCCAACAAATGATAATACATATGCATGTACATTTTGAGGCGGATTTCCCATTGCCGCTGCAGAGCTTGTATATATCATGTGAAAGAATATAATTTTTTTTCAAATTTTGCTATCTGATTTTTGTTATGAAACTGAAATACATCACGTCGTCTAAAATAAAAAAATACACACTTAGGATACATTTACATGTAAATGCCTCGCTAATTTTATTTCTTTTTTGAAATTTAATGAACATGCAGAATTATATATTACAGGTGAAGATACAGGAACAATTATTTTAGTGCGAAATATTTCAAATTATGTTGTAATTGATACTTTATTAATAGTCATTCTCTGTAACCACTTAAACTTTTTCGGCACACATAGTCACCGATCTTTCTGAAAATTGGCTGATATGTAGATCCTATTAGCCTAGTCAGAAAAAATAATGCCAACCGATATATATATTGGTTGGTTACCATGGTAACAGCGGAGAAAGTCGGGATTTTTGAGAAAAAATGCAATATTTGGTGTAGTGTTGTGAAATTATGCGGCTACATCTATTAAAAAGAAACACAAAAACAATTAATTTTATTCTTGTTTTTATCAAAAATCAAAAATAGTTATGGGGAATCTACCTAGAAACATGTGAAATTAATTTCTAAAAAAATATCATTGTGCAATATTCCTCACAATACGAATCATCTCCCTTTGGTGGGTTACACTAATGACTGGACCAAAACGAAAATGCTAATAACTTTTTTATTTCTCAGAGGAGTCATGTCAAATTTGAATTTTAATAAATTTAGACCATTTAATACATAAATATAAGAAAATAATATGAACACTTTTTTAAATCTTCATAAAACGTGACCTGACCAATGCTGACAATGACATGACCAAATGAAAATGCTAATAACTTTTTTTTATTTCTTAAAGGATTGATGTTAAATATAATTTAATATATAAGTATATGAAAAAATATAGAAAAAATATTAAAAAATTCCGAAAATTCCGAAAACGTGACCTTTCTAACGTTGACAATGATCTGACCAACAACAGCAATGACCTAACCGATGAAAATTTCTGTGTTATTTTATATTATTAAAAAAAACCCAGGAAAACTATATGTTTTTTGGGTAAAAAAATTGACCTGACCAACGTTGACTGTGTCCTGATCGTTGTACTACATAATACTTATTTATATCTTATAGGATTTGCTTAAAATTTATAAAAAAAAAACAACATTAAGATTGAATGGTAAAGTGTTTATCAAATAATAAAAAAAACCTGGGGAAAACAGTTTGGGGTACTGTGACGAGCACTGGGTTTTTAAAATTTTTTATGGTATTGAGTAGTATATTGTTTTAACTGTGTTGTAAATTATGTTGTATATTACCGGTTATAATTTGACACGTTTGATCACAAATATAAAGTAACACACAAAAGTGTGACGGTAGGTCATAAATACATGTTAGTTGATAAATCCAATATAGTTTGATTTTTAATATTTTCATAACAAAAATAATTATTTCAAAGTCCTACTTAAGGCATGGGGGCCTCAGTGGCCAAGTGGTCTAAGTAGTTCTACTACTGTAATCATTAGCCAGTCAACACTGAGGTTGTGAGTTCGAACCCTGCTCGTGCGGGTGCACTCGACTCCAATCTTAATTGACTAGGATTGTCCGTTTTCCTATCGAAGTTCGGTGGTTTTCTCCGGGCACTTCGGCTTCCTCCACCAATAAAAATTAAAAAAGCCCAAATGTGGCGCTTAAAAGTGGCGTTAAAACACTAACAATCAATCAGTACTTAAGGCATGCCCGAGCCTAGTGCATGATATCTTGGTAGTTTTAAATATTTGCATAACAAATAAACATTTCGCGGACTACTTGAGGTATTCCCGAGCCCCTGCATGCACGATATCTTGGTAGTTTAAAATATTTTCATAAAATATAAGTAAACATATTCGCGGACTTAACTTGAGGTATGCCAGAGCCTTGTCTTAGTTTTAAATGTTCCCGAAAGTCAATACATCTATCGTTTGCTAATATATTTGAAAATCATTTTATATTTTTTTATTTTATAAAACTAATGGTTCAATCTAAGTGTTTCAATAAATTTGACGCAAGGCCTATTACATATAAATAGGTATAAAGTCATTTTTCCTGGTCATGATAACGATCAGAATGTAGGACAGAAAGTCACAGATAAAAAGCCACAGACAAAAAGTCACATGTATAATATGTTATAAACATTGAGTCCTGTTTCATAGTAAAATCTAATTTTTTTGTTGTTAAAAGAAAGACAATATACTTATTTTGTAAAACATCTTTCTGTAATAGGCTTTCAGTGAAAAATCAAACTATATGTACATGTATATAATTCTTTCAACATCACCCTGTGTAAAGTTATCATATTGTCAATATGTTTTAATTTGCTGCTAAAAATCCATAAAGATAATTGTTATTTTCTCAAATTTCAATAATCCATTGCCTATAACATGTATAACTAATGTTAAGATAGTGATACCATAGTCGGATCCAGGGGGCCCTGAGGGCCTAACCCCTTCTTTCATTGAAAACATTTGGTTGATAACATATGGAATCACTGAAGCATGTACACTGTACGGAGCGCGCCCTCTCTAGAGGCAGTCAGTGGGACCCCTTATATCAAAATTGTCTAGATGTTATATTTTCCCCCCGCAGCTCGACGTAAGACCCGCAGCTGCCCGCTGACAGATTTCCGCGGGTCCTCGTAGGAAACTGAATTTTTTGGAAAATCTCAAAAAAAAATCCTCCCTGGCCAGAACGGCAAACAAAAAATATGACGAATTGATAGCAGTGACTATCGGGTCGACGACCGACCGTACCCGCTCTGGCTGGTTACGCCATTTGTTTGCTAAAGAACCCTTGCGTTAATTCTTTTAGGGGCTCCCTAGTTGAAATTTCTGTCCTTGTCCAATTGATCCCGATTTCCAGTGATATTTCTAATTGTCTGCCTTCATCCAAGCCTACTCCTATTGCAGGACCTTTTTGAAATTGTTTTTTTTTTCAACTTCACCTCAAAAATGATCTTCATATAGATACTCATCATCCAATAATACAACATTATTCAAAACGTATGGCTATACATGCTTTGCCATTTCAACATTGAGTTTAAGAATGAATAAGAAAAATAAACAGCTCATAATGTAGGTATATTTTCCTTTATAGAAAGAAAGGTTAGATGGTCAATTATCATTATCTGAATCTTTTTGTTCTATTTTTTATTGTGTTCAATTGTATCAAATTATTACCTTTAATTATAAAATCTTACCCCCCCCCCCTTATTTATATATACACATGTGTGTATACAGTGAAACTTAATAAGTGTTTTAGTTTTCCTATATTTGTGCACATTTAAGAAACTAACTGAAACTTTTTCAAAATTGTTTTAAACTTGTGTATCATCATGAAATTGTTTCCATAGCAACACAGTTCAAACTATAATACCGTTATATATGAATATGTTTAAAATTGTGATGATTACAATAATTTCTACATGTTGTCTATTTATTTATTTTTTTCTGACTACAGAACTAGGTTGAAAAACATTTTTTTTTCAAAATTTTTCAATTTTTTTTTCTCTGAAAAAATTAAGACTAAGCATTTTGTATCCATGGTAACAAAATAATGAGATATAATTCCCCATTACTTTTTCGCGTCATAGATAAGACTATGGTATTTATGAATTCATGGTTGACTTTTACTCAGGTGTCCGCAAAAAAATATGGTGAGCATTCAAAAATGACCTCAAAAGGGAATTTTTTACCTAAAGCAAACCACACAAAAGGGGGGTATATGTGATTATGATTGAAAATTGATATGAAAATATCAGTTATTAAATTACATTAATAAAATGCATATATTTAATAAAATCATAAACAATTATTCTTTCTCTTATTTATTTAATATGAAAAGTTATGTTTAAAAGAGTCTTTTTCAGCTTAAAATCATAGATATCCAGAAGAGGTAAAACTGGTCATCGCATAGCAACCAAAATTTTGCCATTTTTTGTTTGTTTCATCAAGACTAGTAAGTGTGTGAAGTTTGAAGAAAATCCATGACCATGTGTGCCACACTTCCTATGTAAGAGTTTTAATAGTTACAGAGAACCAGTATTAAAAACGCAAATACTGAAAAGATATGTTACCTTAAGAAAACTATTGTATGTAATAAATATATAAATTTAAACATGCATTGCGTTACCTAATTTATAAAATTACATGAACCGTAATTCCCATTTTAGAAAATTACTAACTAAATTACGGACATGTTAACACACCCTTGTTATATTCTGAACTTGTATATATTTTATTGTTATGTTACATGTACTGATTGTATTACCATTGTTTTTCTTTTTATCTACCTCATACTGTTTTTTTTGTTAAATGCCAATGAAATATCAAATTGAATTGCAAATGTTCCCCGTTTCTTCTTTCTTATCACTGCCTTATTGATTGAATATTTGACGCGTAGTACGTTTTTGAAACCATTGTTGGCAAACGAGGAAGACGGTGATAATGGGACATTCAAAATACGTGGCTCGAGAGACCGACAACGTCATGGTAAAAAGACGAAAGGTCACAAAAGAACAAAGAAGTTAACAATTCACAATACACATAGATGAGACAGTCCTTACTGTTCTTGCATTTGGAACCTCTTCTTACCGACTAAAACTTTACGTTGAGTTTATCAGCATTTGCAATCCATCAGCAATCTTCATATCAATATAAAGATAAAAAGATGTGGTATGATTGCCAATGAGACAACTACCCACAAGAGACCAAATGACATAGCAGTTAACAACTATAGGTCAGCGTACGGCCTTCAACAATGAGCAAAACCCATACCGCATAGTCAGCTATAAAAAGCCCCGAAATGAAAATGTAAAACAGTTCAAACGAGAACACTAACGGCCTGATTTATGTACAAAATAATGAACGAAAAACAAATATGATATAAAGCAATAAACGACAAACACTGACTTACAGGTTCCTGATTCTCCTTACATGGGACAGTGGTGTAACAGTACAACATAAGAACAAACTATAACAATCAGTTGAAAGGGCTCATGCAACTCATCACATCGATTCAAAGCAAAAATACATCTAACAAAAACACACACCGGACGTGAGAGGGTATTTGTACATCCCCACAACAAAACAGACACTAGGTACGTATCTGAGAGTACTCGCAGTTACTGACAGCTAGTTCAAAGCTAATAGCAACTTATAAACAATCATGCATCCAAGACTATAATATAAATCTGTGTAAAGACTTCATTAACAGTCAGAGTAAAATATGACCTAGTGCAAAGCCAAGATACAGGTATCGACAGATTGTAGAGCCATCCATGTGCATATGTAAATGAAAATAATATTTAGTTTGATTTTAATTTACTGATAACAAAATCAACAAGTTAATTTATACAGGCAATTCAAACGAAATAAAAAAACATGAATAAGTAGCATTAATGACCTGCGTGCATAAAAGTGACCATTATTAAACTCTCCTTGCCTAAATATTGTAAATGACCATGTTTACTATTATTATCACTCGTTATACATCGTCTGTCGATCGTCGCATAACTTTAAAGTGCAAGTATTGTCGTTTATTTCAAAAATTATAAAGAACATCTGACAGGACAAAACTATTTCAAATATCAAGATTATCCTATCGTTTGTGTTAACGAAAACAATGAGACAACCCCCTCTTTGAGTTATTGTCCTTAAAGAACGATTTGTACATGGTTTGCAATTGTGACTCTGATCTTATAATCTATAATAGATAGAAAGATCATCAGTACACGATCTACAAAAGATTTAGCATGGTCACACAAGCCATACTCATTAGAGTTATTGTCCCTGATTGACAATGTTTTGACGGAAACTTTAGTAGGTAGAAAGATTAAACTACTTTAAGAGATTACACAGGTTTTAATATTTAATGCATATTACTGAAGGAAATAGGGGATAAAGTGTTTTCTGCTCATACGTTTTCCTTTTAGAATATCTTATTGAAAGAAACTACTTGCATATTGGCCCAGTAATTGGTATCAAATACCACTATGCAGTCACACTGATCAGTTATATATTTTATTCCACTATTTAATCGAATGTTTTTACATTATGTGTGCATTTGAGAGCATTTATCTAAACAAACAACAAGAGTAATCGTACACATTGTTTTCTGTCCGTTAACAAATAAACCTATTTAACGGGTCTAACTATTTTCTGTATGGACCAGTTTAAAATAATGATAACAGAGCTACCTTAACATATCAAGAGCCTCTTGTAATTATGAAATAAGTTAGATAGTAAAAATTAAAATCTGTAACGTCTCGTTCATATCCCTAAAACAAGTGACAATTAGTCTTCTTAATGCAAGGTAAACAACTGAACTGTGATGTTGTCATTTTCTTAAAATTAATTTATCATGTAAACATAGATTTCACCACTGCAACAAAAATGTTACGTTATTTCTACACTCGAAGCAGTTAAATTTTAATAATTAAAGCGCGAGGCTTGCCGAGTTTTTTAAATAATTTAAATCTAACTGTTGAGAGTGGTGTAGAAATATCGTAATACACGAGTTATAGTGGTAGACTATGTTTCTCTAATGATTTTTATCCTTCCTTTTCAAAGATTTGCAGAAAATTGTGTTCTTTATATGTGACGTCATCAGACATGGTCGCCTTTTGTCATGACGTCAGAAGACAAGAAACAGAAGAAACCAAGAAAAATTTGACGTCATAACTACATTTTGACCAATCATTTGTCGAGAACAGTTATTTCACTAGTGAGGAGAATAATTTTTACACAATCGAAAAAATAAAGTTAGTCTTGATTTCAAGACCAGTTCACCCAGGACACAGGAAAATAAAGATGTTGGATCTTTAACCTAGCATACGGTACAGGCATCATGAAATCATGTTAGAATGAAAAAAAGCAACTAACGACGTTGTTCATAAAGTGTTAAATTCACCTAATTTCTGTTCATCATTAAACATGCTATTGTTTGATATAATAGATGACACATCAAATAGGTCAAAACTGGAGTTTGTGAACAGGGACATAATACAATGATATTTCTTTTCGATGTATACAACTGTAAGTTAAATTTATTTAAATCTAATGGATTCGTGTTAGATATACTGAATGAGATAAAACAAATCAGTAACATCGACGATTTTAAATGTTTTTCATAGAAATGTAATTTTAATTTGTATCTATAGAACATGATTGTCGCAATATTCCTTGTCTGTGAAAAGTAGTGCTAAAATAAATTGTCATTGCTTGCATCTTTCCTTTTACCAGGATGTAAATCTATCATGACTTAACAGGGATGTATGTGACCAGTATTTTTATTATAATTTTTTCACTATGCAAAGGTATGTAAAATTTTATAGTTCTATGCTAGACAATTACAGATGTATTCATAGTTAACTGGAAAACTTGAGGAAATATTAAATGTTTTAAATACATCATTACGCATCAAAAAGTCATCTGACGTAGAAATTATGATTGAGACCAAATAAACAGACACTGGTTAAACCAATTAAAACTCACACGCTGACGGCAATTGTAGAACTAAGGGACACACGTTTTCAAAGTATATAAGAAATAGCTATTCAAGAACGAATAGATTGAAATATTTTTTTTTGTGAAATGGCAATAAATGGACTAGTCAAGTTAGTATTTGTACAAAGGTGCAATAACTGATGAACACAGAGGTATTTTTTTCTCAAGGGGAAGGTTCGGGATTAAACAAAAATGAACATTGTATTTTCAGGGGATATTATCAGATCCCTCTCTCTTCGATGTTTACCAATTCGTTTAGGGTTATAGATAAATATCAACCCATCGACAAGTTATGCTACATTTACTAGTGGCCATTTCTATCGTTAGTGTTTAACTATCATTGCTTCTTAAGTGAAACAGGTTTACATATATGTATATATGCATTAGATATAAACCTTTTTTGAACATATATAAGTATATAAAAATGTATATATGATGTTTATTTTTCTTTTTTTGAATAACGATGTAGCTATAAATATACAATTTTTTTTCTGTGAGTATTACTCATTTCATAGGTTTTGTAGAAAGTCAAGTGGTGATCTATTACACTTAAATAATAACCAAAACAAACAATATTTGTTTCCGTTCTTATTCAAACACTTCAACTAATTATTGTATGCCACTGGACGTTAAGATTCCAACTCTCAATCAATCATTTGAATCTGTATTCATGCAAGTGTAAATTTAACCCTTAGTATGTGCTTAGTGTGCTTAGCAACTAAAATGAAAAGAATGATAACATTGAAAGTGAAACAAGGGAGAACCATTTTTCTGAGTAATTCGAACCACAACAATTCATTCTTGTACAGGTCAAAACAGCGATTTAATTTGTGTTAGTCTATGATATGAAAACAAACAGGAGACGAAAATTCGTCATGATGCGATTGAAATTCCTTTTATATTTAATGTACGGTAATATCGGATCATAAACCATCGGCATTCTTCGGAGGTCATTGATGGTTAATTAACGTTTAGTCTAAAATGCACATTAAATGTTGACACATTTTACCATGCCCATGCATTTTTAGTTGATTCTTTCGGATTTTTTGTTATTTTGATAAACGTATGTTATAACTCAAAATATTCAATAATAGAATTGAGTCTGATTGTTAACAATAGATTTGATAGCAAATGCCCTTTTTAAAATTAAATATGTTCGTGAAGAACACGAACAATATGTTAACATAGTGTTGATTTATTAGATACTATAATATTCTCGTTGTTTTCATACAGATATATTGCTTTTATACACATTTTAAACAAAGACAGAAATTAGTGATGCGTCGTTCAGCCGGAGAAAGACCATCATTCTTAAGAATATTGTATTATGTTTACACACTTTTCACTTATATCAGCAATGGGTAATGAATTCGACTTAAATTGTTGCAAAACAGTTTTGAAAATATGTTAAACGTATTTGTTTGGAAATGAATGTTAAAACTGCCAAGGTTCGCAAGAATGCGCACACAATTTTCATTCTGGTCATTATCATATTTAAATTGCAGTTTACTTTTGAATTTAGAACTTATCAAATATACATGTGAATGAAAAACATATCTTTGAATTTGATATTTTTGTTCTCGAGATTATCTAGGTCTGATAAAATGTATAGTCATCTGTTTATTGTTGAACCTACTATGTTGCCCTTTCAATGCATTTTGGTTATTTATGTCTTTGAGTTGCTCTTTCATTGGTGTTTACTCTAATTTATTTGTATAAAAGCTGATGAAATATAATTTCACAACAAAATAATGAATGCAATTGTATCTATTTTATTCATATTCATATTTTGGTAGACATAATATTTAATGAAATTCAGCAATCCATCCCCGAAGAAGACGTCATTTTAGAATGTAATTTTAACCACTTATGCACAAGCATTACTTGGTTACTTGAACATAAAGTTATTTGGAATGGAAACAAACTTAATCGAATCCTCAAAATACGAAATTACAGAAGACATGAATCTTCGAATAAAAAATGCAAGCTTTTCTGACGAAGGAAGGTATACATGCCTATCTATTCTAGCGTTCAGGGAAGGAATATCTACAGTCATACTTAAAAGTATGTATTGAATTTATATGTTAATGAGGCAAAAGATACCGAAGGGATATACAAACTCAAAGTAGAAAAAAAACTAAATATAAGAAGAAAAGGCAAAGAGAAGTACACAAAACACAACATAGAAAACTAAAGACTGAGCAAAACCAACCCTATCAAAAACCAAGGGTGATCTCACTTGTTCCTGGAAGGGTAAGCAAGTCTTACATGTCTTATTCCACATGGTAAAGATAATTAATCACCCAGTTCATTAATTAGATTTTAGTTTGGGTCAACTAAATTTATACGATATACTTGGTTTACAGTTTGATTTAGAAGAAACACCGACATAGCTAGATAATACTATCTAATCACTACCACATTTTATATTAATATGATTAATTAGTATTGTAATTTTCATTGTTATTAATAAATGTTATATGAGTATTATAAACCAAATCTTGCATTCTATCCTAATTCTATCCTATTTTGGGGGAAAATTTCAAAAATTCAAATGTGACGTCAACTTTTTTTTTTGCGTTGATCTCTTTGGCTAACTCAGCTGTGAATTTTTATGTGCTGGTTTATGTTGTTTTATGTATCCGTTTTTATTCTGTAGTTAGTCACCACTTCGGTGTTATCATTCATATCTAATATATAGTCATTTTTATAATTTACTGTTTGCAAAAGTATGAATTATTCTAAATACTAAGGATTTTCATATCCCAGACATATAACCTTAGTCGTATTTGGCACAACTTTTTGGAATTTTGGTCCTCAATGCTCTTCAACTTTGTACTTGTTTTGGCTTTCGACCCTTTTTTTATTTGAGCGTCACTGGTTAGTCTTGTGTGGACGAAACGCGCGTCTTACGTATTAAATTTTTAACCTGGTACCTTTTGTTAGCTATTATCCGTATGTTTCTCTGTCCTATATGTTCTCCCATTTATTTGTATTGTAGTCCTGTCATGTAATGTTGTCATTTTAATGTTATATTTAACTCTGCCATAAAAGCAGGAGGTTTGGCTAGCCACAAAACCAGGTTCAACCCACCATTTGTTTCTTAAAATGTCCTGTACCAAGTCAGGAAAATGGCCATTGTTATATATAGTTCGTTTCTGTGTGTGTTACATTTTCATGTTGTGTTTCTGTTGTGTCGTAGTTCTCCTCTTATATATGATGTGTTTCCCTCAGTTTTAGTTTGTAACCCGGATTTGTTTTTTTTTCTCAATCGATTTATGAATTTGGAACAGCGGTATACTACTGTTGCCTTTATATATGTGACACCCGTCGTGTTACTGCTATACAATATGTTGATAAGTTATATCAAATGATAAGGCATCACGCAATAGCGGATTGTTAATTGACTTATCTATCTATAAGACATCACTTTACACTATAAATCTAATAACCCTAACTATCTTCCTTCTAAAATGATAAACGATATATGGAATGCTTATACAGTAAGTTCGTTAAACTTAAGATAGTTCGAGTGTCTTCCTTCATCTTGGATTATGAAAAATCAGATGACATTCGGTGTAGATCTTTAATGAAATGTGCAAATTTTTCATGTTAATATAGAAAATTATGTGTTTTATCATATTTACGGCTGTATTTTACGAAAAAGAGATAATTGTTTTATTCAACTTTGCCACAAGGGAAGATAACTCAGATTAAGTAATTTTTATAATAGAACCTATTTTATTATGTAGCAAGCAAACGAGTCCGGTAGCCCTTTTATTTTATTTTTTTCTTATCTGAAAGCATATTATTAGAGCTATCTTCTCATATTTTATCTTATAACTCTATGGTGCAGTCTTTTTTTATCACACAAAAACTTTGTTTTCCATGAATAATCCATACAAAACCCGACAATGGTGCACAACTTGAAGCGTGAAAAAGGCCCGGTAATCCATACTTATTATTATATATTTTTGCAAAAAGCATGATGTAAACTACGGTTTGACAAATTATTTAAATAATCTAGGAATTGTAATTAAGACCCCCAATCTACCTTAACCGTCTGGTTATTTTTCGTATATGTTATACTGAGATCACCCCCGTGTTGATCAGTCTTTAGTTTTCTATGTTGTGTTTTGTGTACTATTGTTTTTTTCTGTTGGTCTTGTTCTTCTTTAGCCATGGCGTTGTCAGTTTATTTTCGACTTATGAGTTTGAATGTCCCTTTGGTATCTTTCGCCTCTCTTGTATAGTTTATATCAATGTCATTAGAAAAAGTAATTTTTCCGTGTGCTTTAAAGAAGGTATCATTTTGTATCCTGATTCGAAATACCACCTAGTATGCCAGTGTTCATGCTATACGAACGTAGGGGAATCTATGTAATAAGGTTTTTGAGATGTAACAACAAAACATCCCTTGTTATTTTAAGGTTTAAAATGATTGTTATAGAATGCGAAATTTAACATTGATCATAAGAACACTTTCTAAAAGTAAAAAAGCTAGATCGTTAAAAAAAACCCGCGCTATTTGGATTATATTCAAGACATTCAATGCCGTACTTGTGTACATGACCGTTATATTAGGAATGGATCGGACATTTTTGCGTTTTAGTGGTCATTTTATAATTAATACTAGTGAGACTTGTAAATGTATTTAACTGTTCATTGCTATTTTACACAAAAGGAACAGTATCGTTATTATTCAAATTGTTCGGTCTTTAGTTTTCTATCTGGTGTTTTGTAAATTTCTTAACGTCTTCGTCGTCTAAACCTTTCTGCCATTGCATTGTCAGTTTTTCCTGACTGAATTTCGAATTGAACGTTGGTTTATTTCGCCTCTTTTTTGCGTTTTAGTGGTCATTTTATAATTAATACTAGTGAGACTTGTAAATGTATTTAACTGTTCATTGCTATTTTACACAAAAGGAACAGTATCG
Organism: Mytilus californianus; assembly: GCF_021869535.1. Classification (NCBI taxonomy): domain Eukaryota; kingdom Metazoa; phylum Mollusca; class Bivalvia; order Mytilida; family Mytilidae; genus Mytilus; species Mytilus californianus. The sequence continues at coordinate 245,194 of NW_026262678.1, forward strand.
TTGTTATTCAAATTGTTCGGTCTTTAGTTTTCTATCTGGTGTTTTGTAAATTTCTTAACGTCTTCGTCGTCTAAACCTTTATGCCATTGCATTGTCAGTTTTTCCTGACTGAATTTCGAATTGAACGTTGGTTTATTTCGCCTCTTTTTTTTTTAATCTTCACAAATACATTTTCAGGTTTCAATGACAATTTGTTTAAGTTTAAGTCGGATACATCTACAATTAATTTTGAGACTGAGCTCAAACTAAGGCGGCTTCATTTGTCCGGCAAAAACTGCTCTCTACAACGACCATTGTTTGGGTTTGTTACTCATATGTTTTTAATGTGTTTGGCTTTAAAAACTTTTAGTCTGAAGAGTACCTGATAAAAGATATGACAGACATGACTATCATATATTTATCGTGTTTATGTATAATATCAATTTGAAAAAATCTTATCTTGCATGATATTTTATTTCGACGGAAATTTGTTGATTCGTGCTTATTTTAAATCGTGTAAAAACATTCGCGTCGTGTCTCGTTTTTTATTTTCTTGTCTTGTTGAACTTAAAAAAGTTTTGTTTTCGAGTGAATGAACAGAATATTGATAAGAAAAATAAAAAAATATCTAAATTGTCTAGCAATGTGCATTGTAAAGGCAACATTATCTTCATAAAATTCATAACGAAACATTATAAGCCTTACATTGTAAGTTTAAGGTTGCTAATCTCGTCATTTTTTTTATTTTTAGTTCTCATATGTTTTATTCAACCTATAGCTGTTCAAATGAGCCTATAGGAATGCTACAGAGTATACATCTCAATAACCGAAAATTATACCATACCTAAATGTATGTTTGGTATAATTTTTTTATTATACCATGATGATTTATCAGGACATCAATAAAGCAGAACGATCAGCCGGGTCGACTATTTTTTTCATATAGGAACAGAGGTGACGCGAGGCCACTAAGCCAATCCGCCGGTTTTGCACAAGCCAATATGAATGAAAGCCTAGGATTGGAATCGAACCCACGTTCGCCCCCAAATCCATGGTCCCATTCATAACAATAAACGTGATAAGGAACTCTCCGTCTTGAATTATCCTTGAAGTTCGGTTTGTTATTTTACTTTTTATACATGAAAATTAACCAGATTTGCTCTCATAACAAAAAAATTAGATACAAATTAAAAAAAAAAACATACATATATATAAAATGTAAAAAAATTAATCTAAATCAACTAAAACTGTGTTAGAGGAAATATGTCTCCTGGATTTTTTTTAGTAAGGGTAGGTTGGTTGTCTTAATTTTCGGTTATTGAGATTCATGCTCAGGTTGCATTTTGATAAACTCCATTGTACAACTAAAATATTTATAATATTAATATAATTTGTAATACATGGACATCTCGACCGTAACGAGGTTGCGTAAAAGGTAATAGTAATGTTGGACCGTTAAATTTAGATATGTTCAACTTACCCTAAACTATCGCCAAGCTTTAATCTTATAGGCTTATCTACCAAGCACAAAACTAATCGTGACCATTGGAAAACCTTTTTCTTCAATTTGAGGTTTGGACTTTTTTTACATATTTAAACGTGGTATGTTTCATTCAAATTCTAAAAATGATTCCTTTGAAATTAATGTTTTCAGATTTAGAAATCAGTATTTAAAGATAGAAACATTTAAAACGTCATAACTTAATAAGGTAGTCGGTTCTTCGGTACTAACACGATTTATAACAAACCTTTCTAAAATTGTCCGTTTAAAATTTTGGAAATTATAAAGAAACTAAGGTGTCAGCTCCCTCAGGCAAAGTTGACCTTATATGGATATTTTTTATGTCCTTTTTAATCATATGATTCTTCAACTGTTTCGATTTTTATACATCATTGGCTTTCAAATATTTGGCTTTGAGCGTTCCTGATGAAAGCTTCGGAGGCATGAAGTTTGAAACGTGTTGTTTTTATTTTCTGATAAATAAAAAAAAAAATAACCTTTTGCAGTTAAACTTTTAATTTTGCAATCCAGAATTCTTGAAAAATATCAGAAATCTCTCGTCTTTCGTTCATAAAATCGGATTTTGTGATTGTTCCTAAATCTCTATTAATGCGTTATTATGTAGTCATAAGTGAATTCGGTTAAGGTCTTTTTCTTCATCGCAAAGCATATCCGGATTCCCTTATTCTTACGGTAAATGAAATATATAATATACAATATAGAATGTTAAAACAGATATCCATATTGTTTGGAGAACTTTTCGGCGAATCGTAAATTATACAATAGCTTATTTTTAAAGCGCTCATAACTCCTCATGCATAGGAAATTTAATTAATTAAGAGTAATTAAGTAAAAATTCACCTAGTACATAGATATAAGAAGATGTTGTATGAGTGCCAATGAGACAACTCTTCATCCAAGTCACAATTTATAAAAGTAAACAATTATAGGTCAAAGTACGGTCTTCAACACGGAGCCTTGGCTCATACCGCACAGCAAGCTATAAAGGGCCCCAAAAATTACTAGTGTAAAACCATTCAAACGGGAAAACCAACGGTCTAATCTATATAAAAAACGAGAAACTAGAAAACTTATGAACTACATCAACAAACGACAACTACTGAACATCAGATTCCTGACTTAGGATAGGTGCAAACAATTGCAGCGGGTTTAAACGTTTTAATGGTACCAAACCTTCACCCTTATCTGAAACAATAGTGTAACATCACAGCATAGAAAGACACACTATAAAATATCAATTGAAATGGCTTGCCTCATTCCAAATACATATTTACACAAGTGAACATACACTGAACGTATAAATTTGATCTATGATACAATGTAAATACAAAATCAATAAAGTAAGGGAAGAATATTTAAAGTAACAGTATTATACCGCGCTGTGAAATGTTAAACAATTTCAGAAATACAACAACAACATCAAACAAAAATCCGCCATTTACAATAATATTATACACAGGTAAATGAAAATAATTTTGTTGTTAGGTATACAGTTTAAACGGAGAAAGGAAAAATTTTTACAAAATAAATAATTGTGATGTTCATAGTTCGAAGAAGTGATAATTTATAGTAATACCAAACACTTATCAAAGCTGTTATATAAACCAGATATAACTCTGAATAAGTAAACATTAAATAATAAAAAAGCATTACAAATAGTATCAACAGGTCAAATTAACAAGAAAGTACGATTTCAGAGTACTCGCAGTTACTGACAGCTAGTTAAAAGCCAAAAACAATTAATAATAAAAAATCATGCACCAGAGACTACATGTCCGTTTGACAAAGGGTACATAGTAAATACATGAACTAGTCAAACTGGAATGAGGTTTAAATTGAGGTTTTGTGTAATGTTACAACAATCTAATCAATCAACAAATATCCATGTTTTATGATGAGAACTCTATGCACAATACAAACACAAAAACACACAAGTTACCTAAGCGTCAAGAACAGTATTTCATCAAAGTATTTACTGCTTATACCTATACTTCTTTTTCTGTACTTATTTTTCAGTTCAACACGGCATAACAATTGTGCAAACAACAATGACAGGTAGGCAATTCTGTGTTCTCTTCTTGTTTTACAATCACTAGATAATATATGTTACCCTTCCGAAGCACCTGAGATCACCCTTAGTTTTTGGTGGGGTTCATGTTCCCCAATCGTTAGTTTTCTATGTTGTGTTTTGTGTATTGTTGTTTGTATGCTGGTCTTTTTTTTTAGCCATGGCATTGTCATTTTGATTTGGACCAATGAGATTGAATGTCCCTTTGGTATCTTACGCCTCTCTTTTATACCTACTTCATACTTAAATGTCATATTTTCAGGCAATTTTAGTTCTATCTATTATCCCGAAAATAAAACTGTGTGAACGTGCATCCTTATTACATTATATTCTATTCCTTACGCTTTCCGCTGATAAATAAGGAAATAATTTAGAAACCAAAGATCAAACTCCCTGAGGCAAAATTGAACTTGGAATTCTGCTATTTTTTTTAGTTCTATTTTGGGAATATAGCTTTTAGAGTATTCAGGTATCTAAATACAGTTGTGGCTTTAACATGTTTGGTTCTCAGTGTTCCCGATGAAGGAAGATTCACAAAAGCGCTTTGTTTGCACGATATTTATTAAATGTTTTTCAATCGTATATTTATAACTCTGAGCTGTTAACTCTGATAATGGCCAGTAGTAGTTATGTCTGTAGACCAGTGCATTAGTCATTTACTCTTATGTATTAACTTGACAGTTAAGTGTGTTTGCTATAAATTGAGTCAATGGATTTAACCGTCAAGTAAATACATACGAACCTTTTAACCGGATTATTAGCAAGTAAAGTTTGCTTTATTTTTAGTTTTTGATTAACGGTTTGAATTAAAAATATAAAATATTGTTTAATTATGAATGCGGCTTTATTTTTTTTGATGATTTTGTCACTTACGTTATGGAATATTTTGCAATCTGGTATTGGAAAGATCCGCGAAAAGTATAATCTTAACAGTCTGCTTGATGCTAAATTCCATGAAATGAGTACATCACTTTTGCTTGGTACAACTATAAATATGACAGTGAGATAAGGTTAATTTTAATGTGAAACACATTTACACACAAACTTATAGAATGTCATACGAATTTGTAAAATGATATCCTTTAAATCGAATAATAGAAATGTCTGAAATAACCTTTTTGTCAATTAAAAATCACCCAGTCTATTTTCATGTGTTCTTTGTGTACCTGTTTTAAAGAAAAGAGACTAAAAAGTAAATGAGCAATTATAAATTAGCTGCACGCAAAATTTCTGAGCGGTGAAATTGACTTTTTGGTTAAATACATTTTTTTTACATGGACATGTTGTAGACATCACAAGCGATCTTTCTGTATTAAATCTTCCAGAAAATTGGCAACTCGTTCATCTGATAATAACATACTTTTGAAAGGATTAACATGTTTGTTTTTGCATTTCAGGGGCCACATAATGCCTCTGCTCATACCTTCTCTGGGTCCTTTGCTTGAAAAATTCAAAACATCAAGGTCGAGTAGCGAATCAACTGAAAATATGTCTGCTATGCAAGTGTATGACACACCAAAATCGCTTTCATTAGCGTTCATGATTATCAAAAAAAAAAAAAACCTCCGCTAACAGAATATTCTGCAAACTTAGATTTGTAAAACACCAGACCATGATGAACAATGACGTCTGATTCCTTCATCCACGTAACCTTATTTCCGTGAATAGATGTTGTATTGCAGAACAGAGTAATATTTCCTCCAAAAGTGATTGAATTTCCCAGAAAACTGCAATGAGATTAATGACAAGATCACACAAATGGTCTAAGACAAATTTGATTTAGGTAGTAGCCAGTGTTCTGAAAATCTTTTTCTGTCTATTTTTTTTACACTAATCTTGTATACTTTATCATAAATATATATTGTTAGATACATTTGGAAGACATATAGTATTGCACCAAAGAGTTCACAAGAAAATCGAATGTACAGGACATAAATCACAGGGCTTTAAGTACGGTACTACTTTATCTGTACATACGATGTTGAGCAAAATCAATGTTTCAAACATTATAATACAAGATGATCTAAATTTTTGTTAAGATATATCCATAAAGTATGTTAATCTTATACAATCCAATGAAGCTGCATTATATCTGTCATAACTTGTATGGTCTTCATTTGTTTTTGTTTTTTCTGCGTTTAACTTTGTGCTGATGGCTGACGTATGACATATATAGTTTAGAGTCGTTAATCATACATGGGATGTATAGCATTAACACCATGAAATTATTATTAAATACCTACATGTAAAAAGTTAAATCACAAAAAATACTGATCCCCGAGGAAAATTCAAAACGGAAAGTCCCTAACCAAATGTAATTATCACATGTTTATACATTTATTCAAGTTTCATTGACGTATATCCTTATCCTGATATTAATGTGAACCCACTCAAATCATATGTTGACGTTTTCTTATTTATTTTTCATATACCATTCTATTTACTTTTTATACATTATGATTTGTATGGAGAGTCGTCTCATTGTCACTCATTCATATTGAATAGTGTTTGTTAAGTAGACATTGGTTAATCTGATTTCACATTGTTCTGAAAAGAAACCACTTACTGCAGTGACATTTGATTTTATGAGTATAAAAAAGACCGGGAACCATTTTAATATTTCAATATCTTCGTAGTGCATATGCTTTGAACAATTTTTGTTAATAATTATCTGAAATTATTAACTGTGAACTGGTTATTTTAGTATAAATTGCTTTGTAAATTATAGGGAACTGCATTATTTCCGTTCGGATTATGAAAATTACCTTTTTGAGAGGAAATTCCCAAACCGCATACACACCATAATAATAAACACCAGATCATGTACACAGCTACCTTGTTTATGATAAAGCAATAATCTTCTGTAAATATTAATTCACGTTGATCGTTTAACAACTAAAACAACGAATGATATTACAACTATTTCTGAATCAATACTTATATGTACAGTTGGGTGCAGACCAAGCATTACATAAAGTAAACGCAAGTTAACGCCGCGTGCACATATTTCGTTAGTTAACTTCAATTTTCGCGTTTACTAGTAAACGCGCGTTTACTATAATTACGTTAACGCGGTCAAAATGGAAATTTCTAATGTCTACCCGAGTAAACGGGCGTTTACTATGTGTCCGTTTAGTCAGTAGTAAACGGGCGTTTACTTCAGATTTCACAAACTTATTTTTACGTGCACTTAAAAGTAAACGGGCGTTTACTACAGATTTCAATAATGTATTTTTACGTGCACTTGGAAGTAAACGCGCGTTTACTTTTCGCGTTAACTGATCGTGTAAATTAAGAAATAAACTTCGTGTTTATTTGAACATTTATTTTATTAAAACGACTGTTATCTTAATACTTTACGTATATGTGTTTCAAACCAGAACAATTCAAAAACACTTAATTTTAATTCGAAATATTAATTTTATTAAATTTAAAAAAAATAGTTCCTATAACTTTACTGATAAGCAGATTTTCTATATTTTCTTTTCAAAAGTTACATGTACAAATATCGAGGCCGATAGAAAGGTTATCCAACACATCGGAAAAATATTTGTATATGATGGGATATAAACATCATTGTTTACGTTGCTTCGTTCCCCATTTTTAACTGTTTCTTCGAATTCCTAGCTCGATGCATTTAATACATTATTTTTAATCGTAATTCACATGGATTTACATGATTTCAGCTTCTGTTTTGTCAAATGTTCAAACGGAAATTGTACAGTGTATTGCATGGGGTAATTAATAAAGTGTTGTATAAGTATGTACATTTATACCATCTCTTCAATTTAAACAGACTTATCCATAACGATTATAAATGATATTTGTGACGTCCGAAAAATATACTCGATTTGAACATGAATGAAATATTGCCACTGGACGTTATGCTACAAACAAAATCAATCAACTTACATAATATATTAACAAAGTGGGGATAGGACCTTTATCGGGACTCCGGGATCGGGTGTTTTCAGCTCATGATTTAGGGATTGACCGTTTCGAGATCCTGGAATTCTTTTTTCGAATTTCGGGATTTAAATTTATTTAAATTCGGGACCTCGGGATTTCGTGTTTTTAAGCCCTGGATTTCGGGACCAGGACCCTTCCTACCCAACCTCTCTTAACAGTATACTATATTCCAAGAAGACAACTACTCATACTTTTCATTATTAAGTACAGTGTACATAAATCGGTCATGTGAGTGTTAAATGATGCTGTTAAATAGTTTTGTTTAAAATATAAACCATCACGAACTACTGACATAAAAATATTACTGATTTACTATGTGACTATAAGATTTACACAATAAAGTACAAATATGGTCAGTTTTGGTTGATGTGGACAAATAATTTTGTTATGCAAGTCAGTCTGAGGTATGAAAACTATTGATATTTGTTTACAACTCAATATTTTGAATAAAAAGAGGACATGCTGGCACTCTCAATTGATGCGAACATTTTTTTTAGTCATTATGTGCCAATATTGCTATCATTTGTGTATTCAATCCATCCTGACATGAAAATATAACTCATTTACTTATGCGGCTATAAAGATTTACATAATAAAGTGCAAATATGGTCAGTTTTGGTTGATGCGAACAAATAATTTTGTTATTCAAGTAAGTCTGATGTATGAACACTACTGAATTTGTTTACGATTCAAAATTTTGAATAAAAAGAGACATGCTGGCTCTCTAAATTGATGCGAACAAAAATTTTTAGTCATTATGTGCCAATATTGATATCATTTGTATTATACAATCCATCCTGACATGAAAATATAACTCATTTACTTATGCAGCTATAAAGATTTACATAATAAAGTGCAAATATGGTCAGTTTTGGTTGATGCGGACAAATAATTTTGTTATTCCAGTCAGTTTGAGGTATGAAAACTACTGAAATTTGTTTACAATTCAATATTTTGAATAAAAGGAGGACATACTGGCACTCTAAATTGATGTGAACAAAATGTTTTAGTCATTATGTTCCAATGTTGCTATTATTTGTGTATTCAATCCATCTTTACATGAAAATATAACTCATTTACTATGCGGCTATAAAAATTTACATAATAAAGTGCAAATATGGTCAGTTTTGGTTGATGCGGACAAATAATTTTGTTATTCGAGTCAGTTTGAGGTATGAAAACTACTGAAATTTGTTTACAATTCAATATTTTGAATAAAAGGAGGACATACTGGCACTCTAAATTGATGCCAACAAAATGTTTTAGTCATTATGTTCCAATATTGCTATTATTTGTGTATTCAATCCATCTTTACATGAAAATATAACTCATTTACTATGCGGCTATAAAGATTTACATAATAAAGTGCAAATGTTGTCAGTTTTGGTTGATGCGGACAAATAATTTTGTTATTCGAGTCAGTCTGATGTATAAAAACTACTGAAATTTGTTTACGATTCAATATTTTATGTTAAAAAGAGGACATGCTGGCACTCTAAATTGATGCAAACAAAAATTTTTAGTCATTATGTGCCAATATTGATATCATTTGTATTATACAATCCATCCTTACATGAATATATAACTCATTAACTTATGTGGCTATAAAGATTTACATAATAAAGTGCAAATATGGTCAGTTTTGGTTGATTTGGAGAAATCATTTTGTTATACGAGTCAGTTTGAGGTATGAAAACTACTGAAATTTGTTTACGATACAATATTTTTGAATAAAATGAGGACATACTGGCACTCTAAATTGATGCAAACAAAATTTTTTAGTCATTATGTGCCAATATTGTTATCATTTGTATTATACAATCCATCCTTACATGAAAATATAACTCATTTACTATGCGGCTATAAAGACTTACATAATAAAGTGCTAATATGGTCAATTTTGATTGATGCGAACAAGTTATTTTGTGATACTAGTCAGTTTGAGGTATGAAAACTACTGAAATTTGTTTACGATTCAATATTTTGAATAAAAAGAGGACATGCTGGCACTCTAAAGTGATGCGAACAAATTTTTTTAGTCATTATTTGCCAATATTGCTATCATTTGTATTATACAATCCATCCTTACATGAAAATATAACTCATTTACCATGCGGACATAAAGATTTAAATAATAAAGTGCTAATATGGTCAGTTTTGGTTGATGAGGGCACATCGTTTTGTTCTAAGAGTCAGTCTGAGGTATTAAATCTACTGAAATTTGTTTATGATTAAATATTTTGAATAAAAATAGGACGGACATGCTGGTTCCAATATTGCTGTCAATTGTATTATACGGTCCATAATGACATAAAATATAGCTGAATTACTACGCTACTGTATAGATAAGTTGACAAAGGGCAAATATGGTCAGTTTTGGTTAATGAGATCAAATAATTTTCTTTTACGAGTCATCCTGAGTCAGCCTGTCTGAGATGTGAAAACTGTTTGAATTTGGTGATGATTAAATTAATTTAATAAAAGGACATACTTGAACTATATTTTGGTGAAGAAAAAGAAATTTACTATGAATAATTTTGATTAAATTTATTAAAGAAGTGTGATAACATTATCAATTAACTGTAATCGACGTCAATATGTCAATCGAAAATGACCAGTTGGTCATTTAATTTTGATGTACCTTATCATTTGATTTTTGAGGTCAGTGCATCCAGGATACGATGACAATCTGCGTTAACGCGCGTTTACTACAAACAGTAAACGTGCGTTTACTTTTGACGAAAATAGAAGACGCGCATTTTTTCACGTTAACGCGGAAGTAAACGCGAAAGTAAACGCCCGTTTACTCTTTACAAAATTAGAAGACGCGCCGTTTTTGCGTTAACGCGGAGGTAAACGCAAAAGTAAACGCCCGTTTACTTTTTATGTCTACTGAAATTTCGGAGTTAACGCACAGTTAACGCGGCGTTAATATGAAGTGCACGCGAGTAAACGCCGCGTTAACTTTTTCGGCCCGTCTACATGTAATGCTTGGTCTGCACCCAACTGTATTTACATATATTGAGAAATTCAGTGTATAAGTATTTCAATATTGTTTAACGTCACGTGCACATGACGCCTGTGTAAATATTTCTAAAAATAAATTATATCAATGGTTGGAATAATAAACAGGAATATCCTGAAATGACTATTGTTTCAGAAACATTTGTATTCTTTGATTGCTATACTATTGAGAAACCCTGTGAAGGAGGTGAATTGAATATTGCAAAATTTGTTTCTTGGATGTTGCATTCACAAAGTACAACATACGCAATATAACAAACACACACAAAGAAAAAAAAATCAAACTAGTTAATTCATTTTGATGCATCATTTGAATTGTGTGTTCTGTATCTAAACAGATTATTACATTAACATCAATTACCAACTAATTCCAATTAAACAAATAATAGTTAAAAACGTAAACCTTAAAAAAACAGGTTTAAAAGGTATACATTAGTTACACCCACAATATGTATTTAATTATACTAACATATTAAACGAACAAAATTGAGTTTTACTAATCAAACTGATTAAACACAAACAAAACTTTAATTGGAAGATGTGTTTTATTTATATCGTGTTGTATTTCGATACGTCATATGAAAATAGTTTAGTAACTTTTGATTAGATTTTAAAAAATTAATGGGATTTTCTAGTTGAGTTTCATATCTGCTCTGAAATCTATACTTATGTTAGGGGAGCTCCGAATATTTTTATGATACATATCAGTGACAAATGGGCTGTAGGTCGATACACACGATAAGAATTGCATAATGTGACTCTCATTTTACTGGAAAAACACTTCAACTTTAAACTCTAACAAGTACTTAATTTACTATACACACAACAAATAGAATATCGAATTTATAATATGCTATTTAATGCCTATTATTAAACAAGGAAGAAGTACCATGGTTACTAAAATATATTACCTACACGTTACACCTGCTACATATTATAAGGTAAACTTAAGTTTTCTTACATATAATGTATGTTAAATAATTCCTATCTGTAAAATCGTTATACAATTTCATATCACAGGTTACTTTATTAATGAACTTATAAACATAAAATTAACATATTAATGATATATCATTTAAGCACAAAATTGTAGACTACTGGTTTGTTGGTATCCTCGGAAACGAAACTTCAACCAGCAGTGGGTTGTAAAACGTATCAACAATATCTGTTGGTCCAAGGCAATCCTTTGAATAATTTTGTATTACAACATAAGATCATTTATTGATTTGTTTTTAATTTTTTAAATTGCAAGTTAAATTAACTGTTTTAAGTACTCTTTTCAGTGGCATGTTTTTCATATTCTTCGATCAGTCTTTCGAAATGTAATGAAGTCCAGAAGCACTAAATTAGGACCAAAACGTTCTGCTTGTTAAGATTCAATCTTGACGAGCTTTGTGTCATTTAATATAATTTTCCCTTTCCAGCTAATTGAAGAAAGAGAGATGGTTGAACTATTTTGTCGGTTAAGAATAAAACAATTTGAACACCAATATGCATTTTGTATGTTTTCTTCATCAGCATGTAAAAGTCATTTTCCTTTGGTTGTTAGCTACCTTTAATAGTCTCCGAAAAAAATCTGCCCTAGTTCAAAATAAAAAAAAAATACATACATAGAAGTGTGTGTTGCATACGCCCAACAAAATTCAAGTGTGGATTTGCTCGGGCAAACAGACACCACAGCCAGCACAATATAGCCTCAGCAAATTGATTTCCATCCATTTGTCTGTAATAAATAATGGGTTGATTAAAACAAATTTCCTCAAAGTAAATTTTGTTTCAGATTTTCTTAAATTGCAGTTGAAACTGTATACTGTTCTGAAAATGTATAAAGAATATTTACAAAATAAATCCAAATTGAGTTACTTTCTGTGAAGTCTGCTAGCAAATGGGGAAATAGTCGAAGTTTTTCCAAAGAGTTTTAGAAATAAAGCTTTCGGAGTTTTTTGAAATGACTAATAATTATTCAGACTTGGGAACGCCTTTGTTTGAGAAGTCGACTATTTAGACATGGTTGCATTTTGTTGTGTTTTTTTCTTCAATTTGAAGGAATTTTATTTATTTTCAGTTTGTTTTAGTAACCATTGATCTAATTTGACAAATAATCTTGCTTAACACAAACAACCTAACAGTCTGCATATATATTAACTATATATTCGGACTATTTATGACTGTGATTATTGTCCGTGTTTAACAGTACGTTTAACAGAAAATAGTAAGAGATTATATGAAAAAAAATCCCCAAACAATTCCTGGAAAAACAAACAACACCACTGCTAAAAATAAAAAAAAACTAGAAGACAAACAACTTTAACCCAATATCACATAGAACATCAAATATTTTAAAACACCATGTAACCCATGAACAAAACAGGTCAAATCAGATATCCTGGTTCCTGTTTTCCTACCGATACGCGTTGTGGTTCTAATTAAAAGTAAAAAATACAATGATAAGGAGTATTTGGTAATGTCACTTTTCAAGATAACGAGATCGAATTGCGGTTATGTCAAGTATTTTTGTCAACACAGATTTTCGATAACGGGCTACCAAATAGTGATGATGTCGTTCAACTTTCGACTGGTCGACTTAAACATAAACATTTGGAACACGTGATTAAACAGCTTCACTGCAAAAAGTGACCTTCTATCAAGGAAACATTATAGGAAACGCAAACTCCGGAATATCGCTTTAACCTTATATATACTCTAAACGTAGGTGCTGTGCAGAAATACAAAATTCGTAGTATGAAAATTTAAATAATGGATTTGATTTACAACCTACTTTAATGGGTCTTTTATTAGATACCATTAAACCTATTACGGATCAAGATTTAATACAAACTTTTATCAATTGTGGGTGTTTTTTTTTTTATTTCCGTGAAGTTTCCGAGATCATAGATTTTCTCAGAAAATTAAATGATTTTGTCGGTTGTGACAATGTATTTTATACCTTATTTGTATAACATGAACAGTATGGTATTTCAAACGTCACACTTTTTTAAATTCCAAGAACACTCGGGTGAGTTTTCGCAGAAATTTATGGATTTATGTTTTAACATTGTTTAATCTTCTATAGTAATAAATAATGTGAATGACATTACATTATATGTATTTAAATTATTTATAGAAACTGTTCAGGTGTTGGAAAACTACAATTTAAACATATATGTCACGAAGTTAAACTGGACCAAATAATATATACACGATTAGATTATGCATTTTATGTTGCAGAATAGTTATTTTCATTCTTCCTTATTCAAGGTTATCTATTTTCACCTCTCACCAGGCCATGATAGTCATTTATAAAATTCCTCTGATCTCTTCCCTCCTCAAGTGATCGTCTCCTAATATGGAGAATATAACAGAAACATTGTTATTGTTAGTTGAAATTAGACGATCGGATGTAGAATTGATGATGCAGTTATGTGTATAAGTTTGAATATAAAAAAAATCATTACAGAATGCACAACGTGAATTCTAGGAATGAATTATTTGTAGAAGGCCGAGACAATGTGAAGAATGTTGATAGTTATGTTTTTCTACAATATATACGCATTTAGGAGATAATAATAAATAATTCGTAAGTTCGAGTGGCAAGAGAATTTCAAATGACTTCATTTTTTGCGTAGGCTGTATCTAATGGACTTTTCGAAACAAAACATGACACTGAACCGTTGGTGGATTGCCAATTATCAATAATCAATAATGTGTCCATTAAAAATTGTACTTTACTGAATTATATTATATCAGATAAAAGCCATGTTCCTTGTCTGAGTAAATTAAAATAACACTGGTTACTCCCCTTTGTACAGAAATTACTTAGATTTTACCTGATTCCCTGGGGGACTTTTTATGTCGGTTTGATATTTTTTACTTATATAGTGTGAATTTTGGTTTATAAGTTTAAGTTGCTGAAATGTTACTTTCAGTCCTGCCGTATGCATATTCAGGACAGAACGAGATTTTTTTGTTTAACCTTTCCTTGAATTACATCCTTATTATGATTAATTTGTATATTTTGGTTTCCTGGTTATTTTAATAGTTTTGAACCTGAAAAGTAGCTATCGAAAAGTTTGGCTATACATTTGTTTGTTCCCTTGAAACGATCACTATCAGTAGGTCGGGCTAGTTATATTTTGTCCGTCAGTCTGTAACATCTTTATCTGGTTGAAACTTCATCACTAGACTAGCTTAGTCCCTTTGGTATCCTTCGCTGCTCTTTTACTTGTGATAGCTTTGAACATGTGATAGCTTTTATTCCGAATCTAACTATAATGTCAGATTGAAATATGTTCTTCATGTTTGGATTAGAATTAACGATACAGTACTGAGAAAAATCACATCCGATATTTAGCTCGATACTTGTTGTTATGAAACTGAAACAAATACTTTACTTACTACTAACACCACCTGTGAATTCACAAAGTGCAATTGGCAACCTTTTTTTATTACACAGCCATGTGTTGTCTTGTCTCCGTATTGTATTGAACAAGAGTTTATCTCCGGATGCATGGTATAGATAGTTTGTTACTATGAAAGTCGGACTACACACAAGATCAAAGGTTAGCAAACTAGTGACACTTTATCACAACTGTTGAATGTCCTAGAAGCTACATGACATGACATTGAGGTATAAAATCGAGGATATATTGTATATCTTAAACACACAGGATTGAAAAATTGTAAACTTGTAGTATAAACCAGTTATTACAGTGGCGGATCCGGAAATTTTCATAAGGGGGTGGGGATGGGGGCACTGACTGCCCCGAGAAAGGGCCCGCTCCAGTCGTGCTTCACTGATTCCCTATATAACCAACTAAATTTTTCCCACAAAAGGGGGGGGGCGGCGGCGGCGGCAGCCCCTGCATCCGCCTATGCAGTAAATAATATACTTAAAAAAACTTAAACCTATTCAAGACACGGGAATACCTGTATTTAAGAAGTCCTAGAGGGAAAGCATAGGACGAATCCGACCTTTGATTTAAGACTATAAGAAAGACATTGATTAAAAGTAGACATAATTATTAGTAAGGGTTATCGTACCAATGTTGTAATTAGATCTCTGAATATAGTTTACATTGGCACTAATATCGATTTGTTTCATTAGCAAATTAAAACATAACTAAATTTGTATTTTTTTTTCAAACGGGATGTATAGAGACACACACACGTTCATTTTTATCTATAAGTCACTCCTAACTATCCTACTACCTATCGATACATTTATTTTTGGCATTGCACAAGTCATGTCTCCTTTGACTGTTCATGACGTTAAACTACTAAATCCCTGGGATGTGTTTTTTTTTTTTATTTCAGTCTCTGATGCATGCTTTTTTATTATTAATTGTTTTGGCTTTTAACTAGCTGCCAGTAACTGAGAGTATTCTCAAATCGTACTTTCTTGTTAATTTGACCTGTTGATACTAGTTTTAATGCTTTTTTGTTATTTAATGTTAACATGGATCTTGTCTATATACCAGCTTTGATTATTTAGAATTAATACAAATTTTCACTTCTTCGTACTATGAACATCAAAATTATTTCATTTCTTCTTAAATAATGTTCTTGCACCTGTACAGAAAATTTTATCTAGCACTAATTGTATAGTTTGATTGTTGATATTCACCCCATATGTACCAAGTGTTAGATAAGTTTTATTGATATTAAAGAAATTTCTTGGTATTCCTAAACGGAAGATTTTATACACAGAGAAGAAGAAGTATGCTTAACAACAAAATTATTTTCATTTACCTGTGTATAATATGACACAAGTTTTTTCAAATTGATATTTTCTAAATATTGTTTAACATTTCACAGTGGTATCATACTTTAACTTTGTTTCAACCTGTTTATTTACTTTTAACCTTAGTTATTTTCCTTATAATTTTTATTAACTATGTATTTGCATTCAGGTATCACAGATATTCGTTCATTGTGTGTTAATTTACGTTTTTTGATTGAGTTAAGCCTTCCAATTGATATTTTATAATGGGTCTTTCTATGTTGTGATGTTATACTGTTGTTTCAGAAAAAGGGAGAAGGTTTGGTACCATTAAAACGTTTAATACCGCTGCAAATGTTTGCACCTGTCCTAAGTCAGGAATCTGAAGTACAGTAGTTGTCGTCTGTTTATGTAGTTCATACGTGTTTCTTGTTTCTCGTTTTTATATAGATTAGACCGTTGGTTTTCCCGTTTGAATGGTTTTACACTAGTAATTTTTGGGGCCCTTTATAGCTTGCTGTTCGGTGTGAGCCAATGCTCCGTGTTGAAGGCCGTACCTTGACCTATAATGGTTTACTTTTATAAATTGTTACTTGGATGGAGAGTTGTCTCCTTGGCACTCATACCACATCTTCCTATATCTAATAAATAAAGAAACAATTAATGTTGTTGGGTTGCTGTTGCGCACAGACTGGTGCACAGCGCCATCCACATAGTTCAAATTTATTAGGTTCTTCAAACTACTTATTTAGCTTTTTATATAAATAAGAAGATGTGGTATGCATGCCAATGAGAAAACTCTCCATCCAATGAGCTTGGATGTATGTATACCAGTTCTTGGGATAAGATAAGATAAGATATTTTATTGGTTTATAAAATCCAAAAGAGGATTGTTACAAAACAGCGAACTGATTTATGACAAACCAATAAAGAATGAACAAATATCACCGACAGCAACCAACTACAACAACTGAATACCTGACACATATAGAATTTTAGAACGTTCAATCCTCCCCCTCCCACCACCCCCACCCATATATCCTCGGACAGTGCTGCTATATCACATCATAAGGAAAAAACGGTACAACTCCATTTTAAATGACATGAACTATATGACTCTTGAGACGGTTTTATAAAGATTCATTATACTGTGAGATCATAGTAAAATGTAATTAGAGCTATTAATTTACATATAGTACAGAAGAGTTAATATAATCAACATATCTATGTGAATTTAGGTCATTTTATGTATTGGTCTTCAATTAATTATAGTAATATACATGATATAAACAACCGTTTTAAAGGTCATATATGATCATAAATTCTGATCAACTTTGTTCAAATTTTCTATACAAAATCTGAACTAGTTTTGACATTGTGTACTAAAAAAAATGACAATGTCAAAAGCTGATATTTAAGTGAAATTGATGACAAGTATGTGTCCTTGTGACAACTTATATATATAATTAGAAATTAGTTGAAACATATGTACCTCTGAGTTTAGTGCAAATCAATATATACTTAACTACATGTATTGGTATTCTATTTCATGCAGAGATAAATATATTAGACACATACATGTAACTGATTCATTTACGACTAAAGTTTGTTCATCGTTTCTGTGAAAATAAATCGACAGCTGATTAGTTTCAGATACTTATCATGATTCAACCATTAACCTTGTCATATATTTCATCTTTATTTTCTCTTCATGCAAGAAATAGACACGAGGCCACAATCATAAGAAAATATTTAATAGTACTTATTTTAAAATGTTATAAAGTGTGGAAATTAAAAATGCAATACAAGACATATTTACAATGATGGTTAGCTTTTTTTTATGTAAGAGGTAAGGAAAGAAGGATAACAAAAGATAATTCCAACCCATACTCCACACCACCACTGACAGAAAGGCAGCTGCTTAGTTGGCGTTACTGTCACTATAGTAAAAATGATAGTAATGATAGTGGAACATAAAGTGACAATGGCATACATATAATTTGTCGTCATAAAGATTGATATATTGTATTGCTTTTGGTTATGAAACACGATTTTTTTATAATTGCAGGACCATACGAGCAATGTTATTGTGGTTAATTCTTTTTTGTGGTAGTGTGATTTTTCCTGACTGAACAACATTTGATATGAGTGAACATTATTACTAAGGTTAAGATACTCATGTCCTATCACCTTCCAAGTAGTTGCACATAATAAATGAATCGGATATTAGTCATCCTGTACTGTTTGCAAACTGTGGTGTTGGCTGGATTGTCCAATAAAAGTGAGTTTGTATTGATAGTTTCTAGTGTTGATAAACTAATTAGCGGTCTTTACTTAAATTGACTAAGGTAGCATGCAAAGCTTATAAAAGCTTTACAAATGAAAACCAACATATTTTGTTTTGTCCCGTGAAAAATGAATATCTATTAATTTCAAAATGCTGCTCGTTGCATTTTGGAGAAATCTAATACTTTAACTTATTTGTAGGCTTTGTTATCCAAAACAATGGATGTCGAAGGAAACAAGTATGATAGTCACCTCAACAAACCAAACAAGATATTTTACAGAATAATGATATATTTATCTTCAACTTTACTATGTTTGAAATTAAGTCAACTGGAGCAGACATTAACACATTTCGTTTAAAAGATAAATTAATGTGTTGACCTGTAAAGTCTCTTTAAATTATTTCAAATATTACTGTTCATTGAGAGCGTTGAAAACGAATTATTTAGAACTTGACAAAATAAAGTGCTTTTTTACAAGTATTCAATATAGCAATTAACTTGGAAACTCTAATTCATTTTAGTTTATTGGACGATTGAAGACCTTCCGTCTATTTACGGAAGAAATGTGACATTTTTCTGCAATACATCAGCAGTAGGTTTAGGGAAAACAACATGGATGAAACAATCTGATGTTATTCTCCATCAAGGTCTCTCCTTTTATTCAGACAAATACACTGGAAAGGAAGTAAATGATGGTTCCTCTCTAACAATAAAGAATATCTCCGAATCAGATTTGAATACAACATACACGTGTTTGTCAGATGTGTATTCGTACGAAGCAGTTGTGATGATAAACAGTTCCAATTTCATTTGTAAGCGATATACAATGTATTTTGCTATACAATTTGCTGTTTCTGGTTTCGTCTGTCGCTTTAGCGAACTTGTTAAAGTTTCAACCCTAAATTGTTTTTTTAATGATTAAAGGCCAAGTTTAAAGATAAGATTCGCCAGTCAACAGTCACTGATCAGGAAAACGAACTTTAAAAAAGTATTTTCAAGACCAGCTTTGCCATTCCACATGTATGTACTACACAATGTCATATGACGACAAAGAGACATTTGAATATGAAATACATTCAAATTTAAAATACCTGCCCTGATGCTTTAAAGTATATCGAAAAAAAAAATGTTTTCACTTGAGTCTTAAATCTTTGTATTCAAATAATTTATGAAAAAAAAATTTGTGTCAGTAGGACACTATGCCCCGCTCGCAAATCAAATCACCATACCCGGGAAACTGTGCAATCTGGATGAAAACCCTAAATCAGCTTATAATTGTAAAACTGCACTGAGTCAATATTTACATCTGTATTTAGTTCCAAGTTGATGTGACCAAATACAAACTTTAACTTGACTTAAACCAAAACTTCATCTGAAATGGGACTGACAAACTTACATAAACCTTTGATATTAATTTATAATAAATCTGACAAGAAATGTGGATCCGAAAGTCCTTACAACGCAATTTTGCATATAATTTTCATTTCGAAAAATAATTGATTGGCACTTTTTCGAAATCTTGCAAAGATTATTTGTATAAACCTTTGGTATTAGTCTCCTAAAAAAAGATGTCAAGGAATGAGGAACCAAGTGCGCTTACAATGCAATTTTCTATCAAACTTCCATTTCCATTTTTCAAAAATAATTAATAAGCGCTTAATTCCAAATTTGCTGAAGGCTAATGTAAACCTTTGTTACACATTTCGTTAAATTCTTGATGCAATGAAGGCAATGAAATTTGCAATGCAATTTTTATATTCAATGAGCACTACTACCTTAGACACTAATTTTTGAATTTTAAAGAGCCAATGCTGAAAGAAAAAAAAACCTTGATATGAATTTCGTCAAAATCTGGCAAAAATTGTGCGTGTGAAAGCGCATACAAGACCGGTTACCCGACATTTATATGTCTCTGCACCTCTTGGCGTCGAGAGACAATTTGTGAACTAGAGATGGCTGGTATGCTTTGAGATTGAATCTTTCAATGTTGATTTACTCAAAGACTTTTAAGTACATCAAAACTATCAATAGTACAATTCTAATCATTGTGTTGCAATAAAGTAATCATATTTCACCTTTGAAGATTGAATTTTTACTAGTTGTCTGTTACGGTTGTTGGTATTATTATAAGTAATTAGTGTTTTTCTTCTATGTAAGGTTTGCCGCAAAATATAGACATTACGTGGAACATAAGTGATAGAAATATCATTGTACATTTGAATATAGAAAGATTCTTTCCAGTGCCAAAATGCCGAACCATGTTTAATGTGAGTAAATTTAAAACAAAATAAAGTAAAATGAATACATGGTAAGATCATTACCTTTTTATCAATGCATATGCATATTTGGTTATGAAGGCGGGTTATCATGGTTTTAGTTTACACAACGGATTTAAGTAATCATGGATCATTTTTATATTTGTACGCTTAGCAATATTCTCAACAACAAAAATATATCCTTATCAAAAAAGGTGAAATATACCAAATGGGTACTTACAACTCGTAGTCGAAAATAAACTGACATGCACGCACAAAACGAACGTCGATCAAAAACGCACAAGTGCACACACACTACTTAAAAAGTAAAGACTGAGCAACATGAACCCAACAAAAAACGATGTGTTATATCAGGAACACCAGTAAAAATCTTTCTCAACAAGAGGCACGCGTCATGTTGCTTGTAGTAAGTAGAATGTTTTAGTCAAAGACAAAAAAATGGAAGGCCGGATACGACAATAAAAACATAATGTAGTAATCTGTGACCCAAATATTCAACAACAGTCAACTGCAGCAAATGCATTAAACAGAATGTCACTCAAAATAACTCGAATATGTGTGACCTTTTTCCTTCATGGTATTTTCTTTGTTCAAAATCTATTGTGCTTGCTTCTTTTTCACAATGTTGTGATACATGGGCCTTGATTTTATTGCTCAGTTTAAATGACCGTACAGCTACATGCATTTGTTCACATCTGTATCAAATGTGTTTGATTAGTCAATTTTAAATTGCTCGTCATTTTTACTGAATAAGAAACTAAACGTCAGAATCATATTCCTCGTTTTCAGCAGGGAAGAAAAACGCTACTGCAGTTTTCACTAATTTGGTAATATTCATTTGGCAATATTCTCATGCTTTGTTTGAAAATAAAGGTTTTGAGATGTAAAAAGAAAAATGAATAGAAAATGTTATTTTCACTGATTTTGACGATTTAGGAAATAGGGTGTGAAGAAAATTATGACTCATTACAATCCCGTTTTAAAATCATATGTAATAGAACTTTTCACTCCAAAGAAATTGATTTGTGTATTATGAAACAAAGTCAGCCTTTTTAAAATCTTGCAATTGACTTATTGTAATTAATTTTGGTATAAAGGTATATACCAAAAGAAGAAAAAGGAGTCTGTTGGCAACCTATGCACAACTTAAGGTAAACAGGAGAAAACAAGTATTAACATTGGATGTTTTGCCATTTTAGAAAAAAAAATCTGCGTTTTTAGTAATAATGTTTTGTTGTAATTTCTATCTTATTACAGGGTGATATTCTTAGTGCACACCAGCAAGAATTAATCCTTCTGCAAGGTGCATTTTTTCATGGTACAGTAAATATTACGTCACAGTCTGCTGTTGACCTATGTGGTGGCAACCTGACAGTTGTGTGCACGTTTGGAGGTTCATATGATGGTGCTATTGAAACTAAATATCTGCAAGATTGCAATGGTAATATGTTCTGTTTTAAGATATCATCTTTAGTTTGGCAAAAAAATTAAAACGGCCATCTGAGAAGTGCTTATCATCATAAATATTTCGGAGGTGAACTCAAATTTTGACTTGAGTAGGGCCAAGACGTGTCATGTTTGTCCTGTTAATTTGTCTTTTCGTGACGTCTGCCGATCACAAAAAATGTTAACAGAAATAGTTTAACAGTTTATTGTCTCGCCTAAGCGGATTCAAAACACAAGAATTACGTATACTGTTTGGGGCGGTAGCGGTGGCGTCAACAATTTGTAATTAGGTCAGTTAAAGGGCAACAACTTATGATAAGTCAATGATATTTGGTATAAGTTGAATAAGTATTGGAATATCTCATTTCCATGGAGATTATTTGGCCCTGTGCCCTCAGTCACTGACTTCGATTTGTTTTTGCATACGTTAACATGTTAAGGTTGATTAGGTCAGTTTAAGGAGAACAACAACTTACGATAGGTCAATGATATTGGCATCCTGGTGAATAAACATTGGCCAATCTTTATTTTTTACGGAACAATATGGCCACGTCCCTTTAGGCATGGGTCAGTGACTTGAAAACTTGCATATTTTACATTTCAAAATATTGCTATTTTATTTTCAGCATTTGCATTTTACTATGGAACTATATATACATGCGAGACATATCTGTATGTTAATAGTTTATATTGGATAAGAGATTTATATTAGTTCTGTATATTCAAGCAAATGATACCAAAGTTATTTCTCGAAACCATTTGTTTCAGTCACATAATTACGGACGGAAGGACAGGATTGATAGAAAAATTAACGACTTCATGCCTCAAAACATATTTTTGAGATGAACTTAAATAAAATTGAGAATTAAAATGGGGAATGTGTCAAAGAGACAAAAACCAGACCAAAGAGCAGAAAACAGCTCAAGGCCACCAATGGGTCTTCTACACAGCAAGCAAATACCGCACCATATTAAACTTTATTCACTTTCTTATTATAGATACAGTGTCATTTCTTCAAGATTCTGACTCTCCTGGATATGTTTTCGGATTCAAAGGGGCCGTCATTGGTTTGTGTATACCGTGTGTAATCGTGTGTTTTCTTTGCGTTTTTTATCACTGCAAGAAAAGAGGAAAAGGGGTCCAAGAAGGCAAGTATGAATGCTACAAAATCAATCAACTGTGTAACTATACATTGTGACCGGCAATAATCAGAACAGAAGTGTTTGTACATAGGAAGTAAAACCATTAAAAAATGTTATGGCACGAAAACAGGTAAATGTGAAAATGATATTAAAAATTTGGGTTAAGTTACATACAGTTTAAAGCAGTCATACATTCATAAATCTTCTTTATTAAATGATAAAATATGAGAAACGTACTAATATACCCAGTTCTAACGTACTGTGCATGTTGTTTTATGCAAATGCTGATAGTTCATTGGAATCCAGACAAACACCGCATTACGTTATAATTTTTTTTTTTAATCTATAGTTGTGACGGGATTTCATTAGTAGATACCAAGTCAGCCGTAAGCAGTTGTACTAAGGAAGTTCTTCTTTAGCTCAGTCGGTTAACGCGCTGCCTTGTGACACAGATGTCCCGGGTTCGGGTCCCGGGGAAGACAAAGACGATTGTGTATCTTGAATCATGCTATCTGGTTACATTGTCAAATAAAACCTACTGCAACAGTTTGATATTTAAAATTTATTTGTTTAAAGAGCAACATTTTAATGACTTATAAAAATACAAGTACTACCTTTGCAAATACATTATTAAAATAAGAAGATGCGGTATGATTGCCAATGTCGGAACAACTTGCCACCATATACCAATGTAGACGTAAGCAGTAATAGGTGACCTTACGATCTCAACAATAAGCAAACCTCATACTGCATGGCAAGCTATACAGTGCCACGGTATGACAAATGTAGAAAAAAAACACGAGAAAACTAAAGAACAGCAAGTATGCTTGAAAGCTTCTTTTTTTTACTTTAATGCATTATGATATCTATTGATTTCACGAGTGATCTTAAGATAAAAGGCATATTGTAAATTGATAAAGCAAGTAAAAGAAAATGAAAACAAAATGAATTTTGTAAAATTGTTTTAAATAATAAGTTTACCGTTAATAATAATATATAAAAAAAAACAACGATTTTTCAAATTGTCAAATTTTTAACACAAAAAGGATATTAAAACTAGGCCCTCCTACTCGTCAAAGCTTGGCACCCAGGGTGCTCGTATTGCCTTGACGGTCCGGTATAGGTCCGACGCTCTAGCGCCATCCATTTTCAGGGCTAGTTGATTCGGCAGGCGAGTTGTTACACACTCCTTAGCGGGTTCCGACTTCCATGGCCACCGTCCTTCTAGCAACACGAACAATTTATCGTGAATAAATCATAATCACAAGTTATCAAAATGAATTTGATGTAACAAACCTAAAACATGTTTACATTTAAATTGTTCTTTAGTTTACTGTACAGCTGGTCCCGAAGAAGGCCAGCCTCTTAATTCTAAAGAACATGCAGAAGCGGATCTAAAGAGAAATAGTCTTCAAGAAAATACAAAGGTATAGTGCATCACATTTATTTTCAAATATGACATCTATTGAAAAGCTGATATAACCGAAACTGACCAAAGAGAACAATAATCGATGTCATAAGGTGAACACGACCTTATTCGCGATGCAGATATATTGATTTATAACAGCAATGATTATTGTCAATAGTTTCAAGTTGTTTTCATGACATTGTTTTATCAATATGAAGTATCTGGTTTAAGGACATTTTAATAAGATAGTCTGTGGTGAATGCTCTTTTGTGACTTATCTGTCGTGGAATATTTTTCGGGTAAAAATTGTTAAATTGGAATTAAGAAAGATCAAGAATTTATGATAAATGAAATTGAATACAAATCAAGATTGCAATATCTACTAGTGATTCTGGGTGCTACCGACTTCTATTTGTACCATAGTGTTAACATTTTCCAGATAGAAAAGTATAATGCACATGAAAGACTTTAAACGAAACATGTTGAAAAGAATGGGCACAGACAAATATTTCGAACTGCCCTTGGAACCGGTACTAATAACAAATAGATATAAGAAGATGTGGTATGAGTGCCAATGAGACAACTCTCCATCCAAGTCAAAATTTATAAAAGTAAACCATTATAGGTCACAGTACGGTCTTCAACACGGAGCCTTGGCTCACACCGAACAGTAAGCTATAAAGGGCCCCAAAAAATTTACTAGTGTAAAACCATTCAAACGGGAAAACCAACGGTCTAATCTATATAAAAAACGAGAAACGAGAAACACTTATGAACCACATCAACAAACGACAACTACTGAACATCAGATTCCTGACTTAGGACAGGTGCAAACAAATGCAGCGGGTTTAAACGTTTTAATGGTACCAAACCTTCACCCTTTTTCTGAAACAATAGTGTAATAAATGCACATAATTATGTTATTGCAAACATGCCTAACAATACACCATTTAACTCCGATCAGTAATGGTACTAGCACTCAGAAAAACTACATGTATTCGAAAACTCTGTATAAATATGTCTTCAAATGTCTTGCGATGTCTAATTTTTCATATAATGACAGGCGTTTGTTCATTTATGACACACCAGTTATCATTTGTTTTTAAATTCTAAATAATTGCAATGAAGATCGTCATGCCTTTAACTGTAATATAAATCTGCAGTATGTATTTATACATATTCAAAGTGTAAGTTGTTTTCATTAAGTTTAATTGTTAAGACTGTAAACATATATATTTGCATCATAAACATAGTTACAAAGAAAGGTAAGACGCACATTGCGTAGCTGCGTACGGCATGCTTTTTCTTGTTTCCCTTCAAACAAGAACAGTCAGCGCTTCAATTATTTTTGGTTGCGCATTTCTTTACAGATTGAAAACGAGAGCTCAACAGAACAAACGGAAAAACAAACAACACAAACTTGGAGACAACATCTTCTTAAGGATTGTTACAGCTTTTTTAAGAACACACAATAACTCCGGACAATAACTATGATTATGAACTCTACGGATTGTAAGTACATGCACACATTGTTTATGTATTGTATTCCTCTAAATTACCTGTGATTTCATAACTTTAATCAGGTATTGGATCACTGTATTTTAAGGTCAATTATTTTTTCTGTATTTAGTTCCTCTACTTTTCATTTTAAGAATTGAACACTTTTTTTTGTAATTTTATTGGGGCGTAAAGCGTTGGCCGAAGCACACTTTGCATGAAGCGCGCGCCAGATCAACGCTTTAATTACCCAATTAAATTACAATAAATGCATTCTATTCTTATAATGTTTTATCCTGCAATCGACCTTTTTACTTTTAAATTAGTAATACAGGTGTACAGATAACACGAAGCGATATACGTATACTAGACGTATATAGTCTTCTGGTATTCTGCTTCTGTTGCGAGCGAACGGTTATGTCAAATTACTGTTTACGGCACAGTTCAATTTGGGGTTCTCATTGCGGTCCGCGTTTAAGTCATGACGATTTCTTTCAAAAACTAATTCAACAATTTGGATGGGAAATAAAATGTACAAAATTAATTGCAGGATAAAGACAATAACTGTTTAGTGTCTAAAAATATCATCTGTATTTGTACTCGGCTCGAAACAGGAGAAATAGCTCGCTGAAGCTCGCGTTACAACTGTTTCTTAGCCACGTACAAAATACAGCTGATATTTAAAGACACTAAACAGTTATTGTCTATATATTTTTGCTACAACATTGAAATCATTTTTCCGTTCAGTTTCATGTTATGCACTGTTGCTATCACGGCAAGGAAACCATGCACGTGCTGTTACAATGTATGAATTGGGAAATAAAATCTAATCTAACGAATTTTTGTAAAGCACGCATGTAATGTAATTATGGTTGTGTGCATCATCCTGAGAGTAAATGAATTATATTGTTTTAGTGTAAAAGACGAAAAACATGCATTCAAATATAATGTAAATATAACTAAGTATTGTCTAATAACATCATCCTGCTTAAGACCTTTCTAAAACAGCTTTGAGTTACAGTATAAGACGTATATCATAGGATGATCCTATTATAATCCTATTATATGAAGAAAAATATTTCTAATGACATCTCTTTGGATACTTTCGAAAATCCGGCCCACAGATTACAGTTCAGCTGATAAAATTGATACGTTTCATTTCAAGTCAAGTGTCATACTGTGGTTTCCTTTATTGCGAACCCAATGAAAGTTTTCCACAGTGCCATCTCTATCTTGACCAGGTATTTAAACTTTTGCAAGTTCACCTGTCCTATTGAATAAATACAATAGCTATTTTTCTCTGTGTAGTTTATTCTCTGGGACCTTTAAATTTCTTCTAAGAGAAATCTATCATTCATTGATTAAATTACCTGAGTAAAAAAAAATTCTTACATGTAGACAAAAATACTTTTTTTATACTCATTAATTGCGTGTGATGATGTATTTATTCAATATTAATAATATATTTTCATTCAGTTTAATATAAACATTGATTCAATCATAAAAAGTTGATTTCTAAAAAAAGTTTTATCAATGTTCCTATTGAAATTTGATTTTTTTTTTGTTTGGTTATAGAATACATTTAAGAAGATCTTAATTTGAAACATCATTATTTTCAAGTTCTTATTCATGTCAAACAATTTTTTTTTAAAAGGAACAATGTTGAAAGTTTTGTCAGAAATTAACTTTTTATGATTGAATCAATGTTTATATTAAACTGAATGAAAATATATTATTAATATTGAATAACTACATCATCACACGCAATTAATGAGTATAAAAAAAGTATTTTTGTCTACATGTAAGAATTTTTTTTTACTCAGGTAATTTAATCAATGAATGATAGATTTCTCTTAGAAGAAATTTAAAGGTCCCAGAGAATAAACTACACAGAGAACAATAGCTATTGTATTTATTCAATAGGACAGGTGAACTTGCAAAAGTTTAAATACCTGGTCAAGATAGAGATGGCACTGTGGAAAACTTTCATTGGGTTCGCAATAATAAATAAACAATTTGAGTAATACTTGACATTTTGTTTTCCGTCATTTTATCTCAAAATCATATCATTTTTCATTTTAATTCTAATTATACTCTAAAATTTTATTATACGAGATAACTTTTGTTTAGCAATCAATTCGAATATCCCAAGGTTTGAAATTCTGCATTGAAATTTAAAATGATTGACATTGGACTTGCATCAACCTCTTCAATTATTTGTTACTAGTAGTGTTCAATTTGTTGTATAAAAGACCTTTACACGCTCTTTTTGTAGAAAGGAATGTTGATTGAATGTTAATAAAACTATTTACCATGTTAAGTACATTCATACAATAAACTACATTACATGCATCCTATTTTCACATCACTGAGATGGTAAACAATATTTCCTTTATTGTCGTTTTAAATGTTTTAAATGTGAGACAAGGTTTTTTTTTTTTTTAAGAATTAAGTTATATTAAGATTTGTTTGTAATCAATGTTGATATGTCATGAGGCAGGATGTCAGCCCCTGACAAGTTGATAAATATAGAATCAAAATTACTTAGTAGAATGTTCAAATAAGTGTCTTACATTAACGAGCCCGAGTTCTAAACTCACAATTTGTTTTCGTTTACATTGAAGATAAATACAAATTTCGAAAACAATGGACAATTTCAGGAGCGGGTTGTATATATATAGCCCTACATTTCTTCTTTGACAATTGGACCATGGTGTTAATTCACATAAGCAGGACTTTATTTTACATTTGCATGGTTTGTTTATAATTTTTTTTATTAATATAACTAGAACCACAGCAAAATAGCTTATCACAAATATGGCGTTGGAGTGTTACTTTTCACCAATATAGAGTTTAAGTTACATAAAAAAAAGTATGACTTATGCGCTTAATTCCACAACCCTATCTCATCTGAAGAAAATAAAAGATATAAATGCATGTTTGATTTCTTTGCCAGATTTATTTTATTGGTAGTCTAAGTACTTCATGGATTTGTTCTTCAATTCACAGTTGTGGCGTGGTCGTCAGTTTGCAAAGAATTCCGTTCAAATCGATGCTAGGGGCCGTCTTACATTTGCAGTGAGGTGAGAGTTTTTGGGATCCGTGTCGAAGGCCTCACTGTGACTTTTAGACGATGAACAGCAATACAAGCGCTATTCATTTGCTGTTTGTGTTTTTTTGCTGTACATACACAGGCACTTGTCTCAGAATTTTTTTTCCTCTTTTTCCCTTTTTATGCCGTAAAGCCTATATTTAGGCTTTCTGTACTCCTTTCAAATGCCAACGGTCTTTATTTAGGCTTAGCAACGGTTGCCTATGTCGTCTGTTTTGTAACAATACACGTTACGTCACAGATGGGTAAGGACAATACATTGAGGCTCGACACGGGGTTTCAATGCAGGAAGATTTCTGTTTATTGCAGGGGACAGACTTGCCATTGCTGTCGTCATATGTTTGTGTCATAGATGGATACTCCCTATCCTTTCTTTTCTATTATATTTTTCCAAACTTTGAATCATTATTTTCTTTGAAAAACTATAAATTAAATTAAATTAAAGAAAATGCGCCTAGTACATATTTGTACATATTCATATAACCCTTCAAATTTCTATACTGGTACACATGATGTAGTGCAAACAAATATTTGTAATTATGATGTAAATGATTATTATAGATCATACATGAACATACATGGAAAAAATAACCAAAATGATACTTTAAAATTGTATATCTATAAAGCTATAACAATGATTATGATGTAAATGCTATTGTAGATCATACATGTAAATAAATAGAAAAAATAACCTAAATGATACGACAAAATTGTATATCTATAAAGCTATAACAAAGATTTTTCAATAGTAAATTATAGATAATTTTTAATCTAGTAAATAACATGTTCATCAGTTTAAATTTTACAAAATCGATAACTTGATTTAGGACAAGTAAACACATTCTTTTATACTCAACTAGTCATTTATATTTTATATATTTTATTGTTATGTTTTTGTTTTTCTGTTTTTATACTTGACTATTATATATTTTTTTTATCACATATTGTAGATTTTGTTTGGCATGTTTAATTATGTTACATATTAAATATAAATGAGTCTTATTCATTTATTGAAAACGTTCGTTGATTCCTCTTGGTTATCGTTGCCTTGTTGTTTATATATTGACGTCATAAATGTAGCTCCATGAGAGGGACCGTGTACCCCCACCCCCACCCCGTAAATCCGCCTCTGCTTTCTTATAGTGTTTATTATCTTTTTGTAATGAATATACATTTTCCAATGCGCAAATTTGCCAACAGCTATATTCTGTGATTCTGTGACATCGCAAAATGTATAATGGGAACTATAAAATGCACAGACGCATAAATAAGTAAATGTATCAATAAACATGTAGTTAACATCGTTCTCAGCAAGAAACTGCATTGCTTTTGATCGAAAAAACGTAGCAATCGTTTTTCTTCTGTCTTTTTTTAACGACGGTAACCATACTGATTAAAGATTATTTCTAAACCCCAATCGTACATTTTTTAGAAACCACATGTTAAAATGTGTTTAACTTATTAAAAATATGATTGATTCATTGATTGGTGTTTAACGCCACTTTCAGCACTTTTGTGCTATTTCATAGCGGTCAGTTTTTATTGGTGGAGGCAGTCGGAGTGCCCGAACCACCGACCTTCGGTAGGAAAACTGACAATCCTAGTCAATCAAGTATTAAAAATATGCATGCAAAAAAATAATGTCCTATTTCAATATTTATCGAGAGAAAATTATATGCATTAAAAGCTTGCTACACTGAAATGCAAATCTTTGCTGCATATTTTAAACACAACTGGATGAATAATGCATTCGCATCATAATATGACTATAAATAAATGACATAAGAAGATCACAGATGGTTCCCATAAGAATGCTCAGTGTCAGTTGAAATAATCATGTCAGTTTTATGTACAGTTAAATTTCTTGTTTGAATCAGAATGTTTTTACAAGACATGAATTTTGATAGAAACAGGGTTAAACCGGTAATTTGCTTATTTATAAAATCAAAAAAGATCTCGTATATGCATGCAAGCACAGAAACTACAAAAACAGTCAACTAAAGTAAAAAAAAAATCATTTCTTTGAAGTCAAACATTTACTTTCTATATTATCAAAATAAACAGAAACGATAAACATTTCGTTGAGAAACGCATGTAATAAGGGAAATAACTCTAACGAACCTATGTATCAGATGTAACAATCAAATAAATTCAGTGTACCATGAAAGACAACTCTGCCTAAAAAAAACGTTAGAAGTACAGTGTTTTTATTTGTATGTATTTACGACATAACATGCAGTTTATTTTACTACATACTTAGATGCAAATACATACAAAATAACATAAATTTAATGTTGTTATACGTTTTTTTTTAATACAGTTTTATGTTGTGCTGTTATACCACTGTTCCATGTTAGGGTAGGCTTGAGCGCCAGCAAGCAAACATGCTTGGGCTCACCATATTCGGAACATGTCTGTCCCTAGTCCCGAGTTTGCCATAGATTGCTGTCTGTCATACTTGAGAGCGTTGATAGCGATTACAGAATAGAGAATAATTAGCAACAACAACAACAAAATAGAGAAAATTATATTAAAACAATAAAGAATATAAAACAACGGGGTTCTATAAATATAATGAGAAAAATGGACAAAAATGAAAATAAAAATATAGAGAAAAATGGCACAACAAAACTAAATACCCTACATCAACACCTTCATACTATATATATATATATATATATATATATAGAAATAAGAAGATCTGGTATAACTGCCACTGAGACAACACTCCACCAGACACCAAAATGACAGAGAATAAGAACTACAGGTCACCGTACCGCCTTCCTTTGAACATTAATCATGTTGGTTTTCCCATAGGAATTGTTAAACACTTTCTCATTTCGGGGGACTTGTATAACTTACTTTACAGTATGAGTTTTGCTCAATGTTGAAGGGAGCACGGTGATCTATAGCTGCTTACTGCCGCTTCATTTGGTCGCTTTTTTATGGTTGTCTCATTGGTAATAATACCACATCTACTTATTTTTATAGTGTTGCAGTGTGATTTGTTTTATAGTCTTATAGTGTTTAGGTTTATTTCTTTCCGATTGAATTTGGTTTCGTCTTGCTTTAAATAGTGCTCTTATAGCTTGCACGAGGCTTCTGAGGGATACTCCGGGACATACTAATACATTTTTTGCCAACATCTACGTCTTTTGGTCTCTGGTGAATAATTTTCTCATTGGCCATCATAGTACCACATCTTCGTATTTTGATATCAATTCATTTTCCGATCAGTTTGGTAAATAATGTAGATACTTAACCGAAAGTCGTTAATATGGTTGCCCGAAGTCGTATGCTCATTCATTCGGTATACCCCATTTCCTGTATCTAGCTGTTACTCAGTCTGTATTTTTTTATAGGTTACCTTATCAGACAAAAAAGGTTTATGACACAAACATCCCCACACACACACACACAGAGCTTGATATTATTCATGAGGGAAATTTTCCAATGGACTTCAACTTCAATACTGCAACTATTTTAATTGACAATTATGTAATTATTTGCATGTGTATTTTCTTATACATATGCATACGTTGTGAAGCCATACAATTTCTTTTTTCTGTTTTTTTTTGCTAAAAAAAATCCAGTGGCAAATATTTCAAATATATTCAGAATGAGAACACATAAATAATCCACAAAGTGAGGCGAGTGAAATGAATGACGAGAAATTTGGAATTTCACTGGAAACCACGGTACGTTGGATAGGGCTAATTTTCCCATCTTGCAATAAATCATCTACGGGCCCTAAGAGTTGTTAAAAAGATACTGTAATGTTCGTAGATGATGCCACTTTTATTACTATTTATCTACATCAAACTCACCTATATATATACAACATGTATGGTATGTTGTTAGCTTGTCAGAATGAAAGATTACGGCAAATAACTTCATTTATCGAATTTAATATCATCTACATGATTACAGCCCTGACTATTGTTGAATGGAAATTTGCTTTAAATTTATGATACATCGTAAAATAATGTATTTATAAAGCTCAAGGGAAAATGAACACTTAGTTAGGTTACCAAGCATCTCTTTTGAGAAACATTTAATACAAAGAAAGGCCATACGGTGACCTGTAGTTGTTAACTTCTAAGTTATTTGGTATCTGGTGGAGTGTTGTTTCATTGCCTGTTTCTATAAGTTTAGGGTCAAATAGTTCATACATATTCACGAGGAAAAGAAATAGACAATGGATTTGTTTGAAAAATTCTGCATAGCTTATCGAAAAAGACTTAGAACATATAAAATAAATACTTGTATATTGCAGAAGATCATATCCTGACTTTTAGATGTCTCATTGTTTGTGTTGTTGGATTTCTGTCTCATTGACTTCAAATTATTTTATTTATATTCATATTACTATGTCTGGTCTCTGCTAGCTTTTGGGTAATTATTTTTATTGTATTAATCGGTTAACAATTAATTTCGATCATATTAAACTTATCTATACCGTAAACATAGATAGTATGCATATGATTAATCTGAATGTATTAATTCACGAGCTGAAAGCAACTAAGACAAGAAATGTCAGGCATGTAACCAAGGGATCTCAAGAGACAAAACAGATAATCATTGATTTTTATGTTAAATAGTTTAATTTTTATAACATGTACAAATCACTAGGTTTACATGATGGTATTTAAACGAATGCTGGTGTAGAACTTGGCATTTAGCTAAACATACTTATTTTACTATATGTAATATGTGAAATACGTTAGTTTTTTTCTTTCATAAAAAGAGAGAAAAGACAGGAACAAGAGCATTTTTATTCTGAAGTATGCTAAAATAAAGATTGTGTTCATTATAGATATTAGATTAGATTAGGTTATCGATGTAAGAAAACTCATTCTGGAGATCCTTCAAGTAGATGTAGTTGTTACAGTGGTGGTGAATTCAACAGGATCTGCAAGAAATATATGTACTACATGTAATTAAATTACCCTTAGTTAGAGTAGTTGTCATTTCATTTTTTTGTTGCCTCATTTAACAATTTTTTTTTCACACAACAATATATTAATAAAATAATTTATTTTATCTCTTGTTGAAAAAAGGTAACTGAGTGTCTTCCCTCTTTAAAAAAACCAAATCCCAAACGGCTAGCATCTCCAATCCGTCAGTAAAACTCGTGCTAAAGAGGTGTCCATTTGTCAGTGTGGGATGTATAAATACACAGCCTCGTCCGGTCGGAATGGGGATGTCAAATCAGTAAAAAGAGTTATTGTTGCTTGTTTTACTTCAAGTTGCAAGTATTCCATGCATGTTTAGGACGATAAATGACATTTATTTTTTTACCATGTTTACGTTAAAAATGCTTTGTCTGTTCTAAGAAAAAATGTCTACTTCTATCTAAACATACCATAATTTCCCGGTGGCATTTGAAATTCCACCCTGCATAACCATTGGGCAACCTTTAGTTTTTTCAGACCCATTGAGCAATAGGGCAACTATGTTCTATAGAATTATTGTTAGGTATAGCTAATTGTATATTGTACATTTCTGTTGGGAACTCGATTGCCGAGTGAGTCTTATCACACGTACTTTATCTCCAGTAATTACTAGCCTTTCAATGCTAATGTTATAATTTCGAACCTCGCTCGTGGTACGGTGGGTTTGTCTCCGATCTTGATTAAATAGGATTGCCAGTTGTTCTGCCAAAGGTCAGTAGTTTTTTTTCTGGGTACTCCGGCTTCCTCTTATGACACTTCGTTGCCAAGATAATTTGAAAACCAAGAGTGTTAAAAGTGGGTTTAAACACCAACAATCAATCAATTAATCATCGTGTTAACCCAAGTTTAAAAGTTAACTTGTCAACATTAAGTTTGATTCCCAGATACTGTAGGCAGTAGGTTAACCATATTTGATGAATCGAATGAATGTAAGGTGTAGATATCTGTCTGGCGGGGTTCATCTGACCTGAACCGATCTTTATGGATCATTGATAATGTTGAATTTACGTAATACGTGCAGTGACACCGTTATCTTACAATCTTTCAAAATAAATTAAATCATGGTTGTCAAAGCAGGCGAGATATTTCAGCATGTTCACTCTTGATAAATTTAAATAGAAACATTATAACATATTCATGGAGGAAAAAATAACCAAAAACATTTTAGAAGGAATGCTGAACAATTCCTTTTCATTCGCTGAAGTGTTAAAATGGTGTTTAAAGATCTGCAGTAAACCTAAAAAAATCAATCACGCACTCATAATAAATAAATAAATAATGAATTTAAATGATGCAACATGACCAAATGATCAGCATATGTCCGAATAAAAGGCTGACAACTTCGAATGTAAAAGAATTCAAGGTACATGTATATACATGTACTATAGGTTTAATTTCGACGTGTCACCTTTTTACCTTTTTAGCAATCTCAAAAGTCAAGCCTTAATTTTATTTTCCTTGGTTATGCATGTTAGCGAAGTACATTTTGGGGACAACCGCTTTAACTTTGGGGGGGGGGGGGGGGGGGGGGGCGGGGGGGGGGGCAGAATATTTACGGAGGAAATATTCATTTAGGATTGTTGCCAATCCGGCTTAATTATTTTACTTTTGGAACAATGATTTCCTGCATTTTGTTTGTCATAATATGAATTTGTATTCTGTCTAAGGTACGGTTATTGTTTTCCAGTTTCTACCAGACAACAATATCCATGCCCCCAGAATATCAAATAGTTGTTCCCTTGTCGCCCCTTTCTTTTTTTTTTATTATAATCTCAAAAGGATAACAGTGCATATCACAACAGATTTCTGAA
Organism: Mytilus californianus; assembly: GCF_021869535.1. NCBI lineage: Eukaryota > Metazoa > Mollusca > Bivalvia > Mytilida > Mytilidae > Mytilus > Mytilus californianus. The sequence continues at coordinate 281,410 of NW_026262678.1, forward strand.
TTCGCACGATTGCAAATTCTATCCGCATTCGATTTTGTAAATCAGTGCAGTGCATCTAAACACTATAGCTTCAACAGCTTTGAATCAGTTCTCAGAATTACGGGCTTCAAGGAGTTGAGCTATGCCAACCAATTTATGTGAGTAATGTTGTAGTTTCTGATAAAATATAATGTAGTTTCCAGTAGAAATATCAACAGTATTTCGCATTGTTTTTAGTCATTAATTAGGAATCGAATTACAGTTTTCATATTTGGTTGTCTTTTAGAGACAGAATTATATGCTTTCCAATGGTTTTGTACAACATATTTGAAGGCTATCGCTTTTTAATTCGTAATTTTATTTACAAAAAAGACAAAGTAAAAGATAAAAAAATTATTGTTAAATTTCGAAAAACATGCGTGTGGAATAGAAAAAAAACTAAAAAGGATAGAATCCAGGCTTTCCGGATTAAGAATAGATTTTAGCTTTTTAATCTATTTTATGAAAATATCTAATGTTGTAAAACGCGAGTTTGTTTACCTGCAGCTGATTGTGTTCTTTATGGTCCAGTTTAAGCCATGCTTTTCTTTTACCACGAATCAAACACACAGCTGATACAATACATGTAGTTACAAAGCCAGAAACAGCAATACACAAAGGAACAAGTACACCTCTATGCATTTTACTCGTAGTAGTAATTTCGAAATATTTTTCTGTAATAAAGTACACGTACGTCTTATTTAAATAGTTCAATTTAGGATAAGAGAATTAATGATAAGGAAATAAAGCCTACATTTATATGTTGCAAAAAAAGAAAAGAATGGGAATTGATTTATTGAAAACCAAATATTGCATATTCATCAACGCATGTTTGTGTTTTCTGATAACTAAGTTTCAAAGACGAAGCATTGCATTCTTATCAAATCAGCCTGCAAAATAAGACCCCCCCCCCCCCCCCCCAATTAAAAACCTAGTTCACATGGCAGTCTTTAGTGGTAAAATCCCCAGTGTTAACCGTTTGTAATATTGAATATGTTTTACAATTACCAATATTTGGTATTAATTCATAATAATAATTGATAAATATACATGTACATATAGTCTCTCTCATTTGAAAATGATTGCATAACCTTTACAGGCTGTATGAGATTAAGAGCTAACCTCTTCCATTGTACACATACTTAATCGCTTGTTGTTCAAGATCGCTCGACTTTAATATTTAGTGTTTATATTATCGGAAAGGTGTCTCATTAAAAATAACTAGTGTATCGTCATTTTTCACGAAATATGTACCGTTACAGGCTGGTAAGACATGCGTACTGCCAACATGCATCTTTAAAGTCATCAATGTACATCGTAGTTCTAAGTTGCCACCGCATATTTTTGAATTGTTGATTAACGATATGCTTGCATCTTTGTAGAAAATGTCTGTCATATGGCTATTGCTACTGTATGCCGCTGAGAGTAAATTTTTCTTTAAAAAATATCAATTATAAAATCAAAATATTTGTATTACCATTTGTCTCTGGAAAAAAACCACATAAATGCAACAAATAAAATGATAAAAATTAGAATAAAAACACAACTACAAATACTAGTTCAGGTTTTTTTTTTTTTTGAATTCTATTGGAGTGTAAAAGCATTGATCTAATCATAGTCTATATGACGAATGGAAGAGCTTCATCTTAATTATGTGCACACGATCATCTATTTTATGACCATATACAACTACAAGAAGAAACATTCAGGTCTTTAAATTTCATGTGTATACATGTTTATACATGCCGTACGGTGGCCTTAAGTTGTAAACTTCTATTCAGTTTGGTCTCTGGTGGAGAGTTGTCACATTGGTAATCACACCATACCTTCTTATAAACTTGTTTTCTTATGTATTGTTTTTATTTATAAGAGCATGCCCAGTCACAAATCTTGCAATTTTATTGGGAAATACAAGAAAAATATGATTTTGAAATACCTCGTGATTGCTAACTGCCAGTCATACTAACGAATTCGTAAGTACAATGTTTAGTTATTTATGTAATGTTATTGTTTCTTACGTTATGAAGTAATTCACATCTCGGCATTGGATATATATGTTGGAAGGAAATAGTAACTCCAATCGTATCCATTAAACTCCATGTAATATTTGTTCTATCTTGATTTGGCAAAACTAGAAAATACATTTGGGTATTAGATATAATGTATTTAGAGTGTCAATAGAAACTCAACCCCACATGCATTTTCCAATAAAAAAAATGTCTGACCTCCTTTGAAAGATGACATGACATATCATTTTAAGATTTTGGAATTATGGTTGCACACAAATCAATTCTTTTAATATGATGATATATTTGTCCGACGAATATCACTTTAAATTAGAAAAATTTTGAAATTAACACAAATTCTTAATTATCGTCGCCTCAACCCGCCTCAAAATATCTTTACAAAAATTAAAATATGGTACATTTGTTATACTAAATAGTGCTTCTTTCTGCATAAAAAAAAAACTCTCAAAATTTAAACTAAACACTTTGGTATAAAAGTTTAATACAATCTTATATTTGAATGCCTAGCATGTGCATGCGATATATTAAAAATATAAATTATATGGTGGTCTATGGAACGCCACAGCTGCCTTATGATAACGATAATCATATCGTTAAGGGTTGAGATATAACATGAAGCAAATTTTCTATACTATCACGTCATTTGACTATACTACTCTGTCAATTTTCTATATCACTAGGATAAATTTATACACTATAAAGACGTTTTAATATAACATGGAGTTATCTTTTCATACTATTCTGTCATTTTACTTTGTCATGAAGATATTCTTTTATACTATGAAAACATCTTGATATAACATGGAGCTACCTTTTCATACTGATTTGTCATTTTACTATACTATAATGTGATATTGCTATATCATAAAGATATATTTTATACTATAAAGACATCTTAATATAACATTTAGCAACTTTTTCATACAATTATCTCGATATAACATGGAGCAACTTTTTCATACTTTTTTGTCTTTTTTGTCTTATTACTATCTTACGACAATAAAGTCGTATACTACAAAGACATCTTGATATAATATGAAGCCACCTTTTCATACTATCTTATCACCACACTAATAAAAAAGTCTATGCTATTCTTACAGATTACTATATCATAACGATACATCTTTATACTATAAAGACGTATTGATATAACAGTAATGCTGACCAAGGAATATAAAAAAATGCGCACGTTTTTCTTTTGTTTAATTAGAATTAAATGAATTCGAGGTGAAAAACCTATACCGTATAGTCGGCTATAAAAGCACAACACATGAAAAATATGAAACAATACAAATGAGAAATCTAAAGGCCTAATTTATAACAAAACAATTTACGAAACATAAATGTGACAGACACGAACCAACAACAACCACTCAACTACAGGCTGCTGACCGAGAAAAGGCACATACAGAATGTAGCGGGGTTAAACATGTTTGTGAGCGCTCAACCCTCTCCCTTACCTGAGCTAGTGGTGTAACAAAATATAAGAATCAGTTGAAAAAGACTTTACTCATCAGATCGATACAAAGCAGAAAAACATCAAACAAAAACACAGACCGGACGTGGCAGGGTATTTATCCACCCCTCATCACTAACAACAAAAAAAGACACTAAGTACAGATCTGAGAGTACTCGCAGTTACTGACAACTAGTTCAAAGCTAGTAACCACTAATAAAAACAAAAACAAAAACAAAATAAAACAAAACAAAACAAAAAACAAAACAATTTTGCATAAAAAAAAACCCTTAAGTTCAGGAATAAAGGACAGGGCATAAGGAAGGCCAATAGAAAAATGGTATATTGGGTAGGGGCAGTAATTAAGTCTTGCAACATCCTATCTTCAAAATCCTCCAGGAGTAATTGCAGTGGACATTTAACGTTCAGAAAGCGTGGCATTGTCTCTACTCGAGGCATATGATTTCATTCCACACTCTGCACGGACTAGGTTTCGAAGTTATTTATCCCACATAGCAAAACAGACGCCTCACATAGCAAGGGTTTTACTACCGGTCGGAAAAGACCTAGGTCTCTATAGTGAAGCTCGAATCACAAATATAAAAATCCAAAACCTAAAATAAACTTTGAAGAGCTGATAAACGGAAAAATGGATAAAAACAAATAAGAAAAAATGAAATAAATGCGTCCAGAATTAGCTTGTCTATCTCAACAGATAAAAGGAATACCCCACCCCCATACCCCAAAGAAAAAAAATTACAACTTCTGAAGTAAAATTGTGAAAAATCCATATTACCCACATAGTTTGATTCGTTCAACTTCAGTATAGCGTCGAAGGAAAATACATCTGATATGCAGGTGTACGATACGTTGATATCGTCGACTCCTGTGTTCATTATTTTAAGAAAAGAACCATTTGTGGATGAATATGCTTTGTACTTTGATGGATAAAATACAAGACCATGGTGAACAATGACGTCAGATTTTTTCATCCACGTGACTTTAGTTTCCTGGATCGATGCCGTATCGCAGAGTAATGTATTATTTCCTCCAATGATGATCGGGGGTCGTTGAACAGTCCAAAATACTATAAAGAATAAAAGAAATATAACTGAAAGTATGGATTAGGGTGGAGTTTGTGTAATTATGTTAGCATCTTTTTTACGTTGCCCAGTATTCTATACTCATAGTATACATCTGTTTCAACGCCCGTTTATTTTTTTCGTTTTACTATTTGGCCATTTGTTTTTATTAATGTATTTTCCTCATTATTTACCTTTTTGCTAACACTATCAAGAGACATATAACAGACCGAATACCGATCTGTTGTCTAGAAAGTAGTCTTTGCCATCATAACTGTTATTTTTTCTTCATTTCTGAGAGCATTTATTTCAATAATCAAGAATAGAAGCTGAAATCGTAAAACAATACACGTTTCAAAATTTATGCAGTCGGTTGAGAATTAATACCATGGCTTATATACACTCCATGAAGGAGGGGGAGGCGGAGGTACGTACTATTTGATGAGTGCTAGAGATGAGCCGCTGGAATATGCCACTATTTGAGCTTCATATATATATATATGTTACCGTACTGTGACCTATAATGGTTTACTTTTATAAATTTTTACTTGGATGGAGAGTTGTCTCATTGGCACTCATACCACATCTTCTTATATCCATATACAACTCGTCTAAACATCAGCCCAACAATGTTAGATCTGTAAATTTGCTTTTGCAAATTTTTAGTTCTTCCCTCGCCGGGATTCGAACTCATGCTACTGAGATATCGTGACACCAAATCGCCTGCACTGTATCCGACGCGCTAGACCACTCGACCACCTAGGCTTCACAAAAATAAAGTTTTCGGTGGCCGGGTGTTACCTTTCCTCGTCAGTTTTAATCTAGCGTCGTAATACAGTACATGATATATAAGGCATGAAGATGGAATTGTTACAGATCAGCTGAAATATCTATTGTAAAGGATCCTACAAGTTGATACAGTCACAGAAATAATTATATTTATAAGTACGTCTGAACCAGTGACAATTCTACGACAAATCCATGCATTGGATCACCAGTGAAGGTGATACACGGCTGAAAACACATATTATATTCATAATTATTTCTGTGATTGTATCTTACGATCCTTTACGATAAATATTTAGCTAATCTGCAATCAATTCAATCTTCATGCCTAATATATCATTGTACTGTGTTACAACTCTAGATTCTACTGACGAGGAAAGGTAACACTAGGCCACCGAAAGCTGAATTATTGTTCAGTCTAGCTCTCCAAGTGGTCTTGAGCGCTGGACACAGTGCAGGCGGTGTTGTCTCAACACATCCTCGAAGTGCCCAACCCATCAGAGTTGATACAAAAACAACTTTGATAAGATTAATTTAACTCATCAATTAAACTTTAGAAGTTACTATAAGGCAAATCATATTTGAAAAAAAAAATCATCTACTCTCAGTTACGATGACTTTTTGCTCAAAATTGATGATATATTTAATTTCCTGTTTAAGTAATATAAAAGTCCTTTTTTAGTACATGGAAAGAATAAGTCAGATCTTAAACGGGTTGTCATCGACCTCGGGGCTGCCGTCTAAGCAGATCCTTTGATGAACGGATGTTTTATATAAAGTGACAGTTCGCCCGTAATGATTTAAAAGTGTACAAAAAAGACACATTATTTATGATAAAATCAATAAACTAAACATACGTGTGTTAGTGGATTTCCCTTGATTTTAGAAAAAAAGTCAGAATAATAACAAAGCTTTACCGTTATTGATGTTACCGGAAACTATTACCATACAGGCTACAGTGTATAAAACAACACTAAGGATCATCAAAGCTACAGTATTCGTACCAGTATATAAGCGTATACATACACGTATATACTCATTGATACTTCTGACGTGTCTTATCGACTTTTACAGATAATAATAATTTTGCCGAACCTGTTTTAGTATACAAAATAAGTGAAACTAAAAAGGGGATATTCTGTAAGATTACGTTTGAAATTAATTAGATTTTTTTTTCAAAAAGAATGCGGAAATACACGTGGATAAATTATAAATATACCAATGATATCTTACGGGAATATACCTTTGATTCACATCTATATATAGATATTGAATATGAAATTAAATAATGCAGGTAAAAAACCTAGGATTTCCATATTCGATATTACTACCGGTGCTAAGAGACGCAGATCAGGATTCATTGCATTGCTCTTCTCATACGTATATATAATTGAACCTCATAAAACAGCAATAATTACACTTTGTACATGTATTCAATTCAGAAATAAAAAACAAAAAACAAATCAAAACTGTCAATACCTGTAAGAAGAAAGCAGCATTTAAATTACAGTTCAACAGCGCAGATTATAAACATTTTGCAAGATATTTTCACGAAAAATACTCAAATCTCAGAATCTCACTCATTATAGTCACAACACACTCGAAACAGAGAATACAGTACAATATCGTCAGAAAACTCACGTGTCGATATTCACGTGCAAGATAATATTAGTATCACATAGTATCCACATCTATAAATATTCTCCAACAGAATGTTTGATTCACAACGTGAGAAAACAACATCGTGTTTATGTTTCAAACTCTACCGTTTTCAATCGGAAATTATGGGGTAGGCAATATTTCAAATTTCGTTTGGTGTGAATACCAAGTGTCATCCAAAAGTATTTGAGATTGCTTTATTGATTCTAATATTTGGGCTAATTCGGCTGTTTATGTGATTGAAAGCGATCCTTACCGGACGTGTGTGTGTGTGACTACATGAATTTTTATTTCTATTCTATCATGCAGAGACAATTTTACACCTTTTAATTATCAAATTGAAAAAAAAACGTATAAAGTGTGATTTGGTAAATATTAAAACGGACAATTTTTAAAACATAAAAAATTAAATAACCAGTATATTGCAAATGTTATATTACATCCTATATATATGTTTTGTAATATTTCAATAAAATAAAAGGGTGCTTTTAATTCACACACAAAATTTGCGTTGCATCAAAAGCACAGATACATATTTTAAAGTTTAATCTGACATATTCAGTTGCTATTTCACCTTAAATATGCTTTACGGTCACCTCTTTCGAAACTCGAAGAGATCAAACGGCAAAAAAATACAATGAAAAGGGATACCACAATGTAACAAAACTAGAGGCTCTAAAGAGCATGTGTTGCTCACCTTGGTAAAGGGGCATGTTCAACAGAGGACACTCTCCAACATTGTTGACGATAATAGAATTCACGACAAAAAGCTCTGTTTTGTTGATCTTGGATAATTTAGTCTGCTTAGTTTCTCTCTATCTTCTTAAGTTTTTGCTCAAAACACAAAAGAGGGAAGAGGAAAGAGGGTAAAGAAAATCCCAATTTAAGGGCAATCACTCCTATAAAGAGTGACAGTCTACTAACTATATCGGTAACATTTGACGTGTTAGTAGAAATTAACTTATTGATCATTTTTGTGATTTAAAGTGTCACTTATCTATTATGATTTTTATCATTTAAGGCAAAACGCAAAAAAAAAAATATTGGTAAAAATCGTCTCTAAAGGCAATAACTTCAAGAAGGAGTCGTCACATGATTTCCTCCATATTCGACTGTGTCTTAATTGTAGATCTCGTCTTGTCTGATAATTTTTGATTATTTAAGTTTCTATCTATCTATTACAATTTTTAAGATATAAGGAAAAAACGCAAAAAATTGATAAAAATCGTCATCAAAGGGTGATAACTCTATCTAATAAGTAGTCGACTGACGATTTCGACAATGTAGACTTACTTGTAGAACTAGGCTTGTTGCAATTTAAATTATCTCTCTATCTGTTATGGCTTTCAAGATAATAGGCAAAAATGCAAACACAAATGTTAAAATTTGTCCTTTAAGGGCAATTTCTCTTATAAGAAGTCATCTGACAATTTTGACGTATATAGACAATTGATAAAGCTCAACATTTTAAACACTTCTGCTCTGTCAGATTTTCTGTATTTATAACGGTTTTCAAAATAATAGACAACACTTGCATTTTAAGTTTTTGTTTTATGTTTATAGCCATGTCAGCCATCTTGGATGGCGGGTGGTTCATCGGACACATTGTTTTAAAACTAGACACCCCAATAAAGATTTTTGGTTAAATTTTAAGTTTAAGAGAAGAAAATTTTTGTTAAAGTAACAGACAACGACGGACGACGGACGCCAAGTGATGAGAAAAGCTCACTTTGCCCTGTAAGGTAGGTGAGCTAACAAGGTAAACAATAATGCAAAACAAATGTAAAAAAAAATGCAATAAAAAAGGCTGAAAAAGGTAAAAAAAAGCAATGATAAAGGTAAAACAATGCAATACAAAATGGTAAAATAATGTAATGAAAAAGGACGAACAGGGATAAACAATGAAATAAACAGAAGGGTAAACATGGAAAAGAGCAAAACTTTATCTTTTTTCCCGAATTTCAATTTGGTAATGCAATAGCATAATGAATAATGAATAACATTGTGGCTAAAAATTTGCTCTTATTTAAATCACCGGTTTCAAATTAATTTCAGACCTTTCATTGCCCCATTTAACTTCAACACTGATACATTGACACTTGAGTGCATTCAGGCATACATGTATACAACTGGTTTTTATTTGTACTATATCCGCTACACAGGTCACTTGTTACATCTTCCGGTGCGGCATGTTTTCACACAATCTAATTATGGCATTATTTATGGGCTATGAAGCTATTCCCAATGGGAAACAATGCGTTTCAAAGTAACTTATTCATTCCAATGTGTTGACTACATATAGATAACATGGGAATGATAGAAACTTTACACTAAATCTGTGGATGTTAGATGTATACTGATTGATAGTTTAGTCTGCCTATTAAAACGTTTAAAACCGCTGCATGTGTTTGCACCTGACCTAAGTCAGGAACCTGTTGATAAGTGGTTGTCTTTTGTTGATGTGGTTCATAATGTTTCTCGTTTCTCGTTTTTATATAGATTAGACCGTTTGTTTTCCTGTTTGAATGGCTTTACACAAGTCATTTTTGGGACCCTTGATGGCTTGCTGTTCGATGTGAGCCAGGGTTTCGTGTTGAAGGCCGTACTTTGGCCTATAATGGTTTACTTTTACAAATTGTGACTTGGATGGAGAGTTGTCTCATTGGCACTCATACCACATCTTCTTATATCTATTTGATACATGATTTATTTATTAGTTGTTATTGCTTTGAACAAGCTAGCAGTAACTGCAAGTACTCTCAGGTCTGTACTTTGTCTTTTTATTATTTTTAAGGGATGTGTAAATACCCTGTCACGTCCGGTCGTTGTTTTTGTTAGGTGTGTCTTCTGCTTTGTATCGATTTGTTGAGTTAAGTCCTTTCAACTGGTTTTTATAGTTTCTTCTCATGTTCTACTGTTCCACCACTGTTCCATGTTTGGGGAGGGCTGGCATTTTCAAACATGTTTAATCCCGCCACATTATATGTGTGCCTGTCCCAAGAGTCAGGAGCCTGTAAGTCAGTGGTTGTCGTTGGTTAATATCCGTTATATCTATTTTTCGTAAATTGTTTTATTATATCATTAAATTAGACCGTTAGCTTTCTCAGTTGAGTTATTTCTTTTTTCATGTCGGGGCCATCTATATGTGTATGGGTTTTTTTCTCGATCATTTTTGACAGCCGCACGGTTGCCTATAACTGCTTACATCCACTTCAATTGCACGTTGATGAATATTTCTTTCATTGGCAATCATACCACATCTCCTCATTTTTTTATATTTTGATTTCTTTCTATTCTAAGTATCCAATACAAATCCTTGTACAGTTATTATTTCGTTTCCATCTATTTTGTTTATTTTGTTGTTGTTGTTAGGTGTTACTTTCATCTTAGTTTGTGTTTTCAACATACGACGACAGTTTTGTCCCTTTTCTATGGTTACTTTCTTCAGATCAATCTAGCATTCAATTTCAATTCCGTGCACAAAGATATCCTAAATACACCTTTTTACGCTGTTTAAATTACATTACGGAAGAAATAAGGCACTTCCTTTCGACAATAATACAATTGATTTATAAAGATAACTGTGCTCGATTGTACACCAAAAGTAAAAACACATTTATCCAATTAGGAAATAAAACAATGTTTATACACTCACATATATAGTATATAATAAATATTAGAAATGGTCATTTTTTTGTCAGGACATTGCCACACATAGTTATACAGACTTTGATATATAAAAATGAGGATATGTGGTATGGTTTCAAAATGGTATACGTATCACCAAAGCCAGAGAGACAAGAGATATAGATTCCACCATTGCAACAAGTGTGTTACGATATTTCTCTAATTCTTCGTCAATTTATCCCTTTCTGCACCCATTGTATAAAAAAAATTTAATCAACGTGTGGTTCGTTTGATCTCAGTTCTTCATTGGTTAAAATCCGATTATGACGTCGAATTTCTTGCTTTCCTCTGAATTTCCTATTGTGACGGCATGAAAAAAGGCGACCATGCCTGATGACGTCACATAGAAAGAACACATCTTTTTGCAGATCATTCGAAAAGAAGGAATACATTTGCCTGTGTATTGTTTGAAAATCATTAGAGAAACAGATTCCACCACCAAATCTCGTGTAATACGATATTTATCTACTCTCGACAGTTAAATTTTAAATATTTAAAACGCTCGGCGAGCCTCGCGTTTTAAATTTGAAAATTTAACTGTCTCGAGTGGATAAATATCGTATCACACTCGATGCAGTGGTAGAATCTATATTTCTCCACTCGAGATAGTTAAATCTTAAATATTTAAAGCGCGAGGCTTGCCGAGCTCTTTAAATATTAAAATTTAACTGTTGAGAGTGGAGAAATATCGTAATACACGAGTTATAGTGGTGGAATCTGTTTCTCTAATGATTTTTATCCTTCCTTTTCAAAGATTTGCAGAAAGTTGTGTTCTTTATATGTGACGTCATCAGGCATGGTCGCCTTTTTTCATGATGTCACAATCGGGAATTCAGAAGAAACAAAGAAAATTTAACGTCATAATTAGATTTCGACCAATCATTTGCCAAGAACAGATATTTCACTAGTGAGGAGAACATTTTTTTCACAATCGGTTGGGAAATGTGAAAATAGTGACAAAATTAGAGAATAATTGTTTCTCAACTATATGCACGTCTTAATTGAATTGTCTTACTGCATTTTGTGTTCTTATGTTTGGTTCAATAAAGTGTATAGGGGTCGGAGTTTTTGACGGTTCAGCGGTTGTGTTAGTTTGACATGTTAGGCCTTGTAAAAGGCACACGCTTCTTACAAATATTTTCATGTAATGGAATATTGTTTTGTTCTCATCCGTACACTAGTCTGCTTTTTATGACCAGTACATGATAATAGTTCACATGAGTAAACCAGAAGTAATTTAAAGTGCCTTACATTTAAATTGATTGAAAATTTAAATGTCAACTTTAAACTTATTTAGAGAACCTACAGGGTCCGTGTATATTTGCGTCCATTCGTTTTTCGTTTTGAAATATTAAAAACAAACAACAAAAAACAAAAGTGTTTTCATTTTTCGTTTTTGAATTCTAAAAAACAAAAATGAAAAACAAAAGTGTTTTCGTTTTTCATTTTTTGATTTCTCGAAAACTAAAACGGAAAACGGAAGTGTTTTCATTTTTCATTTTTGAATTCTCGAAAACCTAAACGGAAAACGGAAGTGTTTTCATTTTTCGTTTTTGATTTTTCAAAAACCTAAATGAATATCAAAAGTATTTTTTGTTTTTCGTTTTTCGATATCTATAAACAAGAAAAGAATTCACATTTGCATTCAATTTCTGCATTTTGCTCTATTTAATTCTCGTTTTCCGTTATACAATGTTTTCCTATCCTTTTTGGTAGCCAATGATACCCCGGTGTATTTACTACTTAATGTAGACAGAATAGACCGCCTGACTTATGATTTGAAAAAAAGGTAATTAATGAATCAAAGACTTTCAAATTTCCTTGTTTTTATCTATAATAAAATATAAAACTATTATATTTAAATATTAAATGAATCACAAATTTAAATAATTCAATGAAATATTATATAAAGATGGTAAAAATAAAACGATTGATTACAAAATCACATTAACAAGGAAGGTTATCTGATAAGAAAACTAGCCCTGCACAGCGGTTATCAGACCAATAGTATTTAAATCGGAGATAATGGAACAGACTTTATCAATCTGAACAATAAGGATGCATAATCTTTACTTTTCAGTTTTGAAAGGTTAGTAATCTAAGATGATTAGAACTGATGACCTAGATCTCTCTGTCAGTATTAGTACTTTTACACGAACATTCACGACGATAATGTTTTTTTTAATTAAGATCGTTTGATTGAAAAACAAATTTCCAAAAGTTCACAATTCAAATTAGTATTCAATCATTTTGCCATTCGGGGCCTATTCGTGATGACGTTTACTTCTTTGTGAAGGCTATATGGTGACATATACTAGAGGTTACGGAATAGAGAATAATGGGCAAAAAATATAAAGAATAGAGAAAATGGACCAAAAAATAAAGAAAAGAGAATAATGCGGTGTTAGAATATAAAGAATAGAGAATAATTGGCAAAAAGTATAATGATTAGAGAAAAATGGCCTAAAACATTAAGGAATGCAGAAATGAAAGACCCCAATCCAGACCATTATACTAGTTGCCTATACCAACGTTTTCTGTCTCCAGTAGATTGTTATTGTTAATCATACGTTTTCTCTTTATTTTTATGACTATCAGTTAAGACGTGAGCTTCAATAATTCGGCAGCATATATACAAAATGTATATATATATAGTTACTTAACTTCTTTTGCTCCTGGTGACAAAATGGGAAAATATTATTAATTTATTGCGTCCAAAGCACTTTTCTGGTTTTATCTTTATCAGGAGGGTTAGGCGGGGAAAACAACAGTATATTTCACCTGTTGGTACTGTAGGGTCACTCTTCTTTCATTTTCTTGTGCCTGTTTTTTTTATTTACACCAGGTTAGACTTTTCATTTTCAAAACCTGTCTATCCCCCACTACTCCCCAGTGCAAAATAATATATATTTATTAATGGTGACCCCTTTATGATTAACAATAATTGAAAAAAAAACATAGATGGCATACAGCTACCGATACGACAACAACAGAATTAAAAGATCCTGACTTCAAACAGGCCAATATATTCGAGTGATACTCCCCAACTCATACCTGGGTGGTGTAAAAATCAGTTCATAAGAACAGAGTTGTCTGTCACATGAAACCACGTAAAACATTGGTAAATAATTACTTTGGTATAAATGATCGAGAAATTAAGAAGGTAAAAAAAAAAACAAATATTAAAATTAAGACAGTATTCATGCAATAACTACAACTTGGATACAGTCACTTTTTTCAATTAGAGTTTGATTTTGACAATTATTTTGCAAATCACCAAATATTTCCGATAATTGTTCTGCATAAAACCCTATGGGAAAGCACGTTGACATAGTTTTCTAAAGTTTTTTGGAATCGAATGACATTGCATAGTGTTGCAACCTGTAATGTGAAGATGCGCATGAAGTTGCGGAGGTTATGGTAACTTCGGTCTGGTCAAACCAAAGATTTCAAAATTGTTTTTGCTGCTTTTCTATAAGCACGCGGCATTAATAAGTAAAAGCAGAGACTAGTCGGCTCAGAGTCAAAATATTGAATCCGCGTAAGATAACATCATGATGTCTTCCTGCGAAATATAACATCACGAACTAGCACGTCCGACTCAGCGTGTTGGTCTAATCCAAAGCAGAGTTAATAATTCATTTTAAAATAACATGTTCTCGTCCTGAATATGCATATAATTTGCCACTGGACATTAAAAGCCATCCATCATTACCATCTCAGGCACAACCTTGCATAAAAGAGTGATTCTGCGGTCGTATAATGGTATGACGTTTGTCGTCGTCGTCCGAAGACATTCGGTTTCCAAACAATAACTTGAGTATGCATGTAAGTGTATGGATCTTTATGAAATTGTACCACAAAGTTTCATACCACATAAGGAAGGTTGGAATGGATTTGAGGGTTATTGTCCCAACTTTGTAGGAATTAAGGACCAAAAACAAGCATTTTTCTTGTTTCAGGGCAATAACTTAATTATAAGTGTATGGATCTCAATGAATTTGTGCCACAAGGTTCCATACTTCATAAGGAATGTTGTGACTGATTTTGGGGGTTATGGTTCAAAACGTTAAAGAATTACGGACCAAAAAATCAATTAAAAAAACCTAGGATTTTCTGGTTTCCGGACAATAACTTAAGTATAAGTCTAAAATGAATCGTTTTAGGAAAAAGGACTTAAAAACAATACTTTTCTTATACTTTTCATACGTTTTTCATTTATTGACCAATTTCAATGGGGTTTCATTCCAAGTCTTGAATTCTTGGGTTTTTTTATATGCAGAATCTCACCGTGTATTCATAGATTCTTATTTTGGGGTCCTTTTTCAATTTGGTCCACATGAAGGTCCAAAGGGTCTAAAATTAAACTTTGCTTGATTTTAACAAATAAAATAGATTATTAGGGTTCGTTGCTTTGATGAATCTAACCGTGTATTTAGATTTTTGATTTTGGGCCCGGTTTTCAAATTGGTCCACATTAAGGTCCAAAGAGTTCATAATCAATTTTAGTTTGAATTTAACAAAAATTGAATTCAAGGGGTCTTTTAATTGCTTTATCTACGCATGTATTTGTATGTTGAATATTGGATCATAATAGATAAATATCCTGTTTCATTTTTTACAGCGGATGACCGTGAGGGCATTCCGGTGTTATGTTACCACAGACATTTCTACCCACGTGACTTGCGTTTTTTGACTGATAACCGAACGTATTTCGTATAATTACGCGGATATCATGGAGTGCAAAATAACAGTCCTTATCGCTTGTTATATATTAATTTCATCAATAAATATTCATGAAAATAATCTTAAGAACATACTAGATAAATGATATGAAAATGTTTTGTCGTGAGAAATATATATCTCAATAACAAATCAAGAATACCGAAAATTTGTGTTAACGCATGCGGAAGAATATCTAAAGAACGTTTTGCTGCAAACGCGGGAAAATATGAATGCCTACTCAAATCCAATCTATTAGAAAAAACAAATTATTACAGAAGAGTGTCCACCATGCACTTGCACTGCACTATCATTAGAATTTAGTAGAATAGAATGACATACAAATGGATGAAAATTATATAAAACTGTTATACAAATATTAATATAATATATAACACCAAACCAGAGTATACTGATAACAAATGATTATATCACTACAACATAATAGTTATTACGGTGAGGGTGAATTTCTTGTCATTTATTCATCATCCACACACGAACTTGTCTCAAAAAAAATATATATAATCTATGTACCTTAACCTAACTTTCATGTATAGAGATGTGTTTTTTTTCTGAGACAAGTGCTTGTGACCATCCACCTGAACTTGCGGTCGTCCGATGTTCAGTACTTCAGTACTTTGATTTAAGTTCTTATGCCACATTCATTCTGTGTCAGAAACCTATGATATGTCAAATATTTAATCACAATCAATATTCAGAGTTGTATTGCACAATTTATAGAAAGTATAAGTAGATTCACAGTTAAAAAAAAAATCCGCATTGAATTTTAATTTTATAGAAGAAATTATGTATAAATATAGTTTGAAATTTTCTATTCAATAATAGATCTTTTTAATTGAAGGTAAGTTTTATAGATTTTTTTTAAAGATATTGTATTAATGATGAATGATATTTTGTGAATTGTTTTTTTTTTCATTTCTTTTGTAAATATTTTTAAGAACTTGGTGGTAGGTTTGTTTTTATTCTATATAAATTAATTTTCAGAATGCTATATACATGATATATATATATATATACATGTATATAATTTCTTTTATGAAGCTAACCCCTTGACAAACTTAGCTGTTATTGTCCATTGATAACTACTAGTAGATTGAATTCTTGGTACTGAATCTAACCTTATACAAATGTATTTAGATTTTGGATATTGGACCACATTCTGTACGTGCCTGTCTCAAGTCAGGAGCCTGTAGTACAGTGGTTGTCGTTGGATCTTGTCTGTCATATTTGTTTTTTGTTAATTGTTTTGTTAAATTTGAAATTAGGCCGTTAGTTTTCTCAACCGAATTGTTTCATATTTTTCATGTTGGGGCCTTTTGTAATCTACTATACGGTATGGTGTTTTTCTCATTGTTGAAGGGGCCTCGGTGGCCGAGTGGTCTAAGTAGTTACTACTGTAATCACTAGCCAGTCAACACTGAGGTTGTGAGTTCGAACCCCGCTCGTGCGGGTGCACTCGACTCCAATCTTAATTGACTAGGATTGTCAGTTTTCCTATCGAAGGTCGGTGGTTTTCTCCGGGCACTCCGGCTTCCTCCACCAATAAAAACTGGCCGCCACGAAATAGCCCAAAAGCGGTGCTTAAAAGTGGCGTTAAAACACCAAAAATCAAAACATCAAAATCTCATTGTTGAAGGCCTTACGGTTACTTTTCATTGCTTACATTAACTTTATTTGAACCTTGGTTGATAGTTGTCTCATTGGCAATTATACTTCATCTCCTTATTTTATAAAAGTCCAATTTCAAATTTTTCTGGTCTTACACCACCTTTATTCTGTGTCAGAAACCTATGCTGTGTCAAATATTAAATCAAAATTCAAATTCAGAGCTGTATCAAGCTTGAATTGAGTGTCCATACTTGTCCCAACTGTTCATGGTTCGACAGCTGCGGTCGTATCATTCTGCGCCCCGCTAAGCATTTTGTTTATATTTTCAATTCATTGGATATGTCATTTAACTGCAAAAGCCTCTAAGGGACGGTGGTGCATGGCAAAGTGGGAGTTAGACGCACATTGTATACATACTAGTATTTATAATTTGATTAAAATACCTCGTATCTGATGAAGAGGGGTTACTCTACATTGGGATTTGACTCCAGGCGGCACCAAAGGAACATGCCATGCACAATTTACTTGTGAAAAGAACACTGAAGAAAAAAGTGCTTTAAAAAAGCTAATACGTGCAGGATATCCACTGTCATGTAGCTGAATCGGAATAATTTTACGTTAAATGAAAAGACTTCAAACTATATTTCATCTGTAATGCTAATAGCACACGTAAACTCTTTTCCTCCATTTTGAATTAACTTATATAATCGCATTTACTCTCATCAACTCAATCTTAGTTGATCTGCACTGATTTTTAAACTTGTCCGAGATACACAATAAGCTAAGACGAGGTCCATATTCGCTTCCGTATATATTTGCTGTCGCTATGTTCTTAACACGTATCTACTGTACAAAAAGAACCCATTAATTAATTGTAAATAATTTTACAAAAGGAAGACTAATGGCCAATTTCCCCAGTATTTCATTCACAATGACAAATTTTACCATTTTTTTTTTCATTTTTGCCTTTTATCTTGAAAACTATAATAGATACAGAGAAACATTAAAATGCAAAAATGATCAGCAAAACAATTTCTACAAATAAGTTCAATTGTCGAAATCGTCAGCCGACTCCTTATTAGAGATATTGCCCTTGGATGATGATTTTTACCATTTGTTTTCGTTTTTGCCTTACAAATGTATATTTTAAAAATTATAATAGATAGATAGAAACTTTAATAAGCAAAAAAGATCAGCAAGACAATATCTACAATTAAAACAATATTGAGGAAATCGTCCGACTTGTCCTTGGAATAATTGCCATTGCCCTTTAATGACGATTTTTAATCATTTTTGGGGGGTTTTGCTTTACATGATAAAAATTATAATAGATAAATAGACATTTTAAATCACAAAAATGATCAGCAAGGCAAAATCTACTAACAAGTCACTTTCATATCCTTTTTTGTGTTTTGAGCAAAAACTAGAGAAGATAGAGAGAAACTAAGCAGACTAAATGATCAGCAAAACAAGACCAACAAAACAGAGATTTTTGTCATGAATTTTATTCTCGTCTTCTATGTTGGAGAGTGTCCTTTGTTGAATATGCACATAAACCTAGGTGAGCGACACAGGCTCTTTAGAGCTTCTAGTTAAAAAGTATATCAATCTTTAACTAAATTCTAAGTACACGTATCGCAACCCAATGTATGTTCTATATGGTTCTAACAATATAATGGTAATTCTTAAACAGATTACAAAACTATAAACGCCTAAAGGGTCTGCAAAAAGTCCAAACCGGAAAATTTTTAAAAGATTTTTGCAACGTTTAAGTAGTTATCGTCAAAATGAATAAACAAAAATGAAATAGTTAACAAAGCCAAAAGTTTTTATTTATTTCAAACCAGGGCCATATACAAAAAGTCTTTCAATCTTAAAGTTTACTTAGATTCAAAGTACCACATCCCAAAGTGTACACTCTAAGGGTTTTACAATATGATCACTTGATTTTAAACGTATCATCAACTTATAAACGCCTAAAGATAGCTCAAAATCGCGATTTTTACAAATTTTTGCTTTTTAGTATTTATTCCTAAAACGTATAAGAAGGTCATCGTTAACCAAATCCACAATTGTGTTAGAAGTAAAGCTATTAATTGTCTTTCGGACACTAATTCAATTTTGCTATCGACGGCCTTCGATGCCAAATTTGACAAAAACGCAAATTTGTATCTTCAACAGCATGCAAGATGAAACGCTGAATAGCATTTTGAGTTTATGGAAATTTATGTCTAAAATTGTCAAAAAAGAATTGAGAATTGAAATTAGGAAATTGTGTCAAAAAGACAGCAACCCGACCAAAGAGCAAAAAAAAAAAGACCAAGGCCACCAATGAATTTTCAACACAGCGAGAAAATCCCGCACCCGGACGGTCTTCAGCTGGCACATGAACAAAAATGTGTACTAGTTCAGTGAAAATGGACGTCACACTAAACTCCTAAACATATAAATGAACTAAAATTACAAAAAGATATTTTAAATATATAATTTAAACCTTTTTATATTACATTTCAAGTCTGATAAAGATATGAAAAACACATTTTGGACCCTATGAGTGAAAAAAAGTTATTGAGAATTAGGCTCTAACCCTTTGCAATTTTGTTTTACAATGCCTTCAACCTAAACAAATAGCACTGAATAGTATTTTGATTTCAAGGGAATATGTAAAACATTGTTACAATATATAACGTCATCTTCAATTTTCAATGTGCAGACCAATTTTAGATTTTGACCCTATGAGTGAAATAAGTCCAGGGAAAATTGACCTCGTCACATTTAAAGACCCCCCCCCTTTATTCCTGCAAATTGGAGGAAAATCACATGTTTCTCAAGTGCCTGTGCTTTTGGCTATTTCTGTGGTTCACCCAACATGCTGCCAACAATTAAGTTTCGATGCTTTACTGCTTGAAAAAAATGGTCCAACAAGTTCACGGTTATGAATGATTATCAAAATATCTTTATTGCCACCACGCAAAGTCAAAACGAACAAAATAAACCACCAATTATTGAGGCAAAATAATAAGAAACTGATCAAACTCAATTAGTCTTACAACCTTATGTTTTGTGATTTGAGACTTGATAAAAAAAGTCGTAGCAATTTTATCACATATTTTATATTTTGATATAAATCAAGTAAGGCGGGAAGTACAATAATGTGCCGAGCATCGTGATAGACATCTTCTTTTTGACTGCTTCCTGGTGACTCTTAAGATGGCCTCCTAAACCTCGACTTCGAGTGTGAACTTTTTAAAAAAATTATCTAAATAGCGTATACATATTACCGTCTTAAATGCTGAGCTTGAATGTTCGTGTAACATTGGCTGATTGTCCTCAGTCATCATGCAATTCTGATAATCTTAAAAGTAAAGATCATGCATCCTTATTGTTCAGATTAATAAAGTCTTTTCCATTTGTCGACATTATCTCCGATTTAAATATTATTGATCTGATAACCGCTGTGCATACTTTAACGACAGGGCTAGTTTTCTTATCAGATAAGTAGTAACCTCCCTTGTTAATGTGATGTTGTAATCAATCGTTTTATTTTTACCATCTTTATACAATATTTCATTGTATTATTTTAATTTGTGATTCATTTAATATTTAGATATAGTAATTTTATATTTTATTATAGATAAAAACAAGAAAATTTGAAAGTCTTTGATTCATTAATCACCTTAGTTCAAATCATAAATCAGCTAGTCTATTCTGTCTACATTAAGTAGATAATACACTGGGGTTCCGATGGCTATGTAAAAAGAAAGGAAAACATTGTACAACGTAAAACGAGAATTAGATAGAACAAAATACAGATATTGAATCCAAATGTAGATGTTTTTCTTGTTTAGTGAAATCAAAAACGAAAAACAAAAACACTTTTGATTTTCATTTTGGTTTTTGAAAAAAACAAAAACGAAAAATGAAAACACTTTCGTTTTCCGTTTTAGTTTTTTGAGAAATCAAAAACGAAAAACGAAAACACTTTTGTTTTTCATTTTGGTTTTTTAGAAATGAAAAACTTTCGTTTTTCGTTTTTTGTTTTTGATATTTCAAAACGAAAAACAAATGGACGCAAATATACACGGACCCTACAGTTATAAAAATGTCTCTACTGCATAATAAAAACAAAAACAAAAACAAACAAAAAAAACCGCTTGCTTCTGCAGCTTAAATATAGTAGAAAAATAAAGGTTGAAGTGTTCAGGTTTGTTTTAGCAAATTTCAAAACTTTCGTGCATCTTTCAAATCACATTGAAACTAACAGAAATATCTAAAAATAGAATAAGAGTTTTTAAACCTTTTACTTTTATTTCCAGGACTTAGAGTTGTGCATATTAAAACTAACTTATCGTGCACGAAATCCGAGTTTACCTTCTCAGTAGGGAAACCGGACTAGCGGAAGGGATTTCTTGCAAATAGAATAAATAAACGAATAATGGTAATATGCATGTGTTTACCTGTTATCAAAAGCTGTGCACAAACGAAATTATTTTTACGCGCAAATGTAATTCGAATGCGCGCAAATGGTGTGCACCGATTTGATTGGGTCTTCACTGACATATCCACTATATTTTTCGTAATCTACACTTTCGTTTTGAATAGAAAGGTTTAAGTGTTTACCATACGAACTAAATAGTGGTAAACGTAAGTTTTACATTTATTCACAATTTTTAATACGACTTAACAAATAGATATAAGACGATGTGGCATGAGTGCCAATGAGACAACTCTCCATCAAAGAAACTATAAAAACCGGTTGAAAGGACTTAACTCAACAGATCGATACAAAGCAGAAGAAACATCTCACAAAAACAACGACCGGTCGTGACAGGGTTTTTACACATGCCTTAATAATAATAAAAAGACAAAGTACAGACCTGAGAGTACTTGCAGTTACTGGTAGCTTGTTCAAAGCAATAACAACTAATAAAAATTCATGTATCAAATAGATATAAGAAGATGTGGTATGCGTGCCTATGAGACAACTCTCCATCCAAGTCACAATTTGTAAAAAAATAAACCAGTATAGGTCAAAGTACGGCCTTCAACAGGGAGCCTTGGCTCACACTGAACAGCAAGCTTTAAAGGACCCAAAAATGCAATTTGAAAGAAGCACGAAAGTTTTGAAATTTACTGAAAGAAACATAACATGTTGACTAAAAAGACAACAGCAACAGCAATACAAAATTGCAACAAATAAAAATTACGTATGAAATACATACATTCTGTATGTGCCTTTCCAAAGTCAGGAGCCGGTATATCAGTGGTAGTCGTTTGTTTCTGTGTCATATATGTATTTCGTTCATTGTCATTTGGTCTCTGGTGGAAAGTTATCTCATTGGCAATAATATCATATCTTCTTATATATTGAATAAAAGACAGACAATAAGAATGAAAAAAGTGAGAAAAACATGCTGTTTAAACGCCTTCTAAGATTATAATAAATATCAATCGTTTAAGCATTTTTTTTAAATGGTAGTAAGAGAGTTTCTCTATTTTTATGAGACAGTTGCAAAGCTTTTGAATCGTTGGATTGATTGTTTAAATTAACAAGTCTTATTGAATTAAAAAGATACGATTTTGTGCATATCAATACTCAATGCACAAAAGTACTGTTAATAATTGAGATTTCTATTCATTAACACACTAGCTGACCCATTTAACAGGTCATAACGGAAACATAGTAAATAAGGAAATAATACGATGTAGTAGACTAAATGTTCATTCACAAACGAGGTAAATAGGATTCTTTTAAAATATTTTTTTTTTTATTATTAATTATTTTAATTCGTTAAAATTAGTTAATGGTAGACTGAATCTTAACCTTAATGAATTTGTATGTGTTTTGTTAATTAAAAAGAGTAAATGTATATATCATAAACTTCTAATTGTTATGTAAACATATATTTCGTCCTTTATACAAATGATTGTTACAGTACCTATTTTTGAAATTTTTACCGATTATGTCTGTTTGTTTTGTTCACACATCGTTGTCAATATAATGGAATTTGATGCCACTGTCATACAAGTGAGAAGTTTAGCTAGCTTTAAAACCTGGTTTAATCCACCATTTCCTACATAAGAAAATGCCTGTGCCAAGTCAGGAATATGACAGTTGTTATCATTTGTTTGATGTGTTTGAGCTTTTGATTTTGCCATTTGTTTAAGAACATTCCTTTTTGAATTTTCATCGGAGTTCAGTTTTTTGTGATTTTACTTTTTACATATGTTATGTTGCACTATGATTTGAAATTTGAAGTTTATTACACTCAACAACATTGATATTATATATTATATTTTTTCTCCTTTTTTTGCAGGAGATAGAAATGACATGACCTTGAAAGAAATGCACATAAGCTGTATTGTTGTTATATTCCTATCAGTATGCAAAGGAGGTATGCATCAGTTAATACTACAAGAGAGGCTAATTTATTGACAATCAATTCAGTGAACATTTTTACATTGAAATTAACATCCAACCGCGCTTATTCCATTTATGATTACATCATATACAAGTCAAGTTTACTTGTCCTTTCAAATGGAGTTTTCTGTTTTGCCTTTTATCTAGAAAAGTATAACAGGTAGCTTAGATAGAAATTTCAAAAAGGCAAACATGATTCACAGGAGAAGATTTACAATCAGTGGAGGCTCCTTATAGGGATAAGATCCGCCAAAAAAGAAAAAAAGATCCCTTTACGCCTTTTTATTATTTTGCTTTTTGGGCAAAACGTAGGAAGATAGAATAACTTTCTGGTCTACAATGTTGGAGAGTGTTCTGAAATTGCACATAGATCCAGATGAGCCTGTTGTTGTATTTTAGACCTGGATAATGCATGCTATGATTCAACCAACGACTCCAAGTTCCACATGTTTAAGCTGATCGATATTGCATGTGTATGCTCTTATATTGTACTGAAACACCATTGTCCAATGTTAGGGGACTAAGCTCTCACAAACATTTTTACCCCGCCTCATTCTTTATGTTTCTGTCCCAAGTCAGGAGCCTGTAGTTAAGCGGTTGTCGTTGGTTCTTGTCGACCATAATTGGTTTTCGTAAACTGTTTTGTTATAAATTAGGCCGTAAGTTTTCTCAATTTAGTTGTTTCATATTTTGCATTTCGGGGCCTTTATAGCCGACTATAAATATGTGTTCTTTCATGAAGGCCGTACGGTTGCCTTTAGTTGATTACAATGTACAGTGGAGATCACTTCTAACCTCTCATTAGAACTGTCAGAATAATCTGTCATAGAACTGTTCTAAACTGTCCTAGAACAGTTCTACCTAGAACAGTTCTACCCTAGAACTGTTCTAAGTAGAACTGTCAGAATCAGTTCTAGGTAGAACTGACCAAATCAGTTCTAGGTAGAACTGTTAGGATAAGTTCTAGGTAGAACTGTCAGGATAAGTTCTAGTGTAGAACTGTCTAAAACTGTTCTAGGTAGAACTGTCCAAATCAGTTCTTGTCGTAGAACTGTCAGCAGAACTGACCAAATCAGTTCTAACCGTAGAACTGTCAACAGAACTGGCTAAATCAGTTCTAACCGTAGAACTGTCAGCAGAACTGTCTAAAATTGTTCTTGCCGTAGAACTGACCAAACCTGTCAGGATTGTAGAACAGTTCTAAATGACGTCACTGCAATTTTTTAATATATATTATATTCTTTTGACTTATTTATATTTAAGACAAAGAGTTCTTAAAACTGTTCTACGGATAGAACTGACTAAATCAATTCTAGCATTAGAACTGACAAAATCAGTTCTAATCGTAGAACTGTTCTAGTTGTAGAACTGTTCTAGCCGTAGAACTGTTCTAGTCGTAGAACTGACCAAATATTTGGTCATTTCTAGGTAGAACTGTCTAAAACTGTTCTAGGGTATAACTGTCAGGATCAGTTCTAGGTAGAACTGTCTAAATCAGTTAAAGGTAGAACTGTCTTAATCAGTTCTAGGTAGAACTGACCAAATCAGTTCTAGGTTAGAACTGTTCTAGCTAGAACTGTCTAAAAGGTGCCAGGATGACAGTTCTACATACTGTCCTAAAACAGTTCTCCTGACAGATTCTGACAGATTTGATGAGAGGTTAGAAGTGATCTCCACTGTTCATTTGTCTAGAGTAAAGTTAATTCAAAGAATGATATATTTTGTACGTAATTAATATTACTATCTCCATATACATTGTGATATTTTGTTATTTGATTGACTTCTATTGACTTATACACTTTATTGTCAGAAATCTACACTTTTACCTCGTTATGAATAGAAAGATTTGAGTGTTTATCATACGAACTAATTGATCAAAATAATTGGGAACACAAGTCTTTAAAAAAACAAATACATGTCTTAATTTGGAAGAACATGAAGAAGGTAAATATATACTTATCTGCGTATTTGTTTTCAGCAGTCATTCCTGTCATAAATATAAAGCAATACATCCCCGGAACAGATCTTCTGTTAGAATGTCATCTGAATATCTCAACATCTAATGTCACTTGGCTATTCAAAACGAAAGTTATCTGGATTGGAAACAAATTGAACACAATGTGTAACAATTCATTCAGATACGAGGTTACAAAAGAACTGTTTCTTCGGATCAACAATGCACAAATTTCTGACGAAGGAAAATATACGTGTTTACTTACCCCACCGTCAACTGATGGAATATATACAGTCACTCTGGAAAGTAAGTACATTTGTTTAACTATCATGAATATGATGAATTAAAACATCTTAACAAAATCTTAACAAAACTGTTTTGTTTTCATACAATTTACACGCATTATAATTAAATTTAAAAAAAGTGATCCTTTTAAACTTCAGTAGTAAGGTCGTTGTACCACACGGTAACTAGAATATAAAATAAGGTTATGTGGTGTGATTGCCAATAAGAATAAAATCCCCCAAAAAAATCAAATAATGTGGAATTAAGCAACTATATTTCGCTGTATGGCTTTAAATAATTGTATTACTTCAAATCTTTATACCATGGTTTTGAAATACGCATGATTTCCATACATGTAGACAATAAAATGTCACATTTCGAGGATAAATAAGAATAATTAAAACAGGTTCAGAGTCATAAATCAATAAAATATGTCGTTAAGGAGGAAGTCAAATTTTGAATATTCACCGGAAAGACTATCATGCAGTATTTTGTAAAAGATTGTAATACACATAAACTGGTGTTTATTTCCCATTTTGTTTGTCATTATGTCTAGATGACAAAACAAACATAGAGTACATCAAGCAAGTGTAGCAAGAAGTCTTTAATTAGAATTTACATTTTTTGATTCTCAATAGGCACTATAGCAGAATGGAAAGCTGAGAGTCGAACATTGCCAACTTTATTATTAGACTACCTGTTACTCTTGTCTTTGTTTGTTTAGTCACATAAAAGCACAAATTATATTACAATGGAAACAAACAACTACTTAACCTAATGGTAGAATGGCAATATGTTGTTTTTACCTCTTTTGAACAAACACATAAAAATATCAGGTTATCAGGTAAGGTATTCCGTCAACATGTCTAGCGTTTAACTGTTTGTGTTATTAATTTGTAATCTAGGTTCAACTCTTGATGACAAGAACACGTCAATAACAGGCCATTCTACAGAATCAGAAAGTAAGTGATCAACCATTCTATCAACTTAAATTCTATTATTTATTATGCTGTATACTGACACTGCACCTGGCTAAACCACACTTGTTTGTGAATAACTTTTGTTTACACAGTGTTGACGATTATCTGAATAAACTTTGTTTACATAGTCTACAAAATTAAATATGAATAATCTTTGATTTTGTTTACAAGTTACCAAAGACATCGAAGCTGAAATAACGCTTGGGCTCTAAACAATCAAGGAAAACTATGCTTGATACCTTAGAATTACAATATGCATACACTTTACGCAAATATGTTGTGATGCGTGATATCTGATTTCCAATCACGCATTTAGATTATCGTGATGATCCCATTTACTCATGTGGATGCGAATATTTTTCACTTCCAAATTCATCAATACATGTTTTGTTTTGATATTGCCACAATTCATAAACTGTTGATATTGCTCTAACATGTCTTACAAGATGAACGATTTTCTGGAATACGTATTGTAGATACTGAATATAAGGTGTAGCTTATGAACAGTTTTAAGCAATAAGGAACATGTATTCCAAGAGACTTAAAGCCTTAGATATCTCAAACATTTTTGTAATAAAAAAATCTAGGCAGCTTAACTTATTAATAGATCGAATTACATTCAAAATGGCATGTGACAGAAAATATACTTTTTCAGCTTATCTTATATTTCTTTTTCTATATTTTTTTTGATGGTTTACTTTTTCGATTTTGATATTCAACTGATTCAAAAGCTATTTAAGACATGTACGAATTTCTTTCCTTTTTCAAGAGAAAAAAGAGCAGACAACACTACCAGAGATACATGTAACCTTTAATTTTACTGAACAATATATCAATGTCAAACGTAAGTCAAATGATAATGACTTTTAATGATATAACAATACAAAAAAATAGCCATAGAAGAGGGACGATCGATACCAGAGGGACAGTCAAACTCATAGATCGAAAACAAACTGACAACGCCATGGCCAAAAATAAAAAGACAAACAGACAAATAATAGTACAGATGACACAACATAGAAAACTAAAGACTAAGCAACACGAACCCCACCAAAAACTGGGGGTGATCTCAGGTGCTCCGGAAGGATAAGCAGATCCTGCTCCACATGTGGCACCCGTCGTGTTGCTTATGCTATTACAAATCCGGTAAATAGTCTAATTCGGTAAGTCACATTCGTGAAAAGAGAAGGGTATTGTAGTTACGACATAAGGAACAAATCCGATATCATCTGTGAAACGGTTATTCCATAACGGCCAACCAACTCGTGATGGCGTCCGTAAAATTAACGAAGGGATGATTTCAACTTCACCATTTGGAACTCTTGGCCTAATAGCTTCCTTGTGAGCAGCAATCCTCTATCAAGGAAATCATGATAGGAAACACAAGCCCGGGATAATCGTATCAATTGGGAGATATAAACTCCGTATGCAGGCGCTGCTGGAATGTTGCTACATAGAAATGGAAAGTTCACAATTGGGAAGCTGAAATCATCTCTTTTGTCGTAAAGTTTTGTTTTCAACCGACCCTCATTGTCAATGTCTAGATGTAAGTCAAGATATGAGGCAGACTTAACTGTATCTGTAGTATCCTTTATCTCTAGTTCGATGGGATAGATTCGTTCAACATAGTCACCAAATTTTGTATTATTTAGTGAGAGAACATCATCTATATAGCGGAACGTAGAGTTAAAGGATATTGCTAACTTCTTATCTTTCTTCCGCAAAGAGGGACGACAGATACCAGAGGGACAGTCAAAATCATAGATCGAAAACAAACTGACAACGCCATGGCCAAAAATAAAAAGGCAAACAGACAAATAATAGTACAGATGACACAACATAGTAAACTAAAGACTATGCATCACGAACCCCATAGATTTGCATTGTTATCGTTTCCCTGAATAAAATAAAGCATTAATATGTCGAAAAGTTATAGTCAATGACAGATACGAATATTATCTGTAAAATAAAAAAACCACATGTCGAAAACAGACAGCACAATAAACAAGAGCATGGTCAAGAAGAAAAAACAACAAAAAAATAAAAAGATAAAACAACAGTTAACCTCCACAAAATAAAAAAAAAGAGAACACAAAATCTGTGGCGGATTAATTCTCATCTAGTGTCACCGGAACATGTGAACAGCTTATCTTCGAGTTCAAATACGTTGTGTGTTAAACATAATGTTAAAAAACAGATTCATCAAAATCCAACCGTTCTCATCTCTCACATATACAATATTCAAATGGGAAAACATATTGTTTGAAAAAAATGCATAATGTATTGAACAAAAAATATATTGGTTGTACTAAAGTTAAATGTTCGTTTATTTTGTAGATCACAATTTCTATGTCTATATATACATTGCTTGCTGTTGTGGTTGCAGTTTGATGTTTTGTGCAAGTAGTTTCATCGTTCAAAAACTAAAAAGAGGTATAATGTAATAAACTGTTAATTATTTATTGGGAACACTGCCACTTTGCTGTTGATGATTTTGGTGGTTTGTATTCATGATAAGCATACATGCAATGTTCTTTTTTATTTCGAAAATATACTCAAACTAATGCAATATAGACATCAAGCTATTATTAACATTTCCTGTTGTTTTATTATCATCATATGCATTTCATTTTTTAAGCTTTTAAGTTAAAGTTAATTTAATCTTAAATTTCGTGACATCGTTGATGAGGATCATGATCGCCATCATGGTCATTGTTGTCATCACAATTACATATATCATACTCAGACTTATACTTATTTGTTTAGTATCCACAGGAAAAGAAAAAGAAAGGAACTTGAAGAAACCAATCTTGTTGAATAAATGTCAAGGAATTCACCATCGAAAAAGGTAAAAAATATTGACACGATATGATATTATTTCAAAAGTATACGAGTGATGTCCATCCATTTCCTTTTTTGGGAAAACAGTATGTTACCGGTGCTAAAAAGTAAAAACCCATTATCAAGTTACATATCAAGGTAACTAAATTTGTTTTCTTTCTCTACTTGAGAAAGTTCTTTATGAAATCTGCTTCTTTTGAATAAAAACACAATTAAGCTTGTAAGACATGAATATAAAAGATGCAACATCTTGTTACCATTTTTACCGTATGATTTATTATATTTTCTTTTTTCATATTCGTGTGTTGTTATTAAGATTTTTTGTAATTATTGTTTGACTGTATCACAGCTATGCATTAAGTAGAATACAGATCGACACTTACTTAATTATGTTTTAAATGGTTATGAACAGTACTTAATATCAGCCTATAGAGTTAGTAGTACCTGTAATTATGCCTTAACAAATGGAAACAATTATGGTCCAATTAACATGACTAAATAAAGGCAGCAGTAGTATACCGCTGTTCAATAGTCATGAATCGATTAAGAGAAAACAAATCTGGATTACACACTAAAACTGAGGGAAACATATCAACTATTAGAGGAAAACAACGGATAAGCTTATTTTTTCATTGAGGTTAAAAGAGACACAAGTACGCAATGATTTAACATTACTTGTCCGGTTTGGTCGGTCAAATTGCATAACGTAAAACATTATAAATTCGTTTATAATGAGTGTGAAAACGTTAATTTTTATGTGACGACGTATTGTACATATATACTAATACACTCCATATTCTAGTTGTGTCGGCAATCTTATGTGCGGTTTGTTTGAGTAGAATTTATTTAAAACTTTTTACAAATGCCGATGTCATTTCGATGCATTATTACATAGGCATTTTAGAAATTAAGGTCTTATGATAACAACTTTTAACTGTTGATCTTATGAATTTAGAACATATCCCCTTATTCGGATTTGAGTGTACATAATAAAGGTAAATTCGGTCGCATTGTTGTTTTCACAGTTTGTTTGAACTATGATTTGTGTTATCTGTCATACCGTTATTTTATTTAGACGTGCTCTTTATGTACTAGTATGCAATGTTCTTGCATTTTGTCATATCTTAATGTTAATCGTCATTTTGATAATTAAGTGTCGAAAAGTAAATTGTGATATTTCTAGGCCCGGGAACACAGTTATCGTTCTTTGATTGTCGTTGTCCACGAATATAGTCCTTAATGTGAACAGTGTATTACTTGCATATTTTTATGATACCCTTCTAAATTCATTTCTTCATGTTTTATGCCACTAATAGCAAGAAGGGGGATGCAATTACACTTTTAAAAAAGGGTCATTAATTTTAAAGTAAAGTAATGATTTGGTCCAGCTGAAAAAGGTTAAAAAATAGAATTTCGGAAGCTGTCAACAGATTGCAAGACCCCCTTAACATTTTGAGTTAGAGCTGATGAAGTTGTCTATACTTTTGATATAATTTGTCCCAAAAGTAGTACAACACCTTGAAATAATATTATTGAGAAAACGTAGGGGGGATTTTTTTAATTTTCAATTATATTCTAAAAGAAATGCACTACAAAATTACTGTTTTCTCGGGCCTCTTGTTCAAAAAAAAAAAGTTAAATCACAACAATACTGAACTCTGATGAAAATTCAAAAAGGAAAGTCCCTAATCAAGAGGCAAAATCAAAAGCTCAAACACATCAAACGAATGGATAACAACTGTCATATTCCTGACTTGGTACAGTCATTTCTTATGTAGAAAAATGTGGATTAAACCTGGATTTAAAGCTAGCTAAACCTCTCACTTGTATGACAGTCGCATCAAATTCCATTATATTGACAACGATGTGTGAACAAAACAAACAGACACAATAGGTAAAAATGTCAAAAATAAGGGTACAACAGTCAACATTGTGTTATAATCTTAATCACTATAAAAACAAACTAAGAAATAACAAAGAAGCACAAAATGGCATATAGACCAAGCACACCAGCAAAAACTAAAGACAATAATACACAAATTTACCATAGTATACTAACACAATGACGGGATGTATAAGTACAGAGCCACGTCATATATGTATCAAAGAAACATAAAAAGACATAAAGACAAAGCACATTAGCAAAAATGAAAGACAAGAATACAAAAATGTTTTACAATAGCACAACTTATTCAAAACTGTATTTGAATATTGAGAAAATTACCTTTTATATTAAGTAGAAAACACAATGCTGACCTCCACCTGTTGTCTTTTTGTTTTCGTTCATTACGTTGCTGACTCTTTGATGTTTATTCTTCATCTCATTTACATTGAAATTGATTTTTTTTCAGACATTGGTACTAAGCGGTGTGAAAAGAGTCTGTAGCATCAATTGATACTACTTTCAAGCTTTAATTAAATTTCATCAATTTCAACATTGTGTTATTTTTTGAAAATCTTTTGAAGTTTATAAGGCAGTTTGATTTTGATAAAGTTTACGATTACGCCAAATAGAAAACTTTGATTTTAGAATTTTACATTAGTTAATAAATGTTGATCTAAAATGCTAGTGTAATCTGTGTTATTAGGGAACCAAGAATCATGTATTCGATCTGATAGTCATTTGTTTATCTCATTATCACAACAGGGGACGTACTCGGTCTCTTTCCGCATATAGTTCACGAGGTAACCTCAGACTATTTGTATTTTGACTCTTTGATTATCAATATACTGACAACATTTGAACAGCTACTTGATTTCTTAAACTGTTTTTAAAAACACAAAATCTCGAAATTATGATTTAACATTTCGATGATCAATATTCCAGAACATGTTTACATCAAACTGGCTGTTCAGACTATTTGTATACT
This sequence comes from Mytilus californianus, assembly GCF_021869535.1. Taxonomy (NCBI): domain Eukaryota; kingdom Metazoa; phylum Mollusca; class Bivalvia; order Mytilida; family Mytilidae; genus Mytilus; species Mytilus californianus. Next base: position 313,827 of record NW_026262678.1, read on the forward strand.
GGCCGTGTACTTTCAAATTGCATGAAAACACATATATATGGCAGCTGTGTAGACAAATTCATTTGATACAATTGTACAAAACTAGCTATACATCGCAAATATTAAATGACGGTATGTTGAATCAACGGTTTTGACATCAATCTAACATTTCTTGTGTTTTAAGACAGGAAAAACGTTTTTTTAATCGTTGGAATATACTGGTTATCAATCAAGTAGATTTTAGAAAGCAAATTGGAATTATCAATATATTAAGTACATTTTTTGTCAAACACTATACAATGCTATATTACAAAGAATTGGGAATATCAAATAACGACATACATGTAACTAGAAAACATTATACTAACTTCACATTTTTGCAATCTTTCTCATTGTGCATGGTAAAAGAGAGTGACATTGTAATAGACAATGCCATTTGTATTAAAAAAAAAGCTTTGTTATATTTCGAAATAAATTTTTAATTTTTGATATGTAGTAAATTGCAGATGTGTTGCAGTCATTTGAAACAGTTTGAGCATTATATATGATAATAGAACCTAGTTGATCTGATAAAGTTTAACGTTCTTTTCTATATCAGTTTGTTTTTTCTTGTTTGAACGATAATAACTTGTCATCTAGAGACACTATTATGTATTAATTACAATAAAATAGTAGTTTCCCTCACATATGCTCTTAAACAACAACGAGAGGAGCACAAACAGTATTATGGTCTAAGTATTCACAATATCTTATCAGGTACACACGTACACTTTCAAAGATTTTATACTTTTAAAAAATCATATTGTTACTGAAATATTAGCTAAAATAAATGATCAATCATCAGTCATAAACTGCTTTGCACAATGAACTATAAATATCATATGTCGGAAATCCCAGTTAAATATGCCGTATTTAGTAATCGATCGCGGAAACAAATAGACTTTAAACTTAGGTCACTATAAGTACATTTGTAGGGATTTTCATTCAAAAATAGTGTATGGGATTTTCAATTAAGTTAACATTGTTACATACAGTAGGAAACAAATACTTGCTAATGATTTTAATAGCACGTATTTACAGTATTGTTATATCCTCTCTCTATTTTAAAAGGAAGATCCAAGAGAGAATTAAACAAAATAAAATAACGTTTTTGAATGATTTATCGTTATAATCAAATATGGCGTAATTATTCATTATATATGACAATGTATGAATACATTTTTGATTTACTTTTTATTTAATAAATACAATTGTCAGGACGAGTATAAATTTGCTATAAATACAATAGGTAGATTCTGCAATATAGGTCGGAGAAATCTAGACTGCCACGGGAAATGAGGGTATGTTGGATATTGACAGACATTTAGCCTTGCAACAGGTCACCTACGGACCCCTCTAAGAATTGATGCAAGAGTTCTTAATGTGCAAAAGCGTGGCACTCTCTTTACACGAGGCATCGGATATAACGTCTCCATTCTGACCGGACGAGGCTGCAAATTTGTACATCCCGCACAGCCAAACAGAGGCCCCACTTTGGCGAGGGTTTTACTGCTGGTCGAAGGAATACCAATGATGACTATACTTTTCTATTCCCCAGTCACCCTTGCAGGGTATTGGGAGGGGGGTTAGCTTATGAAACGTTAATTGATGTTTGATAATAACTGTAAACTCTAATGAATATCATAAATGATTGATTTTAGTTGTACCTCCGTTTTCAAATTGATCGTATAAAGAATTTTCATCACATTTCGTTCATCATCCATCCGACCTTTATAAGGCTAATCTGAGATCAGAGTTGTTTACCGATAAATGAACCTCAACGCTATTAATTAATTGATAATCTGAAAAAGAGAGGCACGACTGAGAATATGACGAGCTCGGCCAATTAGACGACTCAAGCCCTTGAATTGTGTAAACTAAAAAATGTAAATGGTGATCGTAAAGTAGGGTATGGTGTTTAATGTGATAGTGTTTGATATATATCATGTAAGCGTGTGTGGTGTATCGGTAATGAAAAAAAGTGCATGATTCAATGACCATATTTATGATGCGTGAGATTTAGTATATGATATTTTTTATTTCATTAATCTCATAGAAGATGTATTGTTTTTAACCACTTAACACTGTCTGTAATTGTGAATTGTGTGATAACCACATGATTCAAGTGAGACAGTTAAAAGGGAAAAATGTATGGTTTATGGTGCATGAGGACTAATGTAATGGTGTAAGGTGCAAGGTGCATTATATAGTATTATAATATATACGTGGCAAGGGATATATCCGGTTTCTATAGATAAGTTGTATCTTTTGGTGTGACTGGATAGATGCGTTCAACATAGTCACTAAATTTTGAATTATTAAATGAAGGGTCATCATCTACATGTATATAGCGAAACGTGAAGTCAAAGGATAATGCTAGCTTTTTTGTGTTTTGATGAGATGATAATGGTGATTAGAATTCGGCTGTCTCTTTGTGATAGACTCTTGATGATCAACATACTTCGACAAAAAAAAACTACAAATCAGATACAATATGCATCGACCGATAACGGAGTGGAAACAAATCGAATTAATATTCCTAAACTTAAAGATATCACGTGTGCCATCAAAGGAAACCAAATTTCTGTATGCATCCTCTGTCTTACAATATAATAGTGACAACTTATAAAAGATTAACTCAGACAGTGTAACATAATTTTAGAGAAAATTTGCGATATATATGATGGATCAATACAATGCTTTTATAAGTTTCCTTATTAGATATTTCTTTATAATTTGTTTATGCATTTTTCTTCCTGTATGTTTACATAAAGCATGCAGTCATGTTCATATTTTTTTGCAGTATGAATGGAACAGGTACATTTACTATTTCTTTTCAAATTTATGGGTATCTTATCAAGAGTTTAAAGTGTGACTCTGTACTGTTATCTGAAAGGCAAACACAAGCGATTGTTTAACGGATATTTAAACAGAACATGACAAAGATATGTCATGGGAAGTTGTAAACCATACAATTCAATGGAATAGATTAACTTAAATGTTAAATGATAAGTCAGGAAGTCAAGTTTAAATTGATTTTGGTAGATTATGACTGTAACAGAAACGTATACGGATGTAGAACAACGGACTGAATGACATTTTAATCAGTAACACCACAATTAAACGGGTGAAGTTCCTCATCTGATTAAACTTTTTCTGGTGAATTGATCCTTTGAAAAGTCAAGTGTCAACAGGATAAATGTTATTGAGTTATAGTACATAACAAAAAATATGTAATCAATACAAGAACGCATTATTACACATAGTTGGTTTAATGATAATAAGAAACTATTGGTATTCTGATGTCTGTAAATGGTTTGTAATACGAAGGAGATTTGATCTTTTTACAGTATACTGGAAAGAAACAGATCAACCTAAGATATATGGAAGGAATGTGACATTGTACTGCAATACTTCAGCAGTAGGAACACATAAAACTACATAGATGAAGCTATCTGATGTTATTCTTTATCAAGGTCTCTCCTACTATCAAATACACAGGAAAGGACGTGATTGATGGTTCTATTCTTATCATAGTGAATGCCACTGTTAAGGATTTTAATACATCATATACCTGCTTGTCTGATGTGCATTCTTATGATAAACTGTTGCTAATAAATAGCTCTTATTTCATTTGTAAGCGTATTAATTTTAAACATGTTTTACCATTCAACGTTATTTTACCAAAGGTCTAATGATAAATAACAGCAGTTGCGTTGTTATGCGTTTGAAACGACAGTGATATTGTGTTCAATATCAACACGTAAAAATAAACTTGCCAAAGATTAGATTTTCATATTTGAAAAAAAATATTATGCTTTTCTCTGCAATAAACCAATTGATTTTATTTATTAATCAGAAATAGGTATCCATTGTGCAGATGAGGTCCGTCCACAATAATTCGTTGAATAGCTAATGATGGTTTCCTTGTATCATTATGAGAATTTCTTTTTAAAGGTGAATGTTTAAACTATACACAAGCTTCTTCCTTTAGGAAATTACAAGTGTACTTCTATAAATTAGGTCTATTTTAAAGTTCATTACGATACAAATAGTATTTTTGAAAGAATTCAATTGTTAATAAAAGACTACTGTTCGTCGGTACAATAGTAGAAATGTTTACATAAGACAGCAGACGGTATATAGTTTCTTTTTTTTATATAATTCTTGATTTCCATCAATTGCTAGTTATATTGTCTTCAACAAGTCCAGCTCCTCGTGAAGATTTTATCAATAAATTATAAAACATCAATTTAATAAATGTTTTTTGACATTAACTAAGAATTTAACTTCTTCCTACTTTTTAGTATAACGCATTCATTTTGTAAATTCTCTAATGAATAGACAAAATACATCAAGTCCTTGCATTTTCTGATCAGATAATTAGTAGGATTTATAAATTGAATATCCAATAATAGTTATATGATAGTTGAAGCCAAAGTAATATTTATCTGATTTTATAGCCACAAACACGATCTTTATATGTAACAGCTTTTCTATATTTACTTTTTGCAATAAATTATGAATCTATCTCCAAAATATGTTTTAAAGGGAACATGATAGGAAATAATGCTAATAATCTTCTTCGGTAGAGCATTTGTTACGTTAATCATTGTTTGTACCTTCCATCTAAACAATAACTTTTTTGTAGGTAATATACGTAAAGTTTCAATCGATATATCTTCAATTTTTTTTCTCTTAAATAGTAAAAAATAAAGCTGTACGATGATTTCAAATGAAATTCTGCTTGTAATGGTAATTCATTCAACCATATATTAACAACTTTTTCCTTTTATTATCTGTAATATATCAATTTATGTGACAAAAAAGAAATGTCAATATAATTACCACTTATTGATAAATATTGTCTTTATCTGGTCAAACTTTCGTGGGGGCCACGGTGATCGAGTGGTCCAAGTAGTCGAACTACTGTATCACTATCCTGTCAAAACTGAGGTAGTGTTTTCGAATCAGCACGTGGGAATTGAATAGGATTGTCAGTTTCCAAGGTAGATGGTTCTCACCAGGCACTCCGGCTTCTCCAGTAATAAAAAAACTGACAGCCACGAAAAAGCACGAAATAGTAAGGTAAACACCAATCAATCGATCAATCAATCAAACCTTCGTAGTGTTTGCTTTTTGCATGAGAAAGAGATAATCAAAGTTTTGAAAATATTTGTTAATTTTAATTTTTATGTATTTTACTGATAAATTGACACAGATATTTTTGAAGTTAGAGACAAAATTAAACTGTTCAATTGCCTTTCAAACTGCTACTGAAGTACTGCAAACTGTTACTGAAGCTACAAGCTTTTCAAACGCTATCACCTAGAGTAATAGTTTGATTGTTTCCATTCTCTTGTACTTTACTTTACATACATTTTTGCAATTCTTAACAAAAAACACTTATTTATAAAAATACAGCATACAGAACAAAGTTCTGCTTTTTCTATTGTTTGTTATTCTATCAAAATATGAAATACATGATTGCCAGTGTTGTGTCTCGTATGTCGACCAGAGCTTTTCTAGGGCTTTACAGTTATCCGTGGAAATACCTTTTGATTTTATGAGAGTTATTTCCTTTTATGGATTTGACTTAAGGAAACTTTTATAGTAACGGGTAAACCATAACTGATAGAGACTTAAGGTCCTTTGATTTGAGGTCTTTGGTCCACTAAAAGAAAACTTTAGGTTAAGGTCAAAGGTCAGGGTCATCCTTTAAATTCGATTTTGGCTTTTATTACTTATATTATTAAACCATACAAGATATCGACAAAATATGTTTTACTAAATTGTGAGTTGCTACATTTCGTAACACATACATTTTGGTTGAAAGGTACGTTTCTATTTGATAAGAGTCTTATTCCCCTTTTATATCTAAAACAAATTGTATGGTGATATATTAGCCACATATAGCAGAGACCTACGGTCTTTTGATTTGAGGTACTTGCTTTACATCCTTGAAATAGGGGTCAAGGCCAAAATTTTATTTGACGTTTTAGAATTTAACCTTTTCTGTTACTTAATATTGGTAAAAGATAAAGTCACAGGTTTTTTTCATTGGGTCGCACATATATGACCTTGAAGTAGGTCAAGCGGACGTGACCTTCTTTTGTAAACCGGAGTGAGTCATTTTTGCATTTTTTATGTAAAAGTTGCTAGTACTTTATTTTTTGGAAACAATGTGAAGTCAGGTTCAAATAACTCCGGACGGAAATTTTGAAAACCGAAAGTATTTACTCATCTACCTTAAGTTTAGCAAAAGTATAAAAAAAGCCATATATTTTCGAAATTTGCGTTCATTAACATGATTAAGCTATTGTCTGACACCGGAATATGCATTTGAAACCGAAAGTGAATATTGTCCTTTCACAATAAGTACATTTGGATGGAAAGACCTTCAATTGTTTTCTAAACAATTGAAAGGGCTGCAGAGACCTAATGGTCTAAGTAGTCGAATTAATTTATAAATATCCTGTCAACACTGAGGTTTTTCGAATCCCGCACGTGGCAGGTGCGCTTGACTCCAATCTTCATTGAATAGGATTGCCAGTTGTCCTATTGAAGGTCTCTCCGGGTTCTCCGGCATCCTCCGCCAAAAAAATATGACAACAGCCACAAAATAGCACAATAATGCTGAAAGTGGCGTTTATCGCCAATCCAAAGATAAATCATTCTGACCAATAGGTTTTTAATATATTTTGTTTTTTACTATGACATTGAAATGCAAATGATTATATTTTAAAAGCATTTTGTGATTTTTTTGTTTAAGGATTTCCTACTTTCAACGGTTCAACAAAAATTTGTTTATATGCGAGATATATCCTTCCATAGAACATTTAACATAACATCACGTAATCATTAAATATCTGTAAAAAGAACATGACAGTTGTGTGCGATTTCGGAAGTTCTTATTCTGATGTTATTGCGACTTTTGTTTTGTAGAATTACAATGGTAATTTTGACATGTTGATACATAGATTTCCGATTAATAGCTTACAAAATATACATTAAAGAGGCATAAGCTACGAGATATACAAAAAAATTAAATAAGACTTTTTTGTTCAATCATTAATGAAAGTGAAATAGTGAAAAAAATATAATTCGGTTTTAGCAGCCAGTTTAGTTCGATTTTGTCAAAATAAGATCAGAAACATCGCTGATGATGAATTATTCACTTGCAAGTGATTAATTTGACCTCATTGAATCCGTATTCATGCGACATTCAATTTAACCCCTTAGCTAGAGATTAGTTTTGCATGCATTAGACGTGTTCAGCGATTAAAATGAAAAGTACATGAAGTATTTAACATTGAAAGTGAAACAAAGGTGAACCATTTCGTTGACTGATTCGATCCACAAAAAAACATATTTATACAGGCAAAAACGATGATTAACTTATTTTTTTAACCTTTAACATGAAATCAAACAGACCTAGAAAAATCCAACCGCACGTGGTCACAATATATTTATGTTTATGTTTATGTTTATATTGGTTTATGTGACCATCGGCAGTCTTCGGAGGTCATCTCGATAGTTAATTACATTGCGTTAAGACTCAAATACACACGAAATACTAAAATATATTATCGAGTCTATGCATTGTTAATTGATTAATTCAAGCTTTTTATAATTTGGATATTTGTTTAAGTCTGTTATAAATCAAATATGAGAATTTGAGTCAAATCGGTGAACATGAATTTGATAGCTAATGCCCCTTTAAATCATCTAGTTAGTCTAATAACGCAACAAAGAACCGCTAAAACCAATTTAAATAAATAACTATGATATTAGATAACTGCTAATACTTAACAATTAAGTGAGTGATATCAATTAGAAATCAAAAGAAATGTACAGGACAACATGCAGTCTTCCACAATAGAGAAGTGATTAAACAATATCTAAAACTCAAGCAAGTATTAAAGTATGAGAATAACTCTAACAGGTAATCGAAATGCTATGTCTTTACGGCCATTTCACAATCACATTCAGATCCAGAAGGAAAAACAGATATGACAATGGTATCTTGGACTAATTATTACTGATTATAATCTTCAACCTATGTATATATATATGTATGGATCTTTCTTACTAATATTCTGATTTATAAATATATTGTCAGGATGTTATTCAAGCTCTATCACATTTATCAACTGATTTTTAGCTCACCTGGTCAAAAGGGCACATGGGGTCCGTCGTTCATCGTCTTCGTCCGTCGTCCGTCAACGTCCTTTTACTTTTACAAAAATCTTCTCCTCTGAAACGATTAGGCCAAATTAAGCCGAACATCATTCGGAAACCAAGTTTAAAAATTGTGTTTGTTGACCCTTTTCGTCAACCAACATGGCCTACATGGCTAATAATAGAACATTTCTTCAACTGTTTCTGGTCTTATACATCCTCGGCATTCAAATATACGGCTTTCAGCTTCCCTCATGAAGGTAAATCTAGGAAAGCGCTCCAGACGAATGACATTTATACAGTGTCGTTTACATTTTTATAGTAGTCATTGCCCTTAAATGACCATATTTTTTTTCGTTTTTGCTTATCATCTTGAAAACTTAACATAGATAGAGAGAAACTTTAAATAGTACAAATGATCAACAAGAAGTTAAATACGAATAAATCTAAGGAACAAAATCATCAGTTGACTCCATATTGAGCTGTTGCCGAGATTGTTCTTTACTGGCGATTTTTATCCATTTTAAGTGGTTTAACCTATCTTCTTGGAAACCACAAAAGATAGATAGAAATTTTAAAACTAAGAGATGACCAGCAGGAAAAGACAAATAAGTCAGTAGGCCAAAATGTTAGTCGACTTCAAATAGGAATTCTTGATCATTAATGACAATTTTTTGCTTGTTTGACTTTTAGTATGAAAACTATGAAAGATAGATAGATACTTCAAAAAGCAAAAATTATCAGCAAGACAAGATCTCCAAATAAGTCAACTTTGTGGAATTCGTTCGTTTACTCGATAGGAGAGATCGTCATTAAAGGACAATTGTTCACCCTTATTAGTGTTTGGACAAAATGCTAAAGAAGATACAGACAAACTGTACACAGACTTATTGATACAAGATCAACAAATACAATTGATTTTTTGTCATTAATTCTTTTGTGGTCCACAATGTTCAACAGTGTCAATTGTTGAAAATGCAAATAGACCTAGCCGAGCGGCACATGCTCTTTGGAGCCTCTATATTAAAAAATATCAAACAAGAATCGGAGATTACATTTTAAAACAATTCCAAATCAGTAACAATATACTGGAACGAAATATGATAAAGTATTGATCCTTTTTTTTTATTCTTCTTTTACAAGTGAGGTTCAAAATATAAAGAATGCATATCGAAGCTTTCTCATTTTCTAACACTTTATTCTATGCGTCGAATGCTATTTACATTATGCGGTATATGCTCTGTAAAGTTTTATTTAGTATTCTAGTTTATTCTATCCTCTCCTTAAAAATCTCTGAATGCAAACATTCTTTTTAACGATCATTCAATATAAAAAGTCTCTATTGACCTCGTTTTTACTAGTGCGATACTCAGAAAAAAAAAAGAGGATAACATAAATCAGTTTCCCCGAAAATAAAATTTTAAATATATCTTCGCAATTACCAAAAGTAAGCTCAGTGTGCCTCTGCTATTTGTATTACATTCATTTGCTTTCAAAAACTATGAAAAAACAAGGATTTTATAAGGCTTTGCTTGCAACATATTTAAAAACATAGATAGCAGACTACTCGGTATATTTTATAGTCACAACTTTTGGTCTGACAAACACTCATTGCCCTTTTGCCGTCTGTCATTGTTTGTATAACTGTGACGTTTTGTCCATGTGTTTTCCATCAGGCATATCAATGCCTGAGTTACCATAAAGAATCATATTAAGCACAAATATTATGCATTGTTACGTTCGTTATTAAGATACTGTAAGCGTAGGGTCAAGTATATTTGGTTAAATGATAGTAGAGTTAACATGTCATGTGTCACAGTTAATCTGACATTGCTCTTATATTAATGTTTATTGGTCAACGTTAAGTGTAAGTGGCAATATCTAAATATAATTAATACACGACTCATTCTACAGTTAAATGTATGCGATATATGCAGTAAAACCTTCATTTTGAAAAATTTTAAATATAAAACCAATCATGATCAGCGTAGCCAAAGAGAAGTGTGTGTAATCTTTTTTTTTGGAATAAAGTTGAAGTATGCATGTTCTATGTACAACGTATATTATAGCGTTATAAAACGATGTCTGTCTAGTTAAAGTCCCATGAAACTTCAAATTTACAAAGGAAAAATAAATATGTTTTATATATCGTTATGACCAAGTTTTTTATATATGTATGATTTTATTGTTAAAAAATATTTCATAGTATCAAAACATTTAGAAATAAACTCATATTTGCCGATAGGTTTTCCGTATGCAGTGAACTTAACCACAAGGCCTCTCTTTATAACTTAGGCAAGTGAAAACCCGCCATTGTTGTTTCTTGATCAATGTAAATTTTTATGACATTCAATTGTACGAAATAGGTCAACTATATATTATTGATGCAATGACTATTCTACATTCCTTTATCTAACAGGCAAAACCTGGCACTTAGCAGCTTTTCATACATCATTCATCAGCGGTATGTAATCGCGTTTTTACAACATTCCTACAGTCTATATTGCACCTTCATTTCTATTATATCATCTTAAACGGGTTTTGAGCCGAAAACCATTTTAGGATGTATGGTTCATTTACACCTTGAACTTAAATAAGGTCATAACAAAAATCAGTCAAAATCGATAGGTTGATGAATTTTTTTATTTTTTAATGGGTTCTTGTTGATCAGTCTTATGTTTCATGTGTAGCTGATTTTATGGTTGTTTAATTAGTGATCATTAGTTTTGATTTAAAGATGGTGCTGTCCGTTTTTCTTCAATACATGGTTTGATTTGCTTATTAGCATAATCTCCTTACTTGTACCTATACGCACTTCGGCTGCTAAAATAATGTTACGCAAGTATTGTTAAAAACTGGAAAAAAGCATATAATGTTCAAATCAGGGACACCATTAGAAATATACGCATCTTTAATGACAATTGCCAATAACTATGTCTGTAAAAATATCAAACATCTTATTATTATCAATCTTTTGAAAGAGAAGTAAAGCATGCACTAGTAAATAAAGTTAAGTCTGAATTGGCTGGCGTAAAAAATAGAATATAAGCCTGGTATATTTGATGATGTTTTGTTTTGTCTTAACATCATCTGACAATCTTAACCTAAAAACGTAAATTTTTGGTAAAAGTTTGCACATTAAGTAGAGTTCAAAAATAGGCTTACAGTCAAAATACTGTTCAGTAGCTTTTTAGACAATTCAATATGTTGCTGTTTAATACAAGAATCTGAACTACCTGAACAAAAACTGAACACACCTTAACTGTCTACAAGCGAATAGTCTGAAAAAAAACCAGAATTTACTGTAGTATTTTTGCAAAACCGATCAGTGAAATATGTCGGCGACACAACTTTATCTATCGAGGGTATGCTGATGACACTCAGGTTTACCTATTTATCAAACCACTCGATAATTGGGACAACACATCTACAGTACACGTCTAGAGACTTGTTTAACTGACATTAGTAAATGGGTGTGCTTAAACATGCTGAATCTGAACCAAGGCAAAACGGAACCGATATTATTTACACAAAAAACTCGCGTGAAGGAATTTTCGAATTGTCATCTGTCATTTGATCGATCAATAGTTAGCAATGCATCTGTGGTCAAAAACCTTGGTGTTTATTTTGATAGGACATTGAGCATGGAAAAGCAAGTCAGTGTCGTCACGAAGTAGTGCTACTTCCAAATTCGGAACATTGGTCGAATTCGACAATATATCACCGAGGATGCTTGTAAAACTTTTGTCTGTTTGCTTGTCACGTCACGTCTAGACTACGGAAACGCTCTGCTATATGAAGTAAATGCTAGTTAAGTCAATAAGGTACAGCGAGTATAGAATACACCATCATATTACACCAGTTCTTGTGTCACTTCATTGGATCCCGGTGCAGTACCGAATACAATATGAACTGCTTTTGTATACTTTCAAAATCCTACATGGCCTAGCGCCTGTCTATCTTGAGGAAATTTTTAGCGCCTATCAACATCAAGATCTCTTAGATCGGAAAATCGGAAAAATGCAATACAACCTCGTGTACGCACCAAAATTTACGGAGAAAGACGTTTCGACAAAGCTACTGCGAGCCTCTGGAACAATCTTCCTAGCCATCTAAGACATGAACACTCCATCGAACGTTTTAAAAAAAATTTGAAAACACATTATTTTAGACTAGCTTTCAGTGATTACATTTAACTTCATATACTGACAGTGACTTTTAATCTTTGTTCTTTTCGTTGTAGTATAAGCCTTTTTAATTATTATTATTTTTTTAATTGTTCTGTTTATATTTTATATGTGTTCAAAATTTTATTTCATTCTTATTGCATTGATTGTTTTAATGTTAAACACCTCTTTTTATTGCATTGATTGTTTTTTGTTAAGCGCTTTCAGTAATTTTAATTAGATAATGCGCTATATAAATATTGTAAATAATAATAATAATAATAATAATAATAATAATACATATAGTGGATAAGTCTGAAAAATTTACTGAAATACTAAATACTAAATATATTGCTCTGTCTTTTAATCGAGGGTAAGATCAGAACTGCGTTTTAAGTTCGAAGGTAGTTTACTAGTGATGTTGTTTGGTAATCTCCAATAAGATATTAACAGGATTGGATAATAATTGTTAAAGCATAAACTGTTTCATCTGTACTAATTGATTTCTTTCCGATAAACGGGTTTTAAGTCATTCTATTTTTCATATGAAATCAATGCTTAATTGTGAGAAAAAAATCAAGGACTGGGTTTTAAATCTCAATTGAATATAATTATGCCATGCAATATGTCTTTAAAAATATAATACAAATAACACAACAAAAAAACTCTCTGGTACTTCGAAAATACAGGTCGAACAAAGACAAACCGCTTCAAAAACATGTAACACATGGTGAAAGCGTAAACTCATTCCGGTGAAGTATAAATACATGCTTTATTTTAAACATTTTCAGGTGATTATGATGGCGTTGATGGTAATTTTTGTTTATAATCGTTGTTATTAAATTTGCACAATGTAATTCAGGTTTGATTCCCACAAAAAACACACCAGCACAACTTTCTAGGGGAAGTAAAACGAATTTTGAGTTTGGACAAAAGATAAAAGAACAAAAGCGAAAACAATAATCAAATGAACATACACACACTACAATATTTTATATATTACCAAGTCAAAGACATCATGCAGCTGTTAAAATTCTTGATGTGTATGGCGCCAATATCAAAGACTAAGTGCAAGTGTGTTTGCTTTAATTGCTAGTAATGTGGTTATGTTATCTACTGGTGTTTCAACAGAGATAACAAATCTTAAATTGATACTTCAAATTTGTATCGTAATAATCATTCATTTCATACTAGGTATTAACAAAGATATCATAAACATGTATATCTGTTAACTCGTAAGGTTGACTTGAGTAATAATCGGTCTTACATTCGACAGAAGAAAACTAATCGAAAACCGAATGAGCGTTTGGCTATTAAGTATGATTAATTGAAAATAAAATTAAAAAGATGTGTACTATACTATATATATTTGTTTAGGGGCCAGCTGAAGGACGCCTCCGGGTGCGGGAATTTCTCGCTGCATTGAAGACCTGTTGGTGGCCTTCTGCTGTTGTCTCTTCTGTGGTCGGGTTGTTGTCTCTTTGACACATTCCCCATTTCCATTCTAAATTTTATACGTCAATAAGTCAGTAACCCAACAACATAAATAATCAAAAGACATCATTTGACATTTTAAAGGGCAATATACGTACAAGGTTTATCTCATTGTTGAAAAACATTTACCCTGTGATCTATATGTGTTCGCACATTATCCTTTGGTTGTTAGTCTATAAACTAAGTTTATATGTTGAATATAACTGTTTATTGTTAACTTGTAATCACATTATAGACTTTTGATATAATTTTTCAAAATAAACATCTAATTTAAGCGCGTTTCTGAGGCCGTAAAGACATAATGGCAGTCAATGGTGGATGAAAATACCTCTGTGTAATGCATTTATCAAATGAAAAGACAACAAATTCAATGTTTAAGATCATTTTATTAAACAAAACTCAAACAATAATTTAAAAAGAAAATTAAATAGAATCGATTTTAAGCATTTTCTCTACCCTTGTCTTACGATTTATGTCCACAAAAGAAAGCAATGGACACATTAAGTCTAAAATATGTATGGAATGATCACACGACTGGAATCTTTCATGTATTATGTATAGCTAATTCGATATAATGGATAATAGTTCAAATGCAGACAAATCTCCATCAGCACATCGTGATATTTTAAAGTACTGTTACAATGGTAATAAATTCAACAGGACCTACAAAAAATTAAATATCATTTAACAGCATAGTGGCTCTTTCTACAGTTTTGGAAGTCTAGGTGTTTGGCATTGTATATTAGAAGGGATTAACGTATAAGAAGGAAGTACTAATTATCCGGGGGATTGATTGATTGTGGTATGCATTACATACATGTACATTATATTATATTAATATTGAGGACAGGAACTTATTAACTTTAAATGCAATAGGTCCCATCGTTTTTAATCTAATACTACACAAATTATATGAGAGATTTAAAAGAGTAAAGGCAGTACTCGTCTCATTGTATTGCTTTTACATATAAATTTGCTTTTACATATGAATTAACTATTATATTTTAAAAAATGCGTTTTAATTTGAACGTGATTTATGGAAAGTATATTTTTCCATAGGACACGATGCCTCGCTCGAACTATTAGTTGGCTTCTATGTGAATAGCGCATATCATTATCAACATATCTACTAATGTTCAAATTGATGTGGCAAGCTGTCTTAACCATGTTCAAACTTTAATTCAGTGATATTTAAAATAAAAATCCACATCACAATCAACATGAGTTGTTGTGACCACAACTTTAAGAGAAAATAACGTTAGCCGAAATTTTTACTTGATACCGTACAGAGGCACATAAATGTATCCGAACCATTATACCCCCTTCCCCTATAATTGTTACCGGTGGTTGGTAATTTTTTTCTTCATGTTCCGGGTAAAGCACAACTATTCTTATACCACGAATAAAGCATCCTGCTGCTCCAATACATGTAGCAATACAACCAGCAACAGCAATACACAAAGCAACCAGCACATGCATTTTACTAAACGTTTGGATTTCTGAATGTTTTTCTGGAAACAAAACATGTCCCATTAGGATAATCCAATTCATACTATTAAAGTAATTATTAGTTAATACAAGTCATTATCATAACATTCCACTCTCCTACCAAACAAAATAAAATAATAAAAAAACATAAACACATTCAAAAACCTAACCAATAACAAACGTTACACGAAAAAAAGTAAAATAGCAGATAAGTTATTCAATGTTGCTTACTGTTTATGTCAGTATTAAATAATGAAAAAGACCTTACAATATACATGTATCATCATGTACTGTTCCAGTGATTTGTTATTGTCTATTATACCGGTATCTTAAAGTTAAGTTATTTTATTTACTGATCGAAATTAAAATCTACTTATCATTTATGAAACTGTTGTCATTCTAATGAACCGGTCATAGATTAGAAGGGTTGTGTGGTCAAATTAAAGGTTGAGATTAACCCCAATAAAGTTGTATATATAAATAAGAAGATGTCTACAAATAAAACAATTATGGGTCAAAGTACGACCTTCAACACGGAGCCTTGGCTCACACCAAAAGCAAGTTATGAAGGGCCCCAAAATGACTAGACTTAGTGTAAAACAGGAAAACCAACGGTCTAACCTATATAAAAAACGAGAAACGAGAAACTCTTATGAACCACACCAACAAACGACAACCACTGAACAACAGACTCCTGAATTAGGACAGGTGCATAACAAATGCAGCGGGTTTAGACGTTTTAATGCTCATTTGGTATCTATTGTCGATCTTTGTAAAACATACCAGTTGTCTTTTTTAAATTAATATATAGCATTTCGCAGTTGAATAATATAAAAAAAATTAACTTATTGAAGATTGGCATGTCATTTATATTTCTTTTAACTGTTTATGTAAGTTGTCTTATTGAGTGATACCCCACAGTGAATGTACATCTTAGTTAGTTGTACAAAAATGTAACGTGTCAAGCAAATATATAGACAAATAGCAAGACATTAGATTAGGTCCGACATCTTTTGGGAAATATTTACCATAACATACCGGTAAGATATGTTTACTACCAACAGATATCCTTAGAGTCATCAGAGTACATCGTAGTTCAATGTTGCCCCCGCATATCTTTGAATTGCTGATTAAAGATATACTTGCATTGTAGAAAATATCTATAATTTGGTGATCACTCCTGTATTGACAAGAGACTTTTCTTAAAAATATCAATAACAAATAAAAGGCAAAATTATGACAGATTGTGTTGGGAAACATTATTTACGTCTTTAAAATGGAAGAGATATTAAAAACTTATCACAAATAAAGAAAATGTGTTACATCGCTTGTGTTTATCATACACTACACGCATTTATCAAACTAATGGTATTCTGAATATACCCTGAGCATTGGCATGTGTACCGTATGCAATGATAAAACTGTTTTCGAAGTAAATACTGTAGATGTATGTCGTAACGACAATTTGAGTAATAGGAACACTGAATGCAGTGCTAAATTTAAGAAACTATAAATAGTATTCAACACTTAACGTTAACATTTCGATCTTAACATTTACAAAACATACAAATAATATAGAAAAAATGAAGAAAAAAAATAGAATTAAATCAAAATAGAAGGGAGAAAAGTTAATATAATGCATGTATCTTCTCATTCAAACTTATGGAAATTATTTTGTTATGTTTTCTTACGTTATGAAATAATTCACATTTTGGCATTGGATAGATACAATGAAATACCACATTAACCAAAGTTTTACCCGCTAAATTCGAGCTCCATGTAATTGTTGTATTTTTCTCATCTGGCAAAACTATAAAATACAATTTAATGGTATTATTCCCAGTCATTACGTGATTTGTAACATATACTATGTTTCAAAAGAAAAACAACCCTAACAAACATATGGGTTCTATATTTTGATTGTTGACATCGGAAATAAATGAAAACAAATCAATTAACGGAATAACATCTGGAACATAATTTGTTTGTATATTGTTTAGCAGTGAACTATTCGAATGGTTACATGTTTATGCAAAAAGAACTACTTTAACTATTACATTCTGGATTGAAATAATCGAGCAAAGGTAAGGGTATCACCGATTGAGTGCAATGAATTTGAATGTTCTTCTTATTTTGATTACACATGACGTTGTTTAACAAGTGAAATACAAATACATAAGTAAATTTGACGAATTAATATTACCAACGTAATTTGAATTGTTTAACTTCAGTATTGCGTCGTGAGAAAATACATCACAGATGCAGGTGTATGATACGTTGACATCTTCAACATTTGTATTATGGTCAGAAAGGAGCCATTACTAGATGAATAGTCAATGTATTTTGATGGATAAAATACCAGACCATGATGAACAATGACGTCCGATTTTTTCATCCATGTGACTTTAATGTCCTTGGTTGATGTGGTATCGCAGAACAGTGTAACATTACCTCCCATGATAATTGGTAGTCTATGAACACTCCAAAATACTATAAACAAATAGTAAATGTATGTTTAACAAATATACTTATCTTTGCTATACATGTTTGGCAGACACTGAAACTATTTGATTTTTTTTATTATTCAAGCTTAAATATATGTAGAAGTAAGTCAACACACGGACATTTGAAATACACTTGATATTAAAATGATTTTACAAAAGATGACCATAAATCGTGGTATCTTAACTACATGTATTTATAGATACATGTACATATTGGTTCAAACATATTTCAATGACATTTTACTTCCGTCATACGTAAGGATGACTTAAATTGTCACTTTAGAATAATTTATATCCATGTAAAGGTCCGGATGCGCTGGTCTTACCTTCCAGATCCTCATTTTTATAATTTTTTTTTTTTATTTAAAGATATTGTATTTGACATTTTTGTATCCTTTTTCATTGCTAAAAATTCATTTAACTATACATGGAAAATTGACCCGTACGGGTTTATATTCGAGGACAACGAATATTTACGATTACGCAATTGGATGGTATATGGATTTCATTTATCTCCGTCTAATACTTTGAAATTTTTCAAATATAAAAAAAACGAAGATGTGGTATTATTGTAAATGAGACAAATCTCCACCAAGAAACCAATGACGTAGAAGTCAAGGACTATAGGCCACCAAACGGCCTTTAACTCATACTGCATAGTAAGCTATAAAAGGTTATATTTTGTTTAGGTTATTCAGAATTCAGATGTTTATTACTCTTGACTTGGAAAATCTGAATATCTAACCGACTGCTGGTAACCAGTTGGATATTGAACATTGAAGAACAAATGATAATTACCGGCAACTTTTCACATACGATAGTTAATGTTACAGTATTAGGCGACGATGTTATTGGTAGACATAACTTGTAAGAGTTTTAAATTGCATGTGATTTTTATTGCATTGATATACGACATATGTTATCTGTACTTACGGTTTTCAGAAACTGTGAAACTACAGGTTAATGTACACAATAGAATTGAAATCCGGATCATATATTACTTAATAAAAGCAATATGTCTCCACTTCAATGCAATAAGAAAAGTTAGAATCAAAATTATAATGACTAAACCAGAAACAATTGACATTTAGAAAAATTTTATACACGTATTATACATTTATTGTCAAAAATCAGCTAATTTTTAATGACAATCTATTTTTTTTAAGGTATCGAACGTGCAATGATTAATATCATAAAGCATGAGTAATATTGTAATATATTAACACATGTCTATAATTAATGTGAGAGTCTAATACCTACACGTGTACTAAAGAGACTACGTGTCAGTTTACAACTATAACTATTTAAATCAGGCTATTTTTAGTTTAAGTAGTTGTACACCGCATGTTTTTGATTTTACAAAGTTCTAATGGAAATATGAATCATACAAATATAATGATACATCTATGAGGAAGGGTACTGTATGTATTTAATCAACCAATAAACATAGCCCAAAAAGACAATTCTTTAAAACAAACATGCACGTGTACATGGAAGGTATTGCTTAAAATACTCCTAAACGTATGCCTGTTTATGCTGTATTTAGGGGACACTTGATATTAAGACAATACACCATAGTTAGGGATTTGGTTAATTGTGCGCCACGTTAATCCAATGACGTGTTTATTTGAGTCCTATCCAGTTCTTGTGTAACATTGATCCCGGTTATGCGAAGACGGTAGATGACTGGCAAGTCTTGTAACATTGAATCCTTAGAACTATCTTATTGTATAAAACGTAGAAGAGCATGAGTAGGTAATATACTATGTGATTGATAACGTCTTTATGCATGTCTATAACACAACTTTATCGTAGGGAAAAACTTTGTACACAGGGCTTGATAGAGGTGTACTGTCACAACATGCATGCCAGAGTCTAAAGACGTAATTCAATTTTCGGAGGTTTTATGAGTAGCGGTTGAAAAAGACTTGATATCAATTTGTTTCAACACACAATAGGTTTACTTTTATGGAATTAACATAGACAATAATAATGCGTTTTAAGGTATATACGAACTGTCATATTAGCACCTTACGTCACAGAATTATTTAAAAGAAATTAGCTACTAATTCGACAAAGAATTAGAAATATGTGGGTTTTATTGTTGCAAAAGTTCATAAAATTGGAATATATTTATATATTATTTCGCTATTAGCAGTCAGCTTGGTTTCGTTTTTGATTAAATCAATTCGAAAATATGACCGGTGCATGTTAAAAGTAAACTTAATTTGAATCTGTATTTGTCAACCTTTAACTTGACCCTCATCTGGAGATCAGTTCCGCATGTATTAAGCTTGGGTCCGAATGTTCATTTATTTGAATGAAAAGAATGTCAAACATTGAAATAAAAAAACCAAAGTAATAACTACGAAAAACTATTTCGCTGACAGATAAAGGGATGATTTTCATAAACTTTAAATTTATGACATAAAATCAAACAAGCCTAGATAAATGGTCATTATACGATTTTACGTGCCTGTTTGTCTATTTATTTTCAAATACATGTTAATGTTTATTTTGACATTGCACAAGTCATGTCTTCCTTGATTATTCATGGCGTAAAAACACTAAATCCCTGGGATGTGTTTTAATTGATTTTAGTCTCTGATGCATGATTTTTTTATTATTAATTGTTTTTGGCTTTTAACTATCTTTTAGTAACTGCGAGTTCTCTCAAATATCACTTTAGTGTTAATTTGACCTGTTGAAACAACTTGTAATGCATTTATTGTTATTTAATGTTTACGTATTTATGTTATATCTCGTCTTAATAATTTTTATATGTACCACCTTTGATAAGTATTAAGTATTACGATAAAATTTTACTTCTGTTCTCGTACTATGAACAACAAATTTATTTTGTAAAATATATTTCCGTACTTCTTACAACAAAATTATTAAATTTAAATTTACCTGTTTACGTTATTTTATTTAACGCCATTTTGTCCCAAGTTAGAGTTGTCTTTGTGAAATTGGTTTACATCTTTTATTTTTATTAAATTGAATTTATATTGTGTCATAAAATAAATTTATTCGTTCAGTGTACGTTTACTACTGTTTTTTTTTTATATGTCTCTTTGATCGATTTAAGCCATTTCAACGGATATTTTATAGTGTGTCTTTTTATGTTGTAATGTTACACTACTGTTTCCGGTTAAGGTGAAGCTTGGTGCCTGTTAAAAAGTTTAAACCCGCTGTATTTGTATGCAACTGTCCTAAGTCAGTAGCCCGTTGTTCGGTGGTTGTCGTTTGTTGATGTGGTTCATACGCGTTTCACGTTTTTTATATAGATTAGACCTTTGATTTTCCTGTTTGAATTGTTTTACACTAGTCATTTAGGGGCCCTTAATAGCTTGCTTTTCGGTGTGAGTCAAGGCTCGGTGTTGAAGGTCGTACTTTGACCTATAATTGTTTACTTTTTCACCATTGTGAATTGGATGGAGAGTTGTCTCATTGGCACTCATACAGCATCTTCTTAAATCTATTATATCTAGTTATACGACCATCATTATTTTTCGACGGTCATCTAAACGGTTATTCAGATGGCGTCTAGTCTAAAATATGATCATCGAAATGTTTTTACATTGTAAGGAATCCATGCATTGTAATTGTTTATTGTCGATTTTTTCATATTCATTTTGTGTATGTTATCAATCAAATATATGAATTAAGGTCGATCTTTGAAAACAAATTTAACTTCAAAGTTAATTACCCTTAAAGTAAGGAACATGATATTGGCGAAGTCATAATTGAGATGCAGAGTCAACAGGCTGAACTTTTCAACTTCGATTAGAACGAACAAATACATGTGTATGAAAGCTTGTCAACACAGTGCATGCTATTTTAACCATTAATCGCGCCATATTGTGAAGATTAATATACTATTAGGTTGAACTATAAAAAAAATGAAATTTAATTACTAGCAACATATATTCTTGTCAATAAATCTTTTCTTAAAATTAAAATCAAATATCTTCTGATGGACATTTTTCATCAAATTAATCTCTTCTTTAATTTCAACTTTATATGTTGCTATAAAAATATAAGCAGATACTTACAAAAACCATACAAGAGCAGTATAAATAATTGATTATTATAAAATATTAATTACGTTTTTGTGAGATGCAAAGATTTAAAATCCTTGTGAAATAAAACCATGCAACTGTAAATTATTTTTTCCGATCTGAGATAAATAATTTAACAGAAATTAATATCATTTTGTTAATTTTCTTCTTGCCGTCCGACATTTCCACAGGCTATGATGGCAATACAAAGTATCACGTGGTAAATTTTGGATTTATTCCAGGACATAATATAATGCCAGTATACTATTCCCAGGTTTATTGTCACAATGCATAATAGGACGTTGTACTAAATACTACACAAACAGCGCGTAGAAGGACTGTCTAAAAACAAATATAATTGCGTTATCATCGTACTTGGTATTTTTTTAATACAGATATACATTTAAGGGCATATATTCTGTCAAAAGGCAAATACGTTGGAATATATAAATGATATCTTTAACTGCAAGCTAATCTGAACTTAAAAACTTTCCGATCTATAAATAAACTTTGATTATGGAAATAGATAATGTCATGTGGTAGCATATTAATCGAGGGACCGTATCAAAGACATGCATGTAGTTATCGACATGTATAAATGATCGAGACGGTCCGAGAATCTTTTTTTTTCAAGGATATTTAAATGGCCCATAAAATCTACCAAAATCTCGAAACCCTGAGGGGTTCACGCAAAAATACACGCATTCAACACCTCCTGATAGCTATGTTTGCAAATTAATAATTACATTACATGTATTTTGAATCCATTATTTTCAATTGGCTTATACCAATCGCAAGGTAATCGAGTGTCATATTTTATTTCCGTATAAATGAATGAACGTGCTATCCGTAACAACGATAAAATAAGGCATTGAAAAACAAACGAAAAGCGTTATATAACTCTGAATGTCATTGTTAAAGCATTAAACAGTAAATATAGGAATTGAGTATTTTTTTTATAATTTTTAATGGTTGTAAAAGAGTTGATCGTGCGCATATTTTAAATGAAGCGCTTGCACCTTTCATACAAAATGTGCTTCTTACAATGTAATATTTCTTTTTCAAAGAGCAATTTGTGTTGCTACGACAAATTATTCGAAGTTTGAAATCGACATCCGTGTTCAACAAATGTGGATGTCAAATTGAAAAAAAGAAAACTTTATATAAATAAGCAGTATCAGGTTTTTGTTCTCTACAAGTTGAAGGTCGTAGAAAAATTTAAAGTCTTAGGAGTCACACATTTACAAATGGATTCAAAACGAAATCCAGGTTGATCATATAAATATTCACTTAATATGAACAAACATTGTAATAAAACAGTAATAAAGTGTGTTTTCCTTTTAACAGATAACTTCAGGGATCATCAGGACCTATTTAAGCGTGTCGGTGCGCCACGCTTAAATTCCTTGCGCCACACTAAAATTCCAAGCGCCACGCTCATTTTATAGTCCGCCACACTTGCAAATTCAATAGATTGAAGTTCAATTCCGGATATCCCTAATCTAATTATCATGTCAGTGGCAATTAGAAAATCTAACTAGTGTTTAATGGTGTGAACACTGCCTCAGGGGATGTACATTGACAGCTGATTGCATTATTTACATTGTCTCGCGTGGTTGAACAAGGTAACATCCAATGAACGATTATGACCCAGTTTCGTCAAATTGAAAAGTAAAAAATGTTTGCAAACTATTCTTTAAATACACATGCTTGACTATACCTTAAATGCCTAAATGGTATTCAGTATAATCCAGAAATCAAATGAATTCCCTGACCACATGTTTTCTTTTTGTTTACAACCATGTCACATGTGTACTTTTGGCGGGAAAATACTAGGAAACACCTAAATACCAGACAACACTGTCTGGTTATTTATAGACATTTAAATAAACAGTTGAGCTGAGCTGTGCCATTAAGGAAAATAGTTTAACTAGGTATATATAATTCCTTAATCAGTAATCTATATCATTTTATTGGAAATCAAAATTTGTCATGATAGAAAGTTCTTTAAAATAATAAAATTGTTTCATGAATACTTTATCACATGAAAAGCAATATGTGGATCCCTCATTTATTCCTGAAATCTGGGAAACCATATAAGGGTTTTTAACTTCTCTTATAGGTTTCTTAAAGTATGGTGACCAAAAAAGATTGAAATGAGACCACAGAGAAAAAAGATTAAGTTACTTAATCTATTTTCTGTTTGGTCTCATTTCAATCTTTTTTTATTATGATATAAAAGTTTACGGAGATGCATTTGCTTGAATTTCTTATTAGTCAAAATGTACTTTTGTAACTCTTAGTGCGTGTGTTCTGTGTTTCAATCGTTTGAGCTGAATTGGTATATGATTTGGTTAAGGTTAGTATGTATTGTTAGCTACTACGTTTCAATGAATGCATGTTTCCGTACGGAAACATAGGCAGTCAAAGTCCACATTAAAGGCTTTGATTAATATATGTCAAACAAAGATCAATCTGCTAATATTGCATGCATTTTCTGGACGATTTAAATAGTAAAATTAAAATAAAGGCTGCTTTCTTCAGGACCGATTTCGAAAGACTGCTTTGTTATTTGTTAGCTGAAAAGGTTGCAGCCAGCAGGACGACAAACTGGCACATTCTTAAGATTCAAATACTAATTTGAGACTCTTTGGTTTATCATAGCCGGGGTTAAACTTAAATATTCTGATTTAAAGCATAACTGCTTCTAAGATATCACAAAGAAAGTTTGTCATAATTGGATTTTTTTTTATATTTTGAATTTTGATAAATTATGTATTCATTTTTCTTTGACTTAAAGGGGCATTAGCTGTCAAATTCATGTTCACCGATTTCACTCAAATTATCATATTTGATTTATAACATACTAAAACGTATACACAAATTATAAAAAGTCTAAAAAAACAATTAGCAATGCAAAGCTGGAAATAATGCATCAGCATTTGGTGTGTATTTTAGTCTAGACACCATCTAATTAACCATCGAAATGACCCCCGAAGACTGCCGACGGTCATATAACCCGATATAAACTTAAATAGAGATATAAATAGATAGCAAACTCGTGCAATTGGATTTGTCTTTGTTTGATTTCATATTATAGGTTAAACATATATGTTAATCGTCGTTTTTACCTGAATAAGAATGAGGTTTTATGAGCCTAGTCAGTCAATCAAATGGTTTATCCTTGCTTCACTTTCAATGTTGACATTAATAACTGAACACGCCTAATTCATGCGTAACCGATCTTTAGCGAAGGGGTTAAATTAAAGGTCACACGAATACGGATTCAATAAAACTTGCAAGTGAAAAATTCACCGGAGATGTTTCTTAGCTTATTTTGGCAAAATTGAACCAAACGGGCTTCTAAAAACGAATTATAATTTCACTATTTCACTTTCATTAACAATGATTTATGATTGAATAAAAATAAAACAATATTTTTCTTTTGTTTATATCTCGTAGCTAATGCCCCTTTAAACTAGTTATTGAATCTTTTTATTTGCTTTCAAGCCCGGATTATTAGAAATTAATGTTCAAACTGCGTATGTAATCAAATTCCGTAACATGACGTTGGTATTTAAATTTCAATAACGTTTGGAGGAAAAGCTGCATACTATTGTTTATTGTTACAGTGGAACAATATTATGCAATGATATATCTATATATGTAGATTATTTAGTAAACAATCTGGAATAGAATTGGTTTTTGCACATGTACTGATATATAATATCAAAATGATTAATTTTCATTTCTTCAAATTTTGATTGAAAACAACAGTTCATAAATCTGATGCGTTCTAACCGATTTTTTTAAATTTACATTTATAGTATAGATTTATACACCAGTCAGACAAACTGTATCTTTTGAAATATTACTGTATATAATATACGAGCAGCTGCGATTTATATTCCGATTTTATAAGTTTGTAAGTGTTTAAAGTAAAAAATGAGCTACATGTATCCTTGCCATAATTATGATACTATGGAGCCTAGTTTTTGATTGATTAAGAAAGTCATAGTATTATTAGAAAGCCAAAAACAAACAGAGCAATGGTCAAACTTTAAAACGATAAAATGACAAACAATTCTAACAAAACATTACAATGAAAACAAAACACTGAGCAGTGCGATATCCGTCGCGAAGGCAGATGATTTGGAAGAGTGTCAGTTCCTGCTCTACAAGTGACCCTCGTCGTGTTAAACAATTAACCATAAATCTGGTAATAAGTCGTGTTCAGTCTTGTCATAATCGACGAAAAGAGGACGATGGTGTAGTATTGAAGTGGATCATGTGACAGACATGTAGATATTTCATAACAGTCCACCAAGTCAAGAAAAAGTAAAATAGCACAAATACCGAACTGAAAGAAAAAAATCAAAACGGAACGTCTTTTATCAAATGGCAAAATCAAAGTCAAAAGCTCAAACACATCAAACAAATGGATAACAACTGTCTGAAAACAAGAGTGCGTCCTTTTTAAGGGGTATTGTGTATTTTATCTAGCTCATCACTGTACATACATTAATTATCGAAATGCTCATTTGGTGCGGTAAAATTGGTACCGTTAATGTTTTTTTAAAGTAATGGTGTTAAAAAATATTAGAAAATCTCTAACCTCACAAAATGATTTAACGAATGTAATTTTCAACAGCAAAAACTAACTGTAGCTAAGGAACCGTGTTCAATGAATATTAAAGCCATGATTTATTACGCACTATTTGAATGTCATTAAGTTGTATATTTTTGGAAAGTGTCACTTTGAATGAATCTTCACAATCGATTTATGAGATTAAAACATCGGTGAACAACTTTTATTACCTATAGTTACATATGATTAATTATATATTTGTTTAAAATATATCAAGTGAAGCGCTTTGTTGTTTCCTTTTATGATTTCGCTGTAATTTTCGTTACTTTGATCCTCTTGCGGGTTAGTTTTTGATGATCTTAACTGAGTTGCACACATTTCAATTACCGTTTAACGTTATTTGTTATTTAAATTGTGAGTTTTAATTAAATTGGTAGCAAAAAGAACATATTAAATGAACGTATTAAATTGAGACAACTTTTAACATTAGATGACGTTTATGCAACTTAGTCCAGAGATTTTCAAAAGGCTTTTTAAAATATTTAAGAATGCTGATATAAAATGTATTACATCTAATAAACAGGCAATCTGTTGTGGATATTCGTCAGGAATATCAGATAGTGTACAGGCTAAACATTTCTGATGGATACATGTTATACAATTTATACACATGATGTTGGTGCAAGTACCAACAGCAATGACTCACCTGTCAAGTAAAAGTAAGTAGCTACCTTTTTATTTGGAAGCCAGCGAGTACAGTGTTCCTGTATCTCTCAATACTATGAAAACGATTCTCGAAACTCTTCGCATAAATTTTTAATTACAAGATTCAAAATCATAACCTTGAAAGTTATCTGTTCATCCCACATGTTTAAGTTGACATTTCGTGCATTTTCAAGACCATTTAAAGTGTGATCTATAACATTTCCTATTGCTTAACAAAACATAAACGTCCGACTCTCAAAATAATGTTAACCTTTTTTTTTAAAGATGTAATTTTTTTAAATGTGATGTCGATTAAAACCGATAATCAGATTCAGAACAGCAAGCTTGGAACTACTGCAAATTCAAAAATGTTTGCGCGCACTAATAAGTGCTATTGTTGAACAATGGAACAGACGTGCGAGTTAAGTTATTGTTATTTCAGAAAAATGCTTCATGCAAGTATTACTATAAACATTTGAAATGAGTTTTTAAGTTTCCCCTAGTCCGTCGCAATTTTGCAATTCCTCGATTGTTACTCCTAAATGTCCGTCTACTTAAGAATTAATTTTTTGTCCCACATATTCATTACTGACATTTTGGAAAGAACAAATACAAAAGATATATTTTCGGTAGAAGTAGAAACAAATTGAATCGTGTGAATGTCGAATGGTAATGAGACTATTGTGTGTCGACAGGATAAACAATCTTGTTCGTTATCTGATTTGAGCATTCATGATTTAATCTATTAATTGTAAACTGATCTCTGGAAAATATACGTTTAAAAGGTTAAATGTTATTCAATTATGATAAATTATAAGCCTTTATTGTCAGATAACAAACACAAGTCATTTGATTTTCTGAAGATTTAAATTGTTTGCTTTAAGGATGATATGTGCTCTATTTCAGTATATTTGAAAGAAGCAGATTATCCAATTGTATATGGGAGGAATGTGACTTTGTTTTGCAATACATCAGCAGTTGGCACACAGAATACTACATGGATGAAACAATTGGATGTAATCCTTCATGAAGGCCTCTCCTTTTATCCAGACAAATATACAGGAAATGAAGTAACTGATGGTTCTACCTTAACGATTTTGAATGTCACCTTAACAGATTTAAATGCAACCTACACCTGCTTGTCTGATGTGTATTCTTACGAAAAAGTGTTGATTATCAATAGCACTAATTTCCTTTGTAAGAATATTTACTCAAAATGTGTCTCCGACTCACATTTTCTTATAGGTAGAATTATGAATATCAGAAGTTTCGTTATTAGAAAATTAACAATATTCTTGTGTTAAAGTTTAAAACTTATAGATGATCTTGTCCTGATAGGTTTTCATATTGAATCCAATATATTTTTATGTACATTTTTAAAGTGAAAAATAACGGAAAAACCCCAGTTGAAGATTGCCTTCGCCTTACTTAGGAATTTTCAGTTTTAAATACTCTCCAACGTTGTCTTTCATGAGCGTCACTAATTAGTCTTGTGTAGACGAAACACGACAAATTATTCTGATGTTTTTGTTAAAGAGGTTTTAACTCATCCCAACTGTATCATTTAAAGTATGAGCTGCGTCAGATAAAAATCGACCTTATGCAAATGAATATATATTTATCTGTTAACCTATTTCGGGTTGAAAAAAATCTCTTTGGAAAGTCTGTAACTAAATACGGACAACAATTCATTATTTATTTGGTATTTGAATGTTCCAATATCAATCAAAGTCTGATGTATACGTGCACTTGCATAAGGTCGTTTTCTCTCCGATGCAGCTCATATATTGTATGCCTTGTTATAAAAGTGAAGTATGTTTTTAATATTTTGATAACAATTCAATAAAACACTGATTTCTTTTCTATTTACACTACTCCTTTATAGAGAAGACCGATAATATCCAGAAACAATATAAAATAATCACAGATACAATATAACAAAATAATCAATTTTCATAATCAAAACATTGTCAATCGTTAAGGCTATATATCAGTTAAAATGATCCCGACTTTTTTTTTGCACATTTTTATGAATTTGATTTTGTCAACAAAAAATAGATTTCTTGATTATGTCGATTATAAGGGAGGGATGAATCGTACTTTCTAAAAAGAAACACTTTGATTCAAACAAAAAAAATTTCTGAGACTGGCATAAGCAAGATGCATTATAGCTCGATTGACAATATATGTGTTACGTTTGCAGAACTTTGTATCAACAAACAATCTGTATTCCTATGGACATTTACTGTGCTCCTCTTCTTACCGACTTGTTCCGTTATTCACATAAGGCAGAATGCACACCGGAGCGTTAAATAAGGAATAAAAAGACGCCAGCATTATCCTTTTGTATCACGTTCTCTAAGAATAATAAATTACATCTAGAATTTGACAATGAACATGATGAGGGTCGGTTAAAAACAAAACTTTACGTCATAAGAGATGATTTCAGCTTCCAAATTGTGAACTCTCCATGTCTATGGAGCAACATTCCAGCAGAGTTTTGAATATATTTCTCCCAGTTGAAACGATATTTCAGTGCTTGCATTACCTACCATGAAATATTAAACCAAAAGTTTCAAGTGGTGAAGTTGAAAGCATCCCTTCGAAAAATTAAGGACTCAATCACGAATAGGTTATGGAATATATGTTTCATAGATGACGATCAATAATGATGAATGTCCCTTTGGTATTTTACGCACCTCCTTTGTGAGAAGAATACTTTCACTTTAATTTCTGAAAATGTTTGGTAAAGAAGTTCAAGTAGTTTACAGTCTACTTGTTTTTCTTAAAAAAAACATTGAATTTGTACGATTACGCATCACTTCCTGCTTATTTTACCGTTACTATATATGATCTAAACAATGGTGCGTTTGAACTTCTCACATCGTCATTATCATTCTGCAGAATGGGTTTGATTATCATCATATCCCAATACATAACTGAAATTTTAATTCGGGTAAATAACAGAATGACATGAATATATGTTTGTTCCGCTAGAAACATCAAGTAGATCTCAGTTAAATATATCTTTCCCGTCGTTTAACTGATTCTTAATTAGTAATATATATTTATAAAAACAGTACGATGTTAATGACTGTAAACGAGAGAAATTACCACCAGAGACCAGATAATCTAAAAGTTACATGTAGCAAGGATAGGTCTCCATACAGACTTTACCAGTAGGCAGCATCTATGCTAAATACCACATTTGTTTTCGTTTATTGTTTTGTACATTATTCAGGCGGACGATTGTCTTGCTTGCATTGTTTTCATATTTGTCAAATCGGCGGTATTTTATAGCTTGTTTTGCAGTATATATTGTTGAATCCACTGACGTGTGTTTGTTTATACTGTGGTTATAGGTAAAAAAGGGAAGATTCCAGAGGTGCATTCAAATTCAGAAGTCTAAGAGAAATTGTCAATGTATAAATCAGAAAATATAATGTGTCAAAAATGCAAACAAGTTTTCAAAACACAACACAGAGAGCTACAGACTGGCTAAGACTAACCTAATCTAATCAAGTGTGATTGATTTCAGGTGCTCCGACAGAGTATGCCAATTTTACACCACTTGGGGCAGCCGTTGTATTGTTTGCATACACAATCTGCATTTTGTCTTCTAAGTTGGGGAAGTATATATCAATTGGTATTATTATGTCTTCATTATTTCAACAGCTTTGCCAAAAAGTAAAGAAATAACTTGGATAAATTTGGAAAGAACATTCTATGTGCAGTTAAAACTGATTAGAATATTTCCTGTGCCTAATTGCACCATCATTTTTTAATGTGAGTATTGTTAATATGACAGACATCAATGAAAAATAACAGACAGTTTTGTTTGATTTTTTTATTATTTTCGTTACGTGAATTTCACAGAATTTCAATATGGACAATGAAAAAATAAACACATTCTTTAATATATCTTCTGTGGTATAAATGTTATGCATTCTTATTTTAGTCAGCCAACCTAAACATGCATGCTTTGTAATACATAGTACAAGTCAATTAAGGAAATTATGTAAGAGACTTCAACGATCAAATTGTGAGAATTTTTACAAAACGAAATATTAAGATCAGAAAGATTATACTGCCCGGTGTTTTGTAATGCTTTCTTTTCTAATTAAATTGGTGTACACGTCAATATATAAAGCAACTACTTTATAAAAATTGCCAACACAACCTAACGGGAAACTTACATTCTTCAATTCCAAAAATGTGATCTATACAAAATATATGAAAAACCCCTTATATGTGCCTAAAGATAACATCCGAAATAACCAATAAAAACCCGCCTTGTGTACAAATAAAACAAATAGCAAGATATGACATTACACAACTATTGATGATTTAAAAGTCTTCGGACAAGCGCATGAAAATGCTGGATTTATCTGTTTGTGAATTCTGCCATTCAGGTCTCCCATTGAGAACAATTTGAATTATAAAACTCATTTAATAGTTTTGTTCTATCTCCTCTCTTATAGTTTCAACTTATTTCAAACGAATGCAAATAATTAAGTCAAGTCATGTAAGTTTATCCTCATAGTGTGAAAGCAACAGGTGAATTTTGTTACAGGATGTCCTATTTCGAACAAGGCAGAGGGAATATATGCATATGGAAGATGTATTTTATCAAGGCACATTAAACCTAACATCCAAGTATATTATACATATTTGTGAAATGAACCTATCAGTTGTATGTGTGTTTGGAAGTTCTTATTCTGAAGTACTAACAACTAATGTTGTGCGTAATTGCAAAGGTAAGTTGTAATGATTTTTTTAGCATTAAAGTTGTTTAAGTCAATAAAACCAGTATACTAGAAGGCAAAGACAAAAACAAACCAAAAACGAAAAAAACTTAGTTTTACGATAACAATACAAGTACTATTAATGAAAAAGATGCAATGGATATGTAAAACCTTAGATCATCCAAACGACCCATCAAGTAGAGTTAAAACAAAAAAAGGTGTCTACACGAAATGTAATACTTTAGTCAGCTTGTCAAAAACGAAATTTTACAAGCAAGGTCGCGTTGTATTTTTACCAATCAGATAATATTCACGTAAGGAATATCAGAATTGATGAAAACAATCCAATAAGTGAGAGTTGCTCTTTACTTTTTGAAATATTCGTTTATATAATTAAACAAAAGACTAATCTCCATAACATTATTCCAATCTCTATTTTTATAATTTGTTTAAGATGTTCAATATGGTTTCCATAATGTCGGAACTATTACCAGTGTATGTGCATCGTTCATAATCTTGTTGACCAGTTTTGTCTGTGTCATATTTCTGAAGAGGAAATGTAAGTATTTAAAGCTAAAAGTAAAGTCTGTATACGTTAACAGAAATAATAACTTTGTTATAACAAATCCAGATTGATCGTATCGTGAAATAATTTCAAAATTATGAAAAAAAGGAAACAGATGAAAGTTGTATTTTAAAGGGGCACTAGCTACGAGATATGAAAAAAATAGAATATGATTTTTATTCCATTAATGAAAGTAAAATAATGAATTAATAAATCGCTTTTAGCGGCCAATTTAGTTAAATTTTGTCACAATAAGCAAATAAACATCGGTGATGAATTATTCACTTGCAAGTGAATAATTCGACCTTATTTAATCCTTATGCATGTGACCTTCAATTTAAACCATTGCCTAGATATTGGTTGCGCATGAATTAGTCGTGTTCAGCCATTTAAGGGAACAGAATGTTAAAATTGAAAATGAAACAAAGGTGAACTATTTCGTCGACTGATTCGATCCAAAAAATCATTCTTATACAGGTAAAAACGACAGTTAATTTTTTTTAACTTATAACACGAATTCAAACAGACCTAGAAAAATTCAATTGCACGAGGTCGCTCTCTATTTATATTCATGTTTATGTTTATCGGGTTATGTGACCGTCGGCAGCCTTCGGATGTCATCTCGATAGTTAATTAGATGGCGTCTAGACTAAAATACACACGAAATTCTGATATATTTTATCGAGTACACGCATTGTTTACTGTGTATTTCAGACTTATCGTAATTTGGATATACGTTATAGTATGTTATAAATCAAATGTGAGAATTTGAGTCAAATCAGTGAACATCAATTTGACAGCTAGTGCTCCTTTAAATGAGTGATTACTCAACATGTCTTTCGTCATGCACCAGTAAGGTGCATCATGTACAAATATAAAGAAACATGGGCTTTGTGGAATAATACAAGGAGAACATGTCATGCTTTTATACCCAAAATACAATGTACAATATTGCAAAAACGTTATACATTTCCAATAGTAGTAAATGAATAAGTCATGAGAATTAATGAAATAATAGATAATAGATACGTAAGACATGCTGAATTTGAAATAAGGAAGCATTCCTGAAAAAAGCGAAGAGTTCTGTTCATGTATACCCTTATATATTCAAAGCAATGTGACGTAGTTGTCAATGTCTAATTCAAGTAAGTGACCACCCTTGATGGTTGCAATGTTCATGCTTTTTTTTTCTCTGTACATTTGTTTAACCACATATGATCTAGATAGAAAAAAGGGATGCGGATTGAAGGCACGTCAAATTGTTAAACCCGTTTGTCCCTGTGTAAAGTAGGTTTTCTTGAACCATGTGTTGTTCGATATTGTTTGTGTCTGTTTATGTTCATTTTCAGAGAAGTCGGTTGTTCGTGATCTATAAGTGACGAACGTGATTACGTTGGTTTAAAAACTGTTATCGTCTAATGAAATATATATCTGTGTCAGACATTGAGTTTGTTGATTTTGAACAACTAGTTTATCAAGACTGTCGTACAGAATCAATTCCCACGGTAATGAAGGTAAGTTCGAATATATAACAGTTCATAGTGTTATAATGCTTTTTTCAGATAAGTGTGAACCTTTTGGTGGTCAAAGGAATGCAGGTTTCATCGATGATGTACGTCATGATCTAGCTATACTTAGATATTGTAACTATACTGCTTGTAGAATGTGTTGCTGGGTCCATAAAAAGTCAGCAGATGCCTCCATAAACGACACGACGGAAAGTGGAAAAAATGTAGCCGAACTTGACATGAATGAACAATGTGTACAACAAAGAGGAGAAAAAACCCAAATAACCCGGCCAATTGTAAAAACAAACATTGGCAACATGATTTCAACGTTTTATGCAAACAAAGAAAATATTGTGGTTAATATTCATGCAGAAAATGCTAGTAATAGTGTCGACATCAGCTCAGATTTTGTTGGTAGGTCCAAAGCTTATAATACCGTCCAGCTGGTTTCGTTAGCCGATAAAATGAACAGTGAAGAAATAAGGATAAAATTTCAAACTGATACTGCACATTTCTGTGAAGGTCGCCATTCTTCTTAGATTGTAAATCTTCTAGCTTGTCCTCGGAAAGCATCACATGTAATAACAGACCAATAATCAAACTGTCGCATGCTTTATTTCACAGTCGATGTTGACGAACAGAAGCTGGAGACAGTAAAATGGTTTTTAGATAGATGGTGTACTGCTATAAAACCAATAAACAACTTACGCATTATTTTTTCGAAACTCGTATACGCGGTTCCTAAACAACGTGTAATCCTCATGTATGATTGCTCTACCAACAACTTTTAAAAGACAAACTTTAAGAATAAAATTCAGAGATTTTGTGCAATCCTCTACAACGTTTAGCATATCATTCAAACGTCCTTTTGGTTGGGAAAGTATTGATTATACCATGAAAATATAATAGATATGCGTTTGTTTTCTGTTTAATCAATTTAGCAAGGACGATGTTCTATCGCCGTAGTTTAAAAAGTGTAACAAAAGCAGTTTTGTGTATTGCTATTTGGCTTTATGTTGTACTCATTTGTATTATTACACACTTTAATTTTGAAATTGCGTACGTCAAACATGGCGATTAATTTATATTATTGGGTATAATATAGATAAAAGGTAGATAGGGAAATGCCATGTATATGGTTTTTTCACGATTTCTGTACTATTCTTGTTGTTTTATTATTTAAGTATTGGAACTTCAGATATAAAAAAAAAACTCTTATATTTCTACCGTTTTGTCCTCGAAAGTATTGTTCATTTAATTAATATGAAAGTACAACAGCATTTTTAATAATCATGGATTAGTTAAAAATATAATGTATATATCATGTAAAGTAGAAAATATAAAGTACACAATGGTGAAAGTAAACAAGTTACATGCTATTTGGATAAACTGTAATTTACAAATGAAATGCAGTATTTTTCTTTAACTGGAACCACGATAATTTATAAATCTTGTCAGATATCATTATCATAAGGAGAATAAGATACTTGCATCTGTTATATAATTCAGTTATCATATATTAAGTAATTGACTTACCTGTGTTGTAGCTGTACTATCATATTCTGTATTTATGTATTTCTCTGTGCTCAGTGTTCTTGCGTTTATTTGTACTGTATTCCTGTCACGTAGTGTTGTCATCTTAATGGTATTTTTAACATTGCCATATGAGAGGGAGGTTTGGCCTGCCGTCTTTCTTAAAACGCCCTGCATTAAGTCAGTAATGTGGAAGTTGTTATCCACAGTCCGTTTTCATGTATGTTGGCGTTTGCATTTGTTGTGGTTCAATGTTTTTGTTGTTCCGTTGTTTTCCTCTTATAGTTGATGTGTTTCCCTCGGTTTTAGTTTGTTACGCGGATTCGTTTTTTTTTTGCTTAATTACGACTATTGAACAGCCGTTTACTTCTGTTGCCTTTATTGACCATATGTTGTGTGGAGAGCAATTAAGTTCATTTCATAATTAATTATTTCAAATTTTAGATTTTAATTTGTGAAAGCATCATACACTATTTCATATATAAAAAAATCAATATATTCTGGTGTTAATTCCAAATGAAACACTTGAATACTAATAACAACATACAATCAACAAATTACGAAAGCGATATACTGGGTTAACCTACATAAAACGTTTTAAACCAAACACTTGAAAGCCAATGGGGTATAAGACCTGAACTATAGAAGAGCCTTATGAACAAAAGGATAAAAAAGGTATAGACAATTCATTAAATTATTTTTGCGCGAGGGAATCCGAACCTTTGTTTAATTCATGAAATGATTTCAACAAGATCATTTTGCTGTTTATGTGTATAGCTGGTATCTTTCATACATCAATTTAGAAATACACTAGCTTCATAAAAAAGAAGAGGTATTAGTTAGAGAGTCCGTATTTCAACCCAAACATTTAGCCTTGAAAAATAGTGTTTACTCTATTGTATTAATGAATATTATAATGTATACGTCTGTAGAAAATATGATGATGTGGTATGATTGCTAATGAGACGACACACCACAAGAGCAAAAGTGACGAAGAGCCATTTTGACCCTGCTTTCAAAAATTATTTGTCGTCGTTTCATCCTATACCTTATTTAAATTAGTTTCATCTTGTTGGTTTTGCTGCACTGCATATGATATTAATTTTGTTTTTTATCTTTACGACATATGGTCCTAAGGTGTGTGCATGTTACATAATATTTACCTTACTTTTGTTGTTTGTTGTTTTATGTTTTTAGTTGGTGTTGTTTTCAATGGATTTTCAAGAGTGTAGATGATGCCTGTCAATTATTACACAACAATTTCATTGGTGAAGTAAAAATAGACAAACATGAACATACATATACATATTGACACTTTTTTTACAATGACTGTCCATCGATCACGGAGATTTTAAATAACAAAGACATGAGCTATGAACTTTCCCAAAAACAAAAAACAATTTTTTTTTTCTCGAAACTATTTCTACATGGCCTTTGCTCGTATCTTATAAATGACAAGATCTCAAATTTGGACTATTTTTGTTTCTGCATTCTAATAAACTAATGCCTTCATATTTTAGACCACCACAAGACCTCTATTTAATACGGCCCCAAAGGCTGACTTAGGGATATAGATATGGTCACTGTTGGCCTCCTGCCAACCGGCAGTAAGCATTTTCCAAATTGAAGCGTCTGTTTTGATCTGCGTGATGTATAAATACGCAGCAACTTCCGGTCAGAAAGGTACGATTAATCTGATGCCTCGTGTAGAGACAGTGCCAAGCTCTCCGCAAGTGAAGAACACTTGCATCAACTCATTTGGGGTCCGTTGGTGACCTGGTGCAAGGCAAATTGTTTGTCCTTTTTCAATACACCCTCATTTTCCAGTGGCTATCCAAATTTTCCAACCTTAATCCCGAACGACCCGTATTACATCATCTAATTATTGTATTTATTGTTGATTACTTTTCGTCCTGACGTGCATGAAATATTTACCAATGGAAGTAAAGCAATGAATTATCAATCAATTATGTACGGTCTTAATTCCTGTTGATATTTATATTTTGGCATTGCAATAGACCATGTTTTTTCTTGGACTGTATTATGACGTCTTTACCTTAAACCTATTGGTTGTATAATGATTAATATTTTACATGTTTTAGTTTTGGATGCATGATAGATTAATCAGTACGTATTAGCATTGAACAAACGTCAGCATTTGTTTTATTTTTTCAACTAATTTTCACATCTTGTTGCGCTGTTAGACACCTGTCCTAAGTTAAGGAAGGGTTGGGTCCCCGCAAACATGTTCAATACCGACATGTTTTGTATGTGCCTGTCCTAAGGCAGTGGCATTTATTTTAGTGGCTGTGTCGTTTGTTGCTGTTTTACATATCTTGTTTTCGTTTGTTTTGTACATAATCAGGCCGTTGTTTGTTTTTATTTTTAATTGTTTTACATTAGTCATAAACCGGCCATTTATTGACTCTATGTGGTGTGGGATTTGCTATTTTTTAAAGGCCGTATAGTAAACTACAGTTGCTAAAGTTTGGTAACTGATGAAAAGTTGTCCGATCGACAATCGAACCACTTCTTCTTTTAAAATTGGTTAACAAAAGACATATATGAAACATTTAACTCTTGTTTTGAAAAGTTTTCCCTATTTATATTGACGAACATTCGTTTGCTTTGAATGTATTGAATATAATTATATCGGTTATCATATTTCGAGTATGTAGAATTACTGAGACTTCAATTCTCATTTAATATTTTGTCATGCACTAAATAAGTCCCTTCTTATCACTTCTTACACAAATCAAACGCCTAAACGAATAGTGCTAATAATGCTAATAACGCAAGTACTGTTAACTTAATTTGTCATCCCCGAAGGATGTGCAAAAGTTAGTGGTCTTTTTCCTGGGGATGTTTTAAAAAACACCTGTTCAACAACTATAAATTAAGTGTGACAATTCATGTTATAAGCTACACAGTACTAGCGCACAAAGAGGTTCAATCGATGCCAAATGAAATAATATAATACAATGAATGAATGCATTTTTCATAAGGTTTCAAGAAAGAGAAGCTTACAAAATGTCATTTTCTATTCCTTTTTCTAACTATGTAAAATACTGTAAGTGCCTACAAATGACTTCGTAACGAATAAAGTTTGCATTTTATAGCTTATTTCTATTTAAGATAAAAGATTTCTAATTTGAAGAATTTGTTTAACATTTTGACAAAATTAATTATGTAAGCGATAGATTCATGCTGGAAATGATAAGATCGTATACTGGTTGATTTGTTTCCTTTTAAACATCCTGTAATGTTACTTATATACTTCTAACTCTTAAAAGAATAACAAAAATTTTCCAATTTAATTTAGCAATAATCAGTTCATACTTTCAAAATATATTTGCATGTTAAAACTGCTTTTTATAAAAAGCCCGCATATATTAGCCATATTGAAATTAAGTGAGTTATTTATTACAAAAAAAAATTGTAAATATTCTGGCATTTCTTTTCAAACACATTTTTGTAAATTAATAAATTACCGATGATTTAAAGCTGATGATGGTCTTTTCTCAAACAGCAAGTTGGTATGCAACCAGCCATAGTAGAGTGAACATTTAACCACAGGCAATACATAACCACAGATACCCACACCACCAGCTAGTGTCTGTAAACAAACAAAAAAGTAAATTTATTGATATATTCGAGTTTTCCATGAATGATTAATTATTTACTGTAAAACGACGTTGATTTATTGGAAGCATAAATGTTTATCTACCCAATGCTTAGATTGTCTTAGTCGCATTTAGCACAATTTTTCGGCATTTTCGTTTCATAATGCT
This sequence comes from Mytilus californianus, assembly GCF_021869535.1. Lineage (NCBI taxonomy): Eukaryota > Metazoa > Mollusca > Bivalvia > Mytilida > Mytilidae > Mytilus > Mytilus californianus. Next base: position 353,177 of record NW_026262678.1, read on the forward strand.
GATCAACTTAAGTTTTGATTTGTCCGTCAAACTGTAAAATTCGAACACGGCTGATGAGTCTAATGTAGACAAAGCGCCCGTCGTATGGCTTACAAATTATAAGCCATTTGGTATTTGATGTGTATTGATTGATATGTTAATCCATCAATTGAAATCAACATCAAAGCACTGATTGATTGAGTCTAGCATAATGCCAGGCAATGGGGGTTAAACGCCAGAAAGAAGACGTACATAAAGCAGTTCATGTAATACGATTTACACACAAACACGATGTTGTTTAGGTTTTTATCTGCGGGGACAACAACATATTTGTCATGGAAGTAGGACAGGTGATTTGCAACATTTGGGTCATAAACGATTGTAGAATGTGTATTCATAGACTCATTCAGGTTTTTTAAGTCTGATTTATCAAATTGATGTATTGGGCTGTTTTCTGTTCATTTTTCATAAAGTGTTTTGATATAAAAATAAAAATATGTGGTATGATTGCCAAAACGACAACTTTCCACCAGAGGCCAAATAACGTGAAAGTTAGTAACTATATGTCGCCATAAGGCCTTCGACAATGAGAAAAACCAATAACGCATTGCAATCATATATGCATAAAAGGCTCCAATATGACAAAAAAAAAGACGATAGACCAATTTTGTTAAATTAAGAATTGTAACAGCTAAATTACGTTATGTGGATAGTTTATTTAGTATCAAGTAATATCGATCGATTTGACATAGGAGAAGGACATAAACCGTGTGCATGAAATCTAAAATGTAAACCTACATTATGTGCTTAAACAATATCCCGAAAAATTAAATGTATGTTTAGTGATTGTTTAAAAATTCAAATTTGGATATTGGGCTATACTTATTTTAACATGGATTCCAAAAACGTTCATGTATCAGTCATTTAATGTTACATTGCTTCAAGGAACACTCGGGATACTATCATCTCCTACATTTGTTAGATATACGCTCGTTCATTTTAATCATCTTTATATATTGTTGTTCAGAATACAAAAAGTAAATGAGCAATCCTTTTATCCATTATGTGAAAACTCCTATTTCATGATTTATATCAAATTGTTTGAAATGAATTCAAAAATAATAAAAAAGTCAATTATTTATTTATTAAGTAATATAGTTTCATCTTTGTTAGGACATGTTTAGGTATAAGTTAAATCTATAATCAGTATGCCAAAATTAGTCATCAGTTTGAGTAAAACACTGTGCATTAGACTTAACAGATACAAATATACACGTTTTCGTAAATATGAATTCACAATGATGCAGCAAACACACTACATGTAGTAATCATAAATAACATAATATAAGCATATTTTAAAACAACAATATAATAACTATGCTTAATGGAATGTACTTTTTATATGTTGATAAACTTCTCCAATCATAATAATATCAATCCATACATGTCGTTAGCTAATCTTCTATAAATCATTTCTAAACGCATATTCAACAGAAGATTACCCTGTTTAGAGTTCTAATGTAGTTGTTTTCCTTGTATAAGTACTGTTTCCGACTTTTTAGCACAATCCATGTCTCAACCATAGAGTTAGGCATCCTAATTTTTCATTAAATGATCTGACGCACACTTTAGAGTTTTCATTTTAGATTGTAAAATTCTTAAATGTTGTCACACAAGTTCGGTTCTATGTCACCGTGTGTTTTTCTTGTATGTTTGTGAGAATATGAAGCTGGAGGTGCACACCGCTTTATCCTTAGTTAATAGTTATAAAACTATCGATAAGACTCCCCGTGTCCATCGTATCTCAATCCTATTAATGATTGCAAAATGAAACATTTGCAGATAGGAACAACTTTTATTATTCTAGAAACTCTTCTGTCTCGATCCCTTCTTGCTCAATTAGTTTCTTGCCCTATTATAAATACAAAACGGGTTTTATAGATATATATATATATACAAGTCTAAATTGAAAACAACGTTCAAACCTATGATTGCGTTGGATAAAAACCGCAATTTTTATACGTGTGCATGCAAAACAAATTTCTTGTTAGAGGGGTCTAAATACAGCACAAACAACATTTTCCAAAAGACCAAAAAAGTGAAAAAGTATATTTTAACAAAACGCATTTGACTAACAGGTCGAACAACAAATGTTCTTAAACCCTGCTGACTGCCATTGGCGTTTGCCAAATAAACGGGTCACCGATGTAATAAATGGATCTTAAATATAAATTTAATACTAAACAGAAAACAATAAACTTGCGGAAAAGATGTTATACCGCAAACAAAAGGTGCAAAGGTTTTTGTACACCATATCCGGATTTCGACAATTAATGTCTCTTCAGTGATGTTAGGAATCGAAACGGTATTTAGAAAGCCATACAATTTACCTCAATTTAGGATAGACTCCTGAATTTTGAGGAGTCAAAATAGGATGAACGGATCATATAAACCCGAAGGCAAATATAATACAATCCCAAACGAAAAAATATAAACAAGTCTAAATTGAAAACAACGTTCAAACCTATGATTGCGTTGGATAAAAACCGCAATTTTTATACGTGTGCATGCAAAACAAATTTCTTGTTAGAGGGGTCTAATAACAGCACAAACAACATTTTCCAAATGACCAAAAAAGTGAAAAAGTATATTTTAACAAAACGCATTTGACTAACAGGTCGAACAACAAATGTTCTTAAACCCTGCTGACTGCCATTAGCGATTGCCAAATAAACGGATCACCGATGTAATAAATGGATCTTAAATATAAATTTAATACTAAACAGAAAACAATAAACTTGCGGAAAAGATGTTATACCGCAAACAAAAGGTGCAAAGGTTTTTGTACACCATATCCGGATTTCGACAATTAATGTCTCTTCAGTGATGTTAGGAATCGAAACGGTATTTGGAAAGCCATACAATTTACCTCAATTTAGGATAGACTCCTGAATTTTGAGGAGTCAAAATAGGATGAACGGATCATATAAACCCGAAGGCAAATATAATACAATCCCAAACGAAAAAATATAAACAGGTCTAAATTGAAAACAACGTTCAAACCTATGATTGCGTTGGATAAAAACCGCAATTTTTATACGTGTGCATGCAAAACAAATTTCTTGTTAGAGGGGTCTAAATACAGCACAAACAACATTTTCCAAAAGACCAAAAAAGTGAAAAAGTATATTTTAACAAAACGCATTTGACTAACAGGTCGAACAACAAATGTTCTTAAACCCTGCTGACTGCCATTGGCGATTGCCAAATAAACGGATCACCGATGTAATAAATGGATCTTAAATAAAAATTTAATACTAAACAGAAAACAATAAACTTGCGGAAAAGATGTTATACCGCAAACAAAAGGTGCAAAGGTTTTTGTACACCATATCCGGATTTCGACAATTAATGTCTCTACAGTGATGTTAGGAATCGAAACGGTATTTGGAAAGCCATACAATTTACCTCAATTTCGGATAGACTCCTGAATTTTGAGGAGTCAAAATAGGATGAACGGATCATATAAACCCGAAGGCAAATATAATACAATCCCAAACGAAAAAATATAAACAAGTCTAAATTGAAAACAACGTTCAAACCTATGATTGCGTTGGATAAAAACCACAATTTTTATACGTGTGCATGCAAAACAAATTTCTTGTTAGAGGGGTCTAATAACAGCACAAACAACATTTTCCAAAAGACCAAAAAAGTGAAAAAGTATATTTTAACAAAACGCATTTGACTAACAGGTCGAACAACAAATGTTCTTAAACCCTGCTGACTGCCATTAGCGATTGCCAAATAAACGGATCATCGATGTAATAAATGGATCTTAAATATAAATTTAATACTAAACAGAAAACAATAAACTTGCGGAAAAGATGTTATACCGCAAACAAAAGGTGCAAAGGTTTTTGTACACCATATCCGGATTTCGACAATTAATGTCTCTTCAGTGATGTTAGGAATCGAAATGGTATTTGGAAAGCCATACAATTTACCTCAATTTAGGATAGACTCCTGAACTTTGAGGAGTCAAAATAGGATGAACGGATCATATAAACCCGAAGGCAAATATAATACAATCCCAAACGAAAAAATATAAACAAGTCTAAATTGAAAACAACGTTCAAACCTAAGATTGCGTTGGATAAAAACCGCAATTTTTATACGTGTGCATGCAAAACAAATTTCTTGTTAGAGGGGTCTAAATACAGCACAAACAACATTTTCCAAAAGACCAAAAAAGTGAAAAAGTATATTTTAACAAAACGCATTTGACTAACAGGTCGAACAACAAATGTTCTTAAACCCTGCTGACTGCCATTGGCGATTGCCAAATAAACGGATCACCGATGTAATAAATGGATCTTAAATATAAATTTAATACTAAACAGAAAACAATAAACTTGCGGAAAAGATGGTATACCGCAAACAAAAGGTGCAAAGGTTTTTGTACACCATATCCGGATTTCGACAATTAATGTCTCTTCAGTGATGTTAGGAATCGAAACGGTATTTGGAAAGCCATACAATTTACCTCAATTTAGGATAGACTCCTGAATTTTAAGGAGTCAAAATAGGATGAACGGATCATATAAACCCGAAGGCAAATATAATACAATCCCAAACGAAAAAATATAAACAAGTCTAAATTGAAAACAACGTTCAAACCTATGATTGCGTTGGATAAAAACCGCAATTTTTATACGTGTGCATGCAAAACAAATTTCTTGTTAGAGGGGTCTAAATACAGCACAAACAACATTTTCCAAAAGACCAAAAAAGTGAAAAAGTATATTTTAACAAAACGCATTTGACTAACAGGTCGAACAACAAATGTTCTTAAACCCTGCTGACTGCCATTGGCGATTGCCAAATAAACGGATCACCGATGTAATAAATGGATCTTAAATATAAATTTAATACTAAACAGAAAACAATAAACTTGCGGAAAAGATGTTATACCGCAAACAAAAGGTGCAAAGGTTTTTGTACACCATATCCGGATTTCGACAATTAATGTCTCTACAGTGATGTTAGGAATCGAAACGGTATTTGGAAAGCCATACAATTTACCTCAATTTCGGATAGACTCCTGAATTTTGAGGAGTCAAAATAGGATGAACGGATCATATAAACCCGAAGGCAAATATAATACAATCCCAAACGAAAAAATATAAACAAGTCTAAATTGAAAACAACGTTCAAACCTATGATTGCGTTGGATAAAAACCGCAATTTTTATACGTGTGCATGCAAAACAAAGTTCTTGTTAGAGGGGTCTAATAACAGCACAAACAACATTTTCCAAAAGACCAAAAAAATGAAAAAGTATATTTTGACAAAACGCATTTGACTAACAGGTCGAACAACAAATGTTCTTAAACCCTGCTGACTGCCATTAGCGATTGCCAAATAAACGGATCATCGATGTAATAAATGGATCTTAAATATAAATTTAATACTAAACAGAAAACAATAAACTTGCGGAAAAGATGTTATACCGCAAACAAAAGGTGCAAAGGTTTTTGTACACCATATCCGGATTTCGACAATTAATGTCTCTTCAGTGATGTTAGGAATCGAAATGGTATTTGGAAAGCCATACAATTTACCTCAATTTAGGATAGACTCCTGAATTTTGAGGAGTCAAAATAGGATGAACGGATCATATAAACCCGAAGGCAAATATAATACAATCCCAAACGAAAAAATATAAACAAGTCTAAATTGAAAACAACGTTCAAACCTATGATTGCGTTGGATAAAAACCGCAATTTTTATACGTGTGCATGCAAAACAATTTTCTTGTTTGAGGGGTCTAAATACAGCACAAACAACATTTTCCAAAAGACCAAAAAAGTGAAAAAGTATATTTTAACAAAACGCATTTGACTAACAGGTCGAACAACAAATGTTCTTAAACCCTGCTGACTGCCATTGGCGATTGCCAAATAAACGGATCACCGATGTAATAAATGGATCTTAAATATAAATTTAATACTAAACAGAAAACAATAAACTTGCGGAAAAGATGGTATACCGCAAACAAAAGGTGCAAAGGTTTTTGTACACCATATCCGGATTTCGACAATTAATGTCTCTTCAGTGATGTTAGGAATCGAAACGGTATTTGGAAAGCCATACAATTTACCTCAATTTAGGATAGACTCCTGAATTTTAAGGAGTCAAAATAGGATTAACGGATCATATAAACCCGAAGGCAAATATAATACAATCCCAAACGAAAAAATATAAACAAGTCTAAATTGAAAACAACGTTCAAACCTATGATTGCGTTGGATAAAAACCGCAATTTTTATACGTGTGCATGCAAAACAAATTTCTTGTTAGAGGGGTCTAAATACAGCACAAACAACATTTTCCAAAAGACCAAAAAAGTGAAAAAGTATATTTTAACAAAACGCATTTGACTAACAGGTCGAACAACAAATGTTCTTAAACCCTGCTGACTGCCATTGGCGATTGCCAAATAAACGGATCACCGATGTAATAAATGGATCTTAAATATAAATTTAATACTAAACAGAAAACAATAAACTTGCGGAAAAGATGTTATACCGCAAACAAAAGGTGCAAAGGTTTTTGTACACCATATCCGGATTTCGACAATTAATGTCTCTTCAGTGATGTTAGGAATCGAAATGGTATTTGGAAAGCCATACAATTTACCTCAATTTAGGATAGACTCCTGAATTTTGAGGAGTCAAAATAGGATGAACAGATCTAATAAACCCGAAGGCAAATATAATACAATCCCAAACGAAAAAATATAAACAAGTCTAAATTGAAAACAACGTTCAAACCTATGATTGCGTTGGATAAAAACCGCAATTTTTATACGTGTGCATGCAAAACAAATTTCTTGTTAGAGGGGTCTAAATACAGCACAAACAACATTTTCCAAAAGACCAAAAAAGTGAAAAAGTATATTTTAACAAAACGCATTTGACTAACAGGTCGAACAACAAATGTTCTTAAACCCTGCTGACTGCCATTGGCGATTGCCAAATAAACGGATCACCGATGTAATAAATGGATCTTAAATATAAATTTAATACTAAACAGAATACAATAAACTTGCGGAAAAGATGTTATACCGCAAACAAAAGGTGCAAAGGTCTTTGTACACCATATCCGGATTTCGACAATTAATGTCTCTTCAGTGATGTTAGGAATCGAAACGGTATTTGGAAAGCCATACAATTTACCTCAATTTAGGATAGACTCCTGAATTTTGAGGAGTCAAAATAGGATGAACGGATCATATAAACCCGAAGGCAAATATAATACAATCCCAAACGAAAAAATATAAACAAGTCTAAATTGAAAACAACGTTCAAACCTATGATTGCGTTGGATAAAAACCGCAATTTTTATACGTGTGCATGCAAAACAAATTTCTTGTTAGAGGGGTCTAAATACAGCACAAACAACATTTTCCAAAAGACCAAAAAAGTGAAAAAGTATATTTTAACAAAACGCATTTGACTAACAGGTCGAACAACACATGTTCTTAAACCCTGCTGACTGCCATTGGCGATTGCCAAATAAACGGATCACCAATGTAATAAATGGATCTTAAATATAAATTTAATACTAAACAGAAAACAATAAACTTGCGGAAAAGATGTTATACCGCAAACAAAAGGTGCAAAGGTTTTTGTACACCATATCCGGATTTCGACAATTAATGTCTCTTCAGTGATGTGTTGTTTCATTACAAATGTACCGATACGCATTTCCGCCTATTGTTAATACTTAATATTCATAACCTATAACATTTTAGAAATATATCAAGCCGTAATTTCCTGCATGGTTGTTTCGATTTTTAATTTGAATAATGTTATAGATAAACTTCTTTTAAGATTAAGGCCAACAGTATTTGATCTGCAAAATGTTAGCTCTTAACTCAGCGAGATTTGAATTCCTGCATCTGAGACATCCGTGGCAACACCGCCATCACCGTGTCCAGCGCTCTAGATCACTCAACCAACTAGGCTATATATTTGACGTTTATGCAATTTATCATCAGAACGTTGTATAATATACATGTAGATATATCCTATTGCAAAGTAGATTCTACATATATATATATGCGTGTATGAAATTAAGCTGAACAGTCACTGTGATAGGTGTGCATATTTTTGGAACCAAATGCGTATTTTTCCACAGCGGGATATCAAACCCATGCTTCATTGAAATCGTTACAGCACACCATGTGCTATGTCAGGGGCCATATCGCTCGACAAAACCAGGAAGGATAGAACTATCGGGAAATATTTGGATAAGAAAGTTAAAAACGTTGGCATCAAATGGCAAAATTTAAAGTTGCGATTCAAATCAAATAGTGAGCTACTGACAGCAGCTGGTTGTGTTGTTTCATTACAAATGTACCGATACGCATTTCCGCCTATTGTTAATACTTAATATTCATAACCTATAACATCTTAGAAATATTTCAAGCCGTAATTTCCTGCATGGTTGTTTCGATTTTTAATTTGAAAAATGTTATAGATAAACTTCTTTTAAGATTAAGGCCAACAGTATTTGATCTGCAAAATGTTAGTTCTTAACTCAGCGAGATTTGAATTCCTGCATCTGAGACATCCTTGGCAACACCGCCATCACCGTGTCCAGCGCTCTAGATCACTCACCCAACTAGGCTATATATTTGACGTTTATTCAATTTATTATCAGAACGTTGTATAATATACATGTAGATATATCCTATTGCAAAGTAGATTCTACAAGTTCACAGAACAAAAATCGAAAATACGTTTCTCTTTAACGTGTGCACCTACAGATAAACCTTTTGGAAATACAAATCTGTTACTCAAATGTTCGACTGATTATTGACAATTATCGTTCAACACACGTATAAAGGCTGATTGGTTGATTATCGCTAGCTTTACGTCCAGTGTGAAAATTTAAAGACAGCTTTTATTGGGTATCAGAAAAAAAGTAAGTACTAGTACTATTAATATATAGATATCCACGCAGCTATTCACAGATCGAAAACAATATTAGTTTGCATATTACAATTCGGCATCTTGTTTAAATAACAATTGAATTATAAATGAATATTTTCTAGCGAATTGATTAAATATGTAATTACGAAATATTTTTTACATTTCAAATAAAATCACATTACGTATGCAAAAAATCATGTAATAAGGAAATAGTTCACTTTAAGAAAATGTTCAGTTAATTAATCTGTTAACCGACTTATCTGAACGAAGAAAAGGAGAAATAACATAAATGCATTTACCAAAAAAAATGTGAAGTGTTATAATTTTTTATTGCAGTGATTTTGTTTAATTGTCTAGATCTAAACTAATATTTAACAGCTTTTTCATTATTTACTAACCAATACAACAACTGCAATTTTGAAAGTGATAATAATTTTCATTACCTGCTTTGGATTGATTGTTAATGTAGATGCAGTATCTTTTAATTGTCGTGCATCGCTGGCTATAATTCTACTTAGACCGCATTGCAATAACACCAATGCTACGATCCCGAGAATAACAAGAAGGATTCTACCATTTCTCTTTTCTTTCAAATCTACAATGTATAAACAAATCAAACTGAGCCAATGTGAAATAAATTGAATTTTAAAATGTCATACTACTATGCAAAAGAGTAAGTAACTAATAATTGTATTTTATGAAACTGACCATTACAGACTGGTAGAGCACTTTTATTTCCAACTGAAATCGTATGATTGTTCAAACTGCATTGTATGTCTAAGTATCCATCACATAACTCCATTTGATAAGGGCTAACAAAAGATACGCTGACATTGTAGAAGTAACCATCTCGTTCACTTATTGTCGTTGTTGTGTGTAAGATGCTGGTTCCCTAAACGAGACATGATACAATCAGTTTCAAATGAGAATTGATATCAAGTTTTATATTATTATATTTAACAACAAATAAGGAAAAATGATAAATGCTACAAAGAATTTTCTATGTTTTAAATCCTTTGGGAGAAGGGGGATTTTTCGTTTTGTTTTTTTTTTTTTTTTTTTTTGGGGGGGGGGGGGGGGGGGGGGGATCTTCTATTTCTTTTAATTAATTTTGTCACTTACATTATGAAATATTTGGCAATGTGGTATTGGAAAGATCCGCGCAAAGTATATTCTAAGAAGTCTTCTTGATGCTAGATTCCATGAAATGTATACATCATTTTCACCTGGTAAAGCTATAGATAGAACAGTAAGATATAAGGTTAATTTCAATGTGAAACAGATTTATACGCCAAACCAGAAAATGGCATACGAATTTTTAAGAAGATATTTGTTAAATCTGATTATAGCTATTGTAAAAATGTTACAGATCAAGTATAGATTAACTTTAAGCAGAGTTTCTGAGCATGCAGTACCACAAGAGCATGAATAAGCAATCCTTAGAAATCTTAACACGCATTGTAGTCTTTTACGTTCAGACATTTTAGATCGCGTTCCGACGGAAGTTGTCCTTTTAATTGAAAATTCATTCACTGGGAAATTTTGTTTTAAATTCCTGAAATACAGAGTATTAAACATATATGATACCAAAGGCGCAGATATGATAAGGCCACGGTTTGGGCCAATCTATTTAAATTATAAAATATTATATATATTTTAACCAAAATCTTTGGATTGCGTGAAATGGCCTCCTACGTAAAAAAAAAAGTAAATTTCAAATTTCGAAATGTAATTGACATAACCAGTGATCTTTCTGCAATAAAGTTTTCCAATAAATGCATCTTCATTAAGTTATAGAATTAACATAATATTGAAAGGCTTCAACGCGTTTTTTTTTGTGTTTTTTGTTGTTGTTGTTGTTGCAATTTCAGGGTCCAAATAATGGCTCTTATAATACCTATACATGATGCTTTACCTGAAACATTCAATACATCAAAATCCAGCAACGAATCAAATGAAAATATGTCAGCTATGCAAGTATATGACACACCAAAATCACTCTCATTAGCATTCATGATTGTCAAAAAAGAACCTCCGCTTACAGAATCTTCTGCAAACTTAGATCTGTAAAACACTAAACCATGATGGACAATAACGTCTGATTTCTTCATCCACGTAACCTTATTTCCGCGAATAGACGTTGTGTTACAGAACAGAGTAACATTTCCTCCAAAAGTGATTGGTAAGTCTTTAATTTCCCAAAAAACTGCAATGAGATGAACAACAAAATCACAAAAACAGTCTAGGACTAATTCATATCAGAACGTAGCCATTGCTCCTAATAGTTTGGGTTTTTTTTCATATGAAAGAATTTCCTTTTTTATGATATATAATACAGAATATAATTGCTCAAAGCATTGTAATGATATATATTATTTCAACAAAATTTTAAAAAATCGAACGTAAATGATATAGATCACAGAGACTTTTAGTAGGGACATTATTCTATATATATATTATTTTCAAAATGTATATTGAGATACATGTACATGTGTCTCCCCATCAATTATAGGATTAAGAGTCAACTTTTGGCAAATAGAAAGATCGAGTTCCTTAATAAAAAACGCATCAATCGCATGAAACTATCTTCGCATTGATATGCTTTTATTATCTTTTCTTAATAATTAGATAGTTATTGTAATTTAAATTGTTTGGTTAATCATGGCGATCGACATTACTTCCGTTTGGAATATGAAAGTTACCTTTTTGAGAGGAAATTCCCCAACTGCATACACACCATAATAATAAACACCAGATCATGTAACGCTGTGTCACTGAAACCTTTTTTTTATGTTAAAGCAACAAACTTCTGTAAAACAATGATCGTTTAAGAACTTCTGCAGCGAATGATATATCAGCTATTCAAATATTTGTATATATTATCATGTATTTCGAAAATCACAGTCAGATTAACAAATAGCTTACATATTTATAGAAATAATGTTTGACGTCACATTATTGCATGACGACTGTGTAATATAATACAATGTATATCTAAAAATAAAAATATTATGTTTGGAATAATAAACAAAAATATCCTTCTCGTGAGTGACTTCTGTTTTCGCAACGTTTGTATTCTTTGATTGGTAAATAGGAGCTAACTTGCACATTGCGAAAGGCTCCTCAGATATATTCTATTCTTACCATTTTCGTTTTGAAAGAAAAGAAAAGTGTCATCCCTAATTATTGAATTAATTTAACTTACAGTATACGAAATATAACACATATAAAAAAAAGAGAAAACAAAAATATTTAACTTTGATATCAAAATTAATATGTTTTAATACTAATTACACAAATGATAGTGAAAACGTTAATCTTTACACACACTGGTTCGAGTTTTATACATCGTCTGTACCCACAATATGTATTCAGTTATATAAACAGATTTAAAGAATACATTTGATGTTGACTCTTCAAGCTATTTATAAACACGGACCTGTTATCTGAATTTACACAATATGATCGTTTAAAAGATAATATTGTGAACAAACAATATCTTACCTATAGTTATGAGAATCTTGTATTCATATAGGCAGATGTGTTTATTTATATTGTATTGTGGTCAGCGAGTGTATGGAATGGGGTATTTTCAATCAGAAAATAACTCAGTTTCATAAATAGCACGTAGGTATATTTGTACGACTTTGCCCCTAGCAGAGCTATAGAAAAACAGTACAATAACGGGTGTTTTAAATTTTAAACGATTATTTGTCACTACATGTTATTCCCCATAAAAAAGAGAAACAGCTTTTCTATTTATATATTTTGTTCTTTCTTTTATTGATTTTTACAATACTTATACATGCTGTATTTACGTTTGTCTGATTAGTAGACATTTGCGGAAACTGTCAAACACCTACGATTAGGATTACAATTACACTTACAGGTAGCATTTAAATCTTGGGTAGTTTCAAAGTGTAATATAAACCCTCAGTTCAAAACAAAGACTAACTCCTATGATGTTTTTTCTATAGTTGAACAAAGAGATTTCAAAGAAATATGGGTAAAAAATGTCATCTTGGCAGCTTGAGGTGTTATCAGGATAACTCGGACCAAATGCAAACCGGATTAAGACAACTCGGGCTAATTTAAAGACACATCGGACCACTTTTAAAGACGGCGCGGACAGTTTGAAAGACAACTCGGACCAGTTTGAAACACTTGTCAGACCAGTGGCTCTTCGTGGTTTTTATGTTTAATATGACTTTTTTTTGCTTTGTCTAGATTTTTTTCTTCTTAGTTTCCACTTACTGACCATATTAGCTTGCTGTGACAACTTGTCAGTTTGATGTATTTAAATAAGTTCTGTTACTATAAATTGTTTTATGACGGCCTAACGAGATCAACTAGAAAAATAAAACAAGAAATATCTTTCAATGCAATGGAAATACAAAGCAGAGATATATTCGTCTTTACATATACGAGCCCGTGTTGAAATAAGTTATCCTAGAAATCTTTCAAGATGGTTGAAATGCCTTTTACCATCAGGCGCCAAATGGTAATTTTCGGCTATCGTTAGCGTCAACTTGATTCAATTTATATTGTGGTTTGTCAAATTATCCTCATTTGTCAGAGGTCTCAATTATTTAAACGTTGCCGTTATAATTGGAAAACGTATACCATGATTCGCCAAAATCAGTCGATTTTTTTGTTCGTCATGGAGAAATGAACTCAGTGTTTCTTTGTGGAGGTTTGTGGACTTTCGTTTGTATTTTCGTCGTTTTTCTTTTGACCATGGTGGAGACTTTTTTTCTTCGACTCATGGGTTCTAAATGCCCCTTTGCATCGTTTCTTCGTTTACAAAATATACTCAAGTTGCATTAAACATATACATGCATTACATTTTGAATTAAATCAAGCATTTCAAAGTTTAGACCCCTAAGAATTTCGTTTATATATTCTTTAAGCACTCAAGTTGTCTTTTAAAGTACTCAGATGCCTGTGAACCTAATTTTAGATTTAATGCAAGTCATACAATTTTTTAAACGATGATCTTTTTTTTTATATTTCTTCAGAAATAAAGTAGTTATATGTTATCAAATAAAACTATATTACATCATTCTAGACTTGAATGTTCTTTGCTTGTATAGATATTTGAATACACACGAATATTAATTGGATCCGAATCTTAATCTAACACATGAAACATTCTTTATAACGAAACATTTTTATATTTCATTAGAAATAAATCATAAGCTGATATTTAAAAAAAAATCGCCAACGCTGTATTTACTACATGTAATGTATTTTTAACGTTAAAAACAGTAGAAAAATACCGTTTACATTATTTGGCAAGATTTAAACGTTATTGTTAAAAAAAATCACATTGTACTATTTAAGTCGGTTAAGGAGCAGTTGTGGATACAAAAGTGTAATCGTTTAAAAGATGAACGACTTCCAATTACTATATACCGCCGGCTTTTGTAAAGCAAGTGGAACTATTAAAACGAAAAAAATGAATAAATGATAAGTGTATTTCTTGCATTTATTTTATTTCCCTCCGTTTATATGGATGAAAAACACAGATTGATAATGGCAACAAAACCTGCCCTGATGCAGACTCCACCAGATGTTATGGTACACATTTCATTCGTCATCTGATTCTAACCCTGGTAGTCCTAGCTTGACCACCAACAAACCAATCTTTCACAATATTATAGGCAATGATATACACTTTACAAACGGTATTCCTTTTACAGGTGAAACTCCTGAAACATTACTTCAAATTGTAGCCGATGTTAATGATCTCTTCAAAGAGAAAACCGATCGGGATCATAAGCTTTCACCGGGAAAAATAATTCTTCGTTTATGTTATGGTTACAATCGTACCCGTCTTATCATTTTATTTCTGAAATAGTTAACGTTAGTGCTTCGACTACCAAAGATGAAACATACATGTATACCTATTTCTTTGGTAGGTGGCCAAAACTTCCGTTTGCAATAGGGCTATCGACGGAAAGTTTGTGGCCGATAACGAAACTACAAGAATAGTATTTCCAAGGACACAAACATTGTCACTGCATTCACACTCAAGTTGTTATATTGAACAAAGACAGGATATGTTATATTTAGTGCGGATTTCTTTGGCATCAGCAATATATGTTGATGAGAAATATAGAACAAGAATCACCTTTCCCGACTGAGCTGTTTTTGAATGGCGACAAAGTATATCCGAGAAGATATCCAGTATTGACACCTTACATGAGACAAACCCCAGAATATGCAGAGGGAATGTAGAGAAATAAATAGACATATTACACACTATAGAGTAGAGATTGAACACGACATCGGAGAATTAAAAAAAACACAAAGTTATGGGGACTTTGTGGCGATTCACATCTATTGTGACCATAAGTTTCTGCATTTGTGTGTCGTCCGAAAAGACTTATTTACATGATAAAAAAATATCATTTCATTCTACTATGATAAGATATTTTTTATTTCCAATTATGGGCCCCAAAGGGCATAAACATTACAACATCAATATTTTTTTCATAATACAATACAAACAATGAGATAAAAAAAAAAAAAAAAAAGTTAAACGAGAACTATTTAAGTTCTTAAAGAATACGTAGATAAAGAATCTATAGTATGTTTTTTTTTTTAATACTAATGCATTTTATTGCAAGTGTGGTTGATATAGATAACAAACAAGCAGCCCAAAAAGAAAAAAAGAAAAATAGATATCCACATATGTATAGTATACAAAACGTTGGATCAATTAAATATATAATAATTAGCCAAAAAGAAAGTAGAAATTAAACATGTCCATGACTCATCCTGTGTCAGCAGCAAATAGGAAAGCATTATGGTTTCCTAAAGGCAGCTGACACCAGGGGGCGATACCTTATGGGCCATAGGCATGTAAAATGTGTGTAAATGTCTCTTTCCTACCTGTATCAAAAGCAAACAAGGAAGCATCATAGGTAACTTGAATGCAGTTGATACCAGGGGACGATGCCTCAAGGATATAAGAGAACATTTGAATAAATAATATATCTTAACAATTATTTTTTTTTTAATCGGCTAGTATGTTTGCGATATTCAGATGAATATAATTTTCTATGTCCAATCAAATGTATATACACACATAGATTTCCTTTAACTAATCTTCACTAAGGAAGATGTTTGTATATAAAATTACATATTATTTTAAGTAACTCAACATTTTCTACACTAAATAACCAGATAATTTTGCTTTGACTGTTCATATGATTAAAATAAGAATTATATTGTGCAATACTAGCTAACATACAATTTCTATCATCCTCAAATTTGTTACAATCAAATAGAAAATGAGCCTCATCTTCGACAGTATTGGAAGAACATTTATTACATATTCTGTTAATTCGGGGAATACCCTGATATCTACCTAATTCTATTTGTAATCTATGAGAAGATACACGTAATTTAGTAAAACTTCTTCTAAGTTCAAAATTCTTGATCAATGTTAGATATTTTTCAAAACCAAAATTTGTTTTATATAAAAGGTAGGTTTTCAGTTTACTGTCTGAAAATTTATCTATTTGTTTTTTCCAACAGCTAATAAACAATATTGATAGCTTGGTTTGTATATATTTCTTAAATTTGTATAAGGATTCACAAAATGGAGCATTTATGGCATTTGTATAGTCAATACCAAGTATTTTAAAAACAACATTTATTGAACCATACCATGATGTTATATTCATGTGATGTAGTGTCTTTGATTGTGTATATGCCTCTTTTAATAGAGGAAAATTATTACCTAAATTCTCTAATCTATACCAGTACAATAACATTCCTTTTATAATATTAAAATATATTGGAAATCTTCCAAGTTCAGATAACACTGCAGCATTTGTTGTTTTCTTGTGTACCCCAAGTATAAATTTACAAAATTTTATATGAAGTTTCTCACAGGGTAAACCTGAATATAATTTTTCAAAAGATATATCTTCCTTCTTACATTTAGAGGAAAGAGAATTAAACATCCCCCATATTTCGCTACCATATAATAAAATAGGTTTTACAGTGTGGTCAAAAACATGAATACTTGTTTTTACATCAGGATTAAGTGATAAAAGATCTTTCCTTAATTTGAAATGAGCTTTCAGGGATTTTTTGTATAGTTCATTTTGAGCATAACTGAATGAACCAGATGAGCTTAAATATAAACCTAGGTATTTGTATTTTGAAACACATTCCAGATTTATATTCTGAAATGTGAATATCTGTTTTACATGTCTGCCTGCCTTGTTGAAAATCAGCACCTTTGTCTTATTAGTATTCACATTGAGACACCAATCTTTGCAAAATTTATCAAGCATTCCCAGCTTTTCTCGTAGTCCTTCAGCTGATGTAGATAATAAAACAATATCATCAGCATACATTAAACAATGTAGATCTTTGTCATTGACATTAACTGGGTCTCTAGTATCTGACAAATATCTGGGCAAATCATTTATGAATATCTTGAATAAATTCGGACTGAGGTTGTCACCTTGTTTGACTCCAATATCTAATGGGAAAAAATCACTTACTTGATTTTGAATTTTGACACATGATTTGCTAATTTCATACATACTTTTAATAATGTTATAAAAATAAGACCCAGCCCCAATATCTAGTAGTTTAATCTTGATCCCTGTATGTATAACAGTATCAACAGCCTTCTGAAAATCAACAAAACAGGCAAACAGTCTACCTTCTTTTGAATTACAGTATTTGTTAATAAGACAGTTTAAACTATGTATCTCAATTGGGTTTATTTTTTTTTATTTTGAGAAGACCCCTTGTTTTTCGTCAACTGTAATCGTAAGTCTAAGTGTAATCCTAGGGATAGACCTAGTTTCCGCAAATTTCTTATTTCTTATTTCATTTGCATACGTCGTTGAATTTTAAAATGTCTTAAATCTGTTATTCGTTTTTTTGTTGTTCATTTTGTTTTTGTGTGTGTGTGTTTTTAGGGGATATGAGTCGGGGAAGGAGGTGATTCCCTCACACTTTAAAAATGGGGGAGGGAGGAGGCAAAACATATTTCCTTGTTTTGCTTTATTGTTTGTACGTATTTATGCTTTTTTTCTTGGTGCGGAGGGGTACATACAAATTTAGGGGCGTAGGAGCTCAGGTATCATACCCGCATTACATACAAAGGTGGGGGCATTTCTATAACCCCCCCCCCCCCCCCCCCCCAAAAAAAACCACCACTTTTGGCAATTTATTTTGTTATAAAATTATAAAATGGCTACGAAAGAGGACATTAACTTATTTCTATCTAGTATCATGATAGAAAATATAGATCAAAGGTCTTTTTTTTGCTTGTCACATAAAGAAGTCCACCCCCCCCCCCCCCCCCCCCCCCCCCGCCTCGGACTTGACCTGACTACTCGTGCAGAAAAACTATAAGACAACGGTTGTAACCGGCCAGTTTTTTTGTGACCTTTTTTTTGTATCTAATACTTAATCCAAAATTAAAGGTGTTTTATGTCGAACAAAATAACCACGTATTTTGATTTGTCCTTCATATTTGTATTCTATTTCTATCAAAAAATAATGATTACCAATACAAAGGTTTATCCTTTCATTTTACAATAAATGCTATGGCGTATCTACTATGAAACATGTTATTATTTACATTTTGTACCTTAAATGATTCTATATATTTTTGATGGACCAAAGCACATACAATTTCTATAAAACCTCCTATCAGAGTCGTCTAGCTGGACTTCAAATCATACAATTATATTTACTAAGTAAATGTTATAATCGGATGTTAAATGCTATTGTAATTGGCAATGGCAGATGCTTTAAATTTGACTTTCTTTCGTTTACAAGTAACAATCTCATTAGTGAATAAGTGATAAATACAAAATTAATGTATTACCTATAATTGCGTCCGGGGCAGTTATTTTAGAGGACCGTGGGTATTTTGGTGCAACACTTCATTTATCAGTTTTGTAATTTGTGTCTTTGATTTTTTATTAGTATTTTCATTTTTCCGTCCGGTCACGGTATTGTCTATTGGGTATTGATATTTTGATATTTTGATTGAGAATCCGCTCTGTTTACCAATATCTTGTTTAACTTGTAATTACATTCGTGAAATGTTCCGGTGCTTTAAAAAATACTATGTTTTAATAATTCTATACATAGCCTATTGTTTAACAAGGAAGAAGGAAACTTTATATTTCATAAACGTGACGTTTATAGAATAAGATTGTTTTTAATTAGATCCTGTTACTAAAAGTACATTGAGTTTTATAACATGAAATGTCCATTATAAGCTATTTATTACATACATGTAATTCAGGTATTCATTACCTTTAAATGGGTCCTTTTATGCCTACGCAATTCAAATTTTCTTAAAGAAAACCTAAAATCATGATTTCAAAATTGTTATAAAAATTGTCAATAAGTCACAAAGTACTGTTCCTAGTAACTGATAATTTTGTAAACAAAAGTTCCATGAGTTCATATACAAAAGGGTGAGGATACCAAGGATAAAGACAATCAAGTGGTACTACTAAACAGACTAATAAGAAGATGTGGGTATGAGTGCCAATGAGACAACTCTCCATCAAAGTCACAATTTGTAAAAAGTAAACCATTATAGGTCAAAGTATGACCTTCAACAAGGAGCCTTGGCTCACACCGAACAGCAAGCTATGAAGAGCCCCAAAAATGACTAAGAGTAAAACCATTCAAACAGGAAAACCAACGGTCTAATCTATATAAAAAACGAAAAACGAGAAACACTTATGAACCATATCAACAAACGACAACCACTGAACAACAGATTCTTGATATGAGAAACAGCAAAAAAGACAACCACTCAATTACAGGCTCCTGACTTTGGGCAGGCACATATAGAATATCAAGCCTGTATTTCAGATACTAAGGGTAATATTTCAACCATATCTGGTGAATGGAATGATTGCAAGGTGCATATATCGGTCTAACAGTTTTCATCTGATATTGATCTCGTTTTCATGATTCATGATTGGTTTTGATAAAGTTTGAGTTCTTAAATATACACATCTGCCATATTCGGTGGATAGAATGATTGCAAGGTGTGCAAGTCATTCACGTAGTTCATCTGACCTCGACCTCGTATTCATGATTGATTGGCAATGTTACGTTTTCATGGTAAGGAATAAATCTGTCTTACATGTAAACTGCTGTATGCGTTTTGTCCGTTCTGATAAATAATTGTGTCCAAAACAACGTATTTACTACTATCGGCGATTTGGATTTTGATTGAACCTTAGGTATCTTCTTCCATTTGTTTTACAATACTTTTGTTCGTTATACTCTTATATGAAATAAAAAAAAAAGATGTAAAGTGTTTCTGCTGATTTTGGAATATCTATAATCCTGTTTTAGATAATTTATTGAGGAGAGGGCTTTCATAACCAAACAGAAACAAAACGGTTATCAATATGTGCGTATTCTCGAACTCATATCTAAAGTGTGTATCGATTCAAAATTACACCACTATAATATTTCCTAGAATACTATAAATATAATGATGTAATAGGAAAACCGAAATTAAAATACAAGTTTCTGATGTGTGATGTTGTCTTTTCCTATCATAATGAAGGTAGGAATTCCCACTATATTTTCTAAAATATTTGAATTGCTAAATTTTAAGGCATTATATTACATGTATGTGTTTCGATATGAATGAAACTAAACAAAAATAAACCGGAAATTTACACAATATTAGTGAAATATTATTCTATAAAAAACTACAACTATAAGCTTGCAAAAATACCCATACCCTTTATACTGTTCAAAACTTGTGGGAGGGTTGCGCGTTAGCAAACATTCGTAACCCCACCATATTACGATGAGTCTGTCCCAAGTCAGGAAGTTTATTGCATTTATTCAAAAAATTATGTATATATATATATATATATATATATATATATATATATATATATATATATAAGTGCCTATAAAAAGCAGCACATGACATACAAATCTATGGGAGTGTGGATTAATCAGTACAGAGATTAATTCAATTACACAAATAAAATTATAGATTGCCTAACAATGTAATTTTAACACACTATTTAGTATGTAAATATAAGAATGTTTAAAATATTTACAAAATGATGAAAATAAACGCAATATTTCGCTAGACTAACTAGCTTTATCAAGCGTGCATCTATCCAGGTGAAATCGGATGTAGATGATAAGAAACTTTTGCAGCTCAATGTATATGTTGCACTTGAATTTAGCTGCCTTGAAAATAATACATAATTTGGATGAAGTTCAAGATTTTTACAAAATTGGTAGTTGAAGTTAGCAACGTCCATTGGCCAATATTACAGGATAAAAAGGACGATATTGTGTACTAAATTATTCTTTATCTTTCCTGTATCTTTTCTCATCTTTTTCGTTAAGACCATCAGGTTCTAAAGTGTGGAGTTGGTGGATCCAAAAATTTTTGGAGTTCTTTCATCAGCTCCGTTACTAAACAAAATTATACCATCTACTCAAATTCCAACTGTAAAACGGAGAACTCAATTTATATATTAACATGTGACACATGTGGCATTCAGTATGTGGGAGAAACAATGGACAAATTTAATATTCGGCTCAATAACCATCGTTCATGGTACAAAACCAACAAAAACTGTCCTCTCACAAGACATCTTCGTTCAACGAAACATTCTTTTGATAATGTTACCTTCCAAATCATAGAAGTCAACGCCGAGTGGGACACCACGGCGAGAAGGAGAAGAGAAAATTTTTGGATCCACCAACTCCACACTTTAGAACCTGATGGTCTTAACGAAAAAGATGAGAAAAGATACAGGAAAGATAAAGAATAATTTAGTACACAATATCGTCCTTTTTATCCTGTAATATTGGCCAATGGACGTTGCTAACTTCAACTACCAATTTTGTAAAAATCTTGAACTTCATCCAAATTATGTATTATTTTCAAGGCAGCTAAATTCAAGTGCAACATATACATTGAGCTGCAAAAGTTTCTTATCATCTACATCCGATTTCACCTGGATAGATGCACGCTTGATAAAGCTAGTTAGTCTAGCGAAATATTGCGTTTATTTTCATCATTTTGTAAATATTTTAAACATTCTTATATTTACATACTAAATAGTATGTTAAAATTACATTGTTAGGCAATCTATATATATATATATATATATATATATATATATATATATATATATATATATAAGTCTTATATGCTATATTGAAAAAAAAGGAACAGTTACATTCAATATGAAACAACTATGATAAGTGTAATCAGGTGCGGATCCGGCCATTTTTTAAAAGGGGATTCCAACCCAGGATAAAAAGGGGGTCCAAACCATATGTCCCCATTTAAAGGCATTGATTGTCAATAAAAAGGAAGGTTCAAACCGCCTAAACCCCCTCCCCCTGAATCCGCCACTAATGGACAGCACCTTTGTTGTACTAGATTTTACCGATGTAAACGTTCTTGCCCCTGTTGGATCAAAACATGAATTTTCTAACAGACATGTTTACACAAGAGATGCATGCTATGTAGCTATATATATATATACCTCTGGAAGTCTGTTGATGTTATATCGTCAGTATTACTCCTAGGGAGGAACCATTTAACTTTAAAAGGGTTTTTTTTTTGTCTGAGTCAGAAAAATGTTATCGCACAAAGCGCAATCAATTTAATTTAGTTTTTCAACGCTATCAATCAAATTATTGTTTTCAATATTTAACATTTATATAACATGTTTCAAACATAATAAAATACACATCAAGCGTATGATCTAAGTAAATACCGACCAGCAGACCAAAGCCAATTAACTAATAAAACCTCAATGCGTTGACCTTAATAGACGAATTGATAAGAGAATTACTGGCGTGAACAATGATTAGAGATATACAACTAAATATAAATAAACCTTGACCGCAGATAATTGATAGCTATTAACGACCACTCTTATAAGAACGATCACAGACACTATACCATAATTACAAAAGTAGTTATTGTTGATATAAAGCCTTACACGTCCAGCAGGAAGTATTTCAAGATACCCAGTCTGATATTGTTGAAGTACTGAAAAAATATAAAACATGATAAAATAATTATTTTTATTATGCAAATATTTGGGCTTAAGGGCAACACGTTATGTTACAGAAAACTTCCTTGGCGTCATTGAATAAAAGCGATGAATGTAAACTAACTGACGACAACATTATACTTAACTATCCGAGCAGTGTGCGCGGCACACTGTGTGAATGCTTGAGGATATTTTTTCTCTAGTATCATGTAATTCACTCAGTTCTGTCATATTGTAAATCAAGAACAAAACAAATTACATGCTACCTGCAGTTGACACAAAGCACACAGTATGTACATAAAATGATAGTGTGTTCTCAGATAATTAAGGATAATTTGCCGCTAAAATACTGTGCCTGAGCTAGCCACATATCTTTGACAGAAATGCGTCACCATAGGAGTATTTGCATACACGTGTGTGTACGTCTACCAGTCTACTTGTCTCAGAGTACTCTAGCAAGCCGTTCCCGAGCGGTATAGCCTTACTTGATTTTCCACGTGGTACCGCATAAGAGTAAATCTTTGTGGGCATAGACCGACGTGAAATAGAGCTGTTGAGCAATCAAGATGAGACTATTCCTCGTTAAGGTACGTAGGCACCCTAACTACTCAGAAAAATTTGGGGAACGATATTATATTTGGCCAAAATAAAATATCATAGCCCACAACGAAATATGCAACGTTATGTTGCCTGCCCAAGTTGCATATTGAGTAACCCCAAAATTTGAAGATGTTGTGCCTGATGAAGCCTTGTGTATTGTTAAAATTAAAGTTGATCTAGAGAAAATTAATGTCAATATAAAAATCCTTAACCACAATATTGAGATCAACGTGAAAAGAAAAGACACAAGGCTTGGATGTAGGCCATGTTACAAAGTTATAACCGATCGCGGATTTAATATCCGATTTAAATGTTCTACTGTAGCGTTTAAAACAATTGATTTCCAACGTCAAAGTGATTGTATCATCCTGTCCTCAATACCTTTAGAACTAGCGCTAGTGGCCGCACCTGATCGAAAGGAATGTCCGCTATAATCCTTTTCACTATATTCTAATGCCATGAGTATTGTTTTAAGCTTGCTTATAAAATAGTTCCGGGAAACTGGGTTTCCGATTTCTTCAACGAAAAACGAATCATTGTGCTTGCGTTTATAGGTTTCGTCTTACACTCGGCAGCTGGAATAGCAATTTATACGAAAAAGCGATGTCATCAATCCTGAACAATGAAATTATAATACCTTGTCAGAAAATATCTGTCTTTGTAGCTTTTGAATTTATAGTTACTTCGCTTTCTGAAACGAAACATCTGAAATAGCAATTAATACGGACAAGCGATGCCATCAATCTTGAACAATGAAATTATAATGCTGCTAGCCGCGCCTGATTGAAAGGAATGTCCGCTAAAATCGTTTTGTCTAATTGTGTGACTGGACAAAATATCTCTATGCAGTCTAAATGGACTTCGGTCGGACAATAAATGCTATTCTTGTAGTTGATACAATGTATTTGAAAAAATTACGTCGGTGAAATAGTAATAATATGTCAAATGTAAATATAAACAGTGATGAAGATAAGTGTCAGCAAAAGTTCTAAATTGCAGTTTTTCACGCGATCGTATGTATTTAGGCCTCTTCAATAACTTCAGTTGATGTCAGTTCTTCACATAAATACGCTATAAGTATCACTTATCCAATTGGTTGAATGACAGATAAAGAGCTTCTCCTCCATATTCCAAATATGAAATAAAGAAAAAACGAATGTAACTGTGTGCACAATATCTGGTATCATTTAACATACTAAACCTAACTATGTAATAATCAACCAAATTACACAAAAAAAACCAACTACTAGTTAGAAGTAAAATAATAGTTTCAATCAATCCAACCATTACATACACATGTATCGTGACATCTGAACTTGTGATGAGTTAGATGTTTGCCCTATGTTGAAGTGTCAGTGTGACTTTCAGATAAAGGACGGCAATAAAAGCATATTGTGATATTGTGTCATGAATTGATATATACCATATCCTTCTAACTTGCTCATGGTATGTAATCGTTGTCGGGGACAAATGTATATATATTAGGATAAAACGTTAAGTTGCATGACTTGTCTATCATTCTTTTTGTCATGGAACCTTAATTTCGTTAATTTCCTAATCTGTAATCAGATTTACGTAGGTAAATTGATAAGGTCGTCGTTGTTGAGTACTTGAAAGTTAATTGTTTGATGAACTATAACAGACAGTCTGAATGACTGTTAGTTTAATGTACAAGCAGTTTGTGGACTAGAGATAAATGATATTTGATGGGTGTTAGAAAGTGTCGAAAACTTCCATGAAGTGAATATAAATATATGACATGCGGGAGAGTCGAGTATGAATAGTTACAACGAATGGACATGTATATGCTTAACCATGTAAATTTGGTAAAGTGTATATATCCATGTATGTACATACATTTTGTAAAATTGTAAATGTGAAATTGCATTTTTAAATCAATGCATAGGAAGAACCCCGTGGCTTGTATATGTATTGCAAACAATAACAAATCTATACTACTAAAGGAAGAGACCGATTTCATTAAGCCGCAACTCCTCTTAAACCGTACAAAGTCGGAAATGTTTGTGAAATGACGTATAAATGTAGTGTTTTGTACTTCCTAAATTTGTCTTTGAAACAACCTTTTTCCACAGAAAACGCCAATTTAAAAAAAAAAAAAATATATCCAAATTCGGAGACCGTTATCGATCAGTGTCATATACGCTTTCGCGCATGCTCAGTCAGTCAGGGGTTGATTTCTGATGAAGTACTATAGATTATTTTTCATCCGATTTCGATGGGATTTTTCCATTGTGTTACTCATTTTTGATCCCTTAAAAAAAAACTACTGAAAATCACACATTGCCACACTTTTAAATGCATTGACCGTGTCCAAATCCTTACTGTATCCACCTTATTACTGTGTCAACACTCTTTGTTTCAACACTTGCCCAATTGTACCGCGATTTCGCGGGCATCTTCTAGTACCATATAATAAATGTGTTGTAATCCGATGATTATACTCTCATTCTCATGATTCTTGTGAATCCGTAGCATAGTGTCAAGTTAGAGCCTCTATGCAGAACGTAGTCTTGTTGAGTGTTAACAATAATAATGTATCATGATCTATAAGAGTATAGTGTAACGTTTACTAAATACAACCTGGTGTAACATCTCTGTAAATCATAGTTCCATATGTACATGGTATACAAAATCTGAAGTCTATGTGCACGTGCTAAATCAGGTGATCACCATAAACATGTCAATGATAAAAAAAAAATATTAAACAGAAAATTTTACATTAAAGATGAACTTATGCACTTGCGAACCTTGTGTAACACCACAATTCTTTAAAAATAAAAGATATATAAAAGTAAATATAAATAAACAGAAAGTAATTGTTTCTGTCTCTGACTACACGCGTGCGTTCTATGAATGTCCAAAATATATATACAACATCGTGAACTCAATTAGGCGCAATAAATTCTCTTCTGTAGATCTATATCGAGTGAATGTGTAGATAATTCAAATGATCATGCTTAATTGCTGCTCGTCAGTTTCAAACTGCACGCATAATTTGTTGTATGACCAAAATATGAATTGAGATGACATGTCTATCGATTATTAATCATTTAAAAGTATCTATTTTAACGATAGCTTTCAGAAACAATGAAAAATCTAGAAAATAAAATAAATTACAATAAACTGACCTGTCTAGAAGATAAATTTGTACCAGATTCTCAAGACACGTCTAAAAATGTTGGTATACCAGTGCAATCTTATCTGTAAGCCAATATCCACTCCGAGTCATTAGCAGAAAATATCGACATTGACCGAAACGCAAGCGTAAATAACAAACTAGTGAAAAATTCTGACGTACGTTTAGTGTTGTATACTAGATATATTTATATACATAGTTGTTACCATTTGAAATATAGCATCCATTTCTATATGAACAAATAATTGCGTAGCGTCTAATAGAACACATCACTAGTAATCAGCCTACTCGTTTCCAAGTAAATGTAATCTCACAAATTGCAAAATAAAGCATTATTCCCATCCGGATCCGTTTCGACACAATCTAAAGTGTCAAATATCGAGTATAATTTTAAATCTTCATACCTCTTGTTGAAAATGTTGCGGGTGTATAATATAAACACAATAAGTATACTGTCGTAATTCGTATAGTTATGTTGGCATTGTAAGAATAGTTATGAAATAACCAAACAAAATTGATTTGAATTTTTGCACTGCTACTGCTACTAAATAATTAATGCAACTGACTGAATAAGCCTGACAAAGATTGAAAATTAACACGTGCACCAATTTCATGAGACGGTTAAGATCTTTGAATATAGTTTACATTGACACAAATGTCGATTTTGTCATCAAAAAATTAAAACATAACTAAATTTGTATTCTTTTCAAACGGAATGTATAAATACACATCCACGTTTTTTTTTCTATTTAGAGGTTAACTCCTAACTATCCTACTGCCTGTCGATACTTTTATTTTTGGCATTGCACAAGTCATGTCTTCATTGACTGTCTATGACGTTAAAATACTAAATCCCTGGGATGTGTTTTAGTTGATTTTAGTCTGTGATGCATGATTTTATATTATTAATTGTTTTGGCTTTTAACTAGCTTTCAGTTACTGCGAGTACTCTCAAATCGTACTTTCTTGTTAATTTGACCTGTTGATACAATTTGTAATGCTTTTTTGTTATTTAATGCTTACTTATTTAGGGTTATATCTAGTCTCTCTATTTTTAATATATACCAGCTTTGATAAATGATTGGTATGACTATAAATTTTCACATCTGTTCTCGTACTATGAACAACAAAATCATTTATTTTGTAAAAAATATTTCCGTTCTCCATTTATACTGTATACCTTACAACACAATTATTTTCATTTACCTGTGTACTATATTCTATTTGGCGGCATTTTGTTCAAGGTTATGTTAGACTTTCTGAAATTATTTAACATCTTACAGCAGTATACTACTGTTGCCTTTATTTATCCACCCCTTATTTTATTGATTATTTGATGTGGTTATGTCATTAGGCAATGTGGTTTTAACATTACTTGATGTGTATGTGACATAACGTAATGTAGTTGTTTCATTGCATGATGTGGTTTTGTTATTTCGTAATAATGATTTGTCAATTCTTTATATGGCTTTAACATTACGTAATGATGTTTCAAAATTTGACGATTTTACACTACATAATGTGTTTGTTTCAGTATTTGATGTGGTCATGTCATTCTTTGATGAGGTTATCCCATTACTACTACGAGGTAAAACCACGTCAGGGGCGTAGCTACATTCTTAATGAAGTGGAATCACAAACTATAGGGCGAGGGGCCTGGGGGGAGCCTAAGGCCCCCAGTTGGTCCAGGGCTAAGCCCTGGTTAGGGGGCCAGGGGGGGCGAAGCCCCCCGGAAGCTCCGCATATATAGCGTTTCAAAACAATCACAACCGAAATAAAACTTGGACATTTTTGTTGTGGTTTTTTGGTCAACTATTTGTTTAACTTCTTGTCGCTCGCGTTTTTTGTACGTGAAAGCTTTTAAAATCACGGAGATTTGTTCCATATGCTTTATTTGTATTGAGCAAAGTAGATTTAAAAAAAAACAATAAACATAAACACAATACTATATGTGGAGTTTCTGTTAGCAAAACATCATGGATACCAAATACTTGGTGGACACGTTCTCATATATTTTGCTTAACATATGTATTTAGATGTTTAAAAATTTTGTGGTTAAACTCTACAAGAGAGAGATGGGAATTTCGAATTTTAGGTAGTTAGGAATATTCGAAGTTGAAATTAATGAACTTTTTCAGAGAAAATGGTACTTTGATCACGATCTTTTTCATGATCTGCGTTTCTAATTAGCCAGCTAATTAACAAATGCATATGCATTCGACCAGTTGTATGGCAATATCTAGATGATAACAGTGAAGATACGTGTAATAAAAGTTTGGTGTATCTTTCGAACAAGAATCAGCAGTTTAGTGTCCAACTCGGACAGACAGTTCTTTTTAAAATTGAATGACCTAATAGTCCAGTAAAACGAGTTAGAATTAACAATTTATTTAAATGGTTTTACAATCAACCATTCGTATAGCCGGCCCATATAGAAATGACTTCGAATTATCGAATCTATATAAAAGATTTTTTTTGGTAAAATAAATAAAAACGTAAACATGTACTGGAAAATGTGTACTTTTTTTTATAAAAACAGCAGTTCCAACTTCTCTTCTACTAGTATACGGAAACTATTGATTGATTGAATGGTTATTAATGTCCGGTATCAAATATATTACATGCACACAGGACGAGATACGTTGATGTGATGTGAAAATGAACTATTCGTGTTGTCAAGACCTACATACTTGGTCAATATTGAACTAGTTCACAAGGTAACAGTCATTATTCCCGGATCGATACGAGTTGAAGAGTCTTCATTCTAGTAAGATGTGTGTTTTGGGGCGAAGCGGAAAATAATAATTTTTAAGTTTTTTTGTTAACCCTAAAGGGATTATGTTTTTTTTTGCACTCAAAGCGAGTATACGGTATGGTTGTGGTACCAACAACTATGCTGGTATTTTCTAAACAATGCCCGTAATATAAAAAGTTCCTCTAAGTTTACACTAGTTGTATGTATTTATCGTACACATACATGTCTTACAGGATTAAAAATTCCGCTGCATGTGTATTCCTCTTGCTTTTATTCTTTGTGCAGTTTTTAAAATGCATACATAGAAAGACCAATTCCTATATGTTAACTTTGTCCCTCACTCTCTCTCTCTCTTTTTTTTTTTTTTTTTTTTTTGTGAAAACGACGTGGATGCACGTGCTGCCGTGCCTCCGGGTAGCTACGCCCCTGCACGTGACCATTTTGGAAAAAAATATGTATTATTTTTAGACCGATTTCCATATGTCGCTTGTGTAATGCGCTTTGAATGAGTACCGCTATTCATTAAGTTAAAGTTCAAATTAAAGTTCAAGTTGTTGTTCATAGTTATTTGGTATGAAAAAGGGGAACGACAGACAAAATTAAGAAAAAAAGTACTAAAACATTTACAGTAATTCGGACATAAGGGGGATATCCCAAACCCACTTGCCGGTTTTTCCTTAGTTCTCAAATGGAAGCAGTATTATGACAAATTCGTAAATGATTACAAGGAACACTGCTTTATCTTGGTCCTGAAGAATAACTCCCATACAAGTTTTATAACAAGTCATGGAGGTTTACAAATTTATCATGTCAAAATAGTTTAATTCGGTAATATTCAATGCCAAAAAAAAACTTACATAGAAATAAAAAAAATGTGATATGATTGCTAATGAGACAACTCTCAACCACATACCAAATGACGTAGAAGTTAACATATATGTGTGACTGTATGGTCTTTAAGAATGATCAAAATTCACATAGTAAGTTTAAAAAGGTCTCGAAATGAAAAATATAAAAACAGTTCAAACTAGAAACCTAACAACCTAAATGATGAAGACGCCGACTAAGCAACAAAGCATCAATTCTATAAAAAAAGAATTCTCCAGGTTTTTTTTAGCGTGTATGTTCATTTGAACATATGAATATTAAACTTTTTTTATTAATTGCAGTTTCTGATATACCACGCACTAATTGAAAAAACATTTTATTTTGAAATATCTGTTTCACAGGTGACGACGAATAGGTTCCAGTTGTCGTAACCACAATCTCGTCATCTTTTCCCCGAATGTAAACTACCAAAAAACCAAATCACTTGGTTTGTACTTTCACGAATAACACGACGGGTGCCACAAGTTAAAGCAGAATCCGCTTACCCTTCCAAAGCACCCGAGATCACGCTGATGGATTTATGTTACCCAGTCATACTGATCTATTTAGTTGAGCCAATCAAAACTGTCTTTACATTTTCTTCTTATGCTGTGCTATGATATACTAGGTTAGGATAGGGATTAGCGCTTACATACATGTTAAACTCCGCCGCGTGCACTTTCTTTAAATGCCTGCCCCAAGTCAGGAACCTGTAGTTCAATGGTTGTCGTTGTTTCATGTGTGTCATATTTGTTTTTATACGCCCGTCAACATTTTGACGGGACGTATTATGGTATACAAATGTCGTCTGTCCGTCTGTCCGTCTGTCTGTCCGGCGTAAACATGTCGCACCGTAATTGAGAACGACTTATCCAAATTTCATAAAATAAGATTAAAACTTTTTGAGTTACGGGACTTAGTAACTAAAACAGGTGTGTGTTTTTTTTTCACATGTCGCGCCGTATCTCAAAAACAATTTATGATTATTGCTTAAAACTTTACACACTTCTTAGTTATATTAATCTTAAGATCTGTATACTTTTTGGTGATGATTCAAAATTTTATTTTAGAGATATTGAGTATTTTGTTAAAAAAGGGGGAGGGGTTTTTCACATGTCGCGCCGTATCTCAAAAACAGTTTATGATTATTGATTAAAACTTTACACACTTCTTAGTTATATTAACCTTAAGATCTGTATACTTTTTGGTGATGATTCAACATTTTATTTTTGAGTTATTGAGTATTTTGTAAAAAAAGGGGGAGGGGTTTTTCACATGTCGCGCCGTATCTCAAAAACGATTTATGATTATTGCTTAAAATTTTACACACTTCTTAGTTATATTAATCTAAAGATCTGTATACTTTTTGGTTTTGATTCAATGCGCCGTATGTCAGAAACTATTTATGATTATTGCATAAAAATTCACACACAAGACGACGGCGTATCATGCGCTCATGGGGCAGCTGTTTATTCGTAGATTGTTTCGCTAGAAACTAGACCATTAGTTTTCTCGTTTGAATTGTTTCACATTTTCACGTGGTGGTCTTTTGTAGCTGACTATACGGTGTGTTGAAGGCTGTACGGTTGCCTATGATTGCTTGCATCCACTGCATTATACTATGGTGGATAATTTTCTCATTGGCAATCACACCACATCTAACTTTATTTCAATTTCTATGTTGTGTTTTGTATGCTGTAATATTGTTTATCTTTTGTACGCATACCTACCCCTGAACCCTCTTTTCGGAAGCTCGAGCAAAAGCCCTTGATCCACAATAAAAAAATTGAACTCATATTAGATAACTCGAATTTCAACTCTTAATCTTAATCTAAATGAGACACAAATAAGGGTTTACCTCGAACTCTACGCCAAAAGGTGACTCAAATTTAAAGTTGAAGTCCAATTGTAATTCTGAACTCTATCTTTAAATGTGACTCAAACTCGAAGTTCAACTCGAAATTTGGTATCTGGTTGAGAGTTGTCTCATTGGCAATCATACCACATTTCTTTATTTCTATATAAGGTTTTTTTAATGCATTTAATATAACCGAATTAAACTGTTTTGACATGATAAATTTGTAAACCTCCATGAATTGTTATAAAACTTGTATAGGAGTTATTCTTCAAGATCAAGATAAAAGCATCTACAGAAAAACATGTTTTCCTCCGTTAAGTTTACCGGTTAATGTACAGTCAGTCAATATTTAATTTACGCTTTTACACTGACAGCAGAATTATCCGGCGAGACACAGGGTTAATAAGAATCTTTACTTTATTTATTAATTTACAGCTTCCATTTGAGAGGAAAAAACGGCAGGACCAAATGGTTTTGGATATGTCCGAATTACTGTTAATTTTTTAGTACTTTTTTTCTTATTTTTGTCTGTCGTTCCTTTTTTTCATACCAAATAACTCTGAACAACAACTTGAACTTTAATTTGAACTTTAACTTAATGGATAGCGGTACTCATCCAAAGCGCATTACACAAACGACATATGGAAATCGGTCTAAAAATAGAACATATTTTTTCCAAAATGGTCACGTGGTTTTACCTCGTAGTAGTAATGAGATAACCACATCAAAGAATGACATGGCCACATCAAATACTGAAAAAAACACATCATGTAGTGTAAAATCGTCAAATTTTGAAACATCTTTACGTAATGTTAAAGCCATATAAAGAATTGGCAAATCATCATTACGAAATAACAAAACCACATCATGTAATGAAACAACTACATTACGTCAAGTCAAATACACATCAAGTAATGACAAAACTTTTTCGCCGCGAAGTTTTGCTAACGTTATTCACGAAAATTATGTGGTCGACTCAACTGTTACACCTTTGCGCATATAAAGTTTCAAGTTTGAAGATTAAATTCATCACAACGTTGAAACGCTGCCACGCTTAGGTTGAACCCTACTATTCGAAACTTGATGTCGTCATCGGCCGTCTCCAGTGCGGAGTGTCCAAAAGTGAGGTAGCAAGAACTGAAAATGTTAACCAGAGCACAATTTCGCGACTTTGGATCAGATACCAGCAGACTGGCTGTACTAAGGACCGCCTGAAGAGTTGACGGCCTCGCCTAACGACCCCTGCACAAGATTGCTACATCCGGGTTTGTCATCTACGGAATCGAACCGTTGCCATAACAGTCACAGCAGTTGGGATACCAGGATTGAGAAGAATATACTCACAAATAGTCCGCAATCCGCATTTTGGACCCATTCTGAGGCTGATACACAGACGGAATAGAGTCCGTTGCAGAACAGATTTAGGGGCAGGTCATATCGCAACCGGCGCATAAACTGGTTCAGTGATGAGTACAGTTTAATGCTTCAGAAACGTGATGGAATAACTCGTGTCTACCGGCGCATGAATGAACGTTTTGCTTCATTGTGTGTCCAAGAAGTGGATATCTTCGGTGGAGGAATTGGCATGATGTAGCGGCGGCTATCTCTAATGACCGTAAAACGGAATTGGTGCATGTTCCATTTAATTTAACGGCTCAAAGGTACTGAGACGAAATTATCCAACCTCACATTATGTATTTTATTGGCCGACAGAGGGAGTTACTCCAGCAGGACAATGCTACATTGTAGGCCTCACACAGCGCGTTTAACAATGGATTACCTTGAGCAGAATAACATCAATGTGCTACCTTGGTCTAACAAATTACCGAAGTTGAATTTTATTGAGAATCTGTGGGACCTCTGCAAAAAATGAAACGCATAATGGATTTTAAGAATTTTGATACATGTATTTTGAATGGAAATTTTACAATTACTAATAAAGAGATTCACTCAAAACATGTTTGATTGAGAAGATGACAGTCAATTCCTTCAATATTGATGAATACAAGTCAATTTATCCCAATTAGAGTTGTTTCCGGTGCCATTAAAGTTGCTACCTTGCTTGACCATCTCTCGCTTCTAAAACTGCTACGCATCTCCTTGGCATGGATGATATCATTGTTCTAATGTTGTTGCGTGGAATTGCTCGCTATTCCTGTTGCAACATGTGTCGGAGCAGATCAAGGGTCTGATGCATGGGTTGACGCTGGCACACACGTTTATCCAGTTGATAAGTGCTAATATCTAGAATCTATACAGTCTCACATTCATATGCTATTTTTTATACCTAGTGTATTCAAATTTTGTTTTAAATAGTATTATTCTAGTGTATGTTAATATTAATTGCTAAAAGAATATATAATTTGCTTAATCTAATGTTATAACATACAAATTTCAGGCGTACAATGAATAACACGTCACGTTATAAATAATAATCATCGATATAATATATACTATATATGCAATGTAATTATAAACTGTATAAATTGCATAGTCTGAACATTCTACTTTTTGGAAGTAAGTGAAAGTACTTGTCTAAAGGAGATATGAAGATTCATTTACAATCGGAAAATGTATATGGTAGGTTCGAACGTAGATTTGATTGTATTGTGTTTTAATCGCGAATTATTTTGATTCTAAATGTTAACTATAGCACAACGGATACCCTTGAAATGTTAATATTCTGGAACATGACATTTTTTTCACATTTAAATGCAATAATTAAAGAAAATACACTCTTAAAATGTATATTCAATGTTGGAACGAATAAAATTCTATAGCCGTCCAAAATTTGAAAAATGGACAGTTTTTGACGATTTGTCAACGAATAAATTTCCATAACTTCGCATTGTCATATCAGTTTTTTTATATAAAAAAAACTCATTACAGTAGAGATAAACAAGTGTCAGGAAAACTGCTGAAACCGTTTTTCAGTTATTGTCCGAAAAATCGAATATCACCCCTTTTTTATGGACAAAGTCCAAATACTCCAAAAAGTAGAATCAGATTTTTTATTACATCGAATTAAGAAACTTTTGGCAATATATTTAAACAATTCCCCAAAAATCCATAAACATCGCTTAGAGCATTTTACAGTTATGGTTAGAAACCTGGAAAATCCCCCATTTCTTTTTGGAAAATATCCCATATATCAGAAACGTAAAATCTAAAATGTATTCAAATTGAAATAAAGCTTACGTAAAAAGAAATAAAAAAAAATCACAAAAGTTTCATAAAAATTGGTGAAATTGTTTTTGAGTTATTGTCAATAAAGCTGTTATGTTGGCGATAAACGAACGGACAGGACAGACAACGGTATACCATAATACGTCCTGTATACGGGCGTATAAACACTTTTCTTATGATAAAAGGTAAAAAAAATGTTTTTAAATATGTTTATCTTTATCTTTGTAGCATGCTATTGGTTGGAAAATTGAACCAAAAAGAACAAGTGCATACGGAATCCTAATCTCTTTCCATACACATATTTTAAAGTGTTCTAATGATACAGTTTCCCGAATTTAATAACGAATTTTATTTTTGTCAGTGTGACCCTTATTATGCCATATTGAGTAAGATACGGTTACTGACATTTCATTTAACGTGTTTAAAGGGAGATAACACAAAACATGTTTAGCCACAAGGAAAAACAAATTATATGATGCTTAACTAGATAGAAAAATCCATTTTGGTCACGGAGGAGCGGAAATAAGTTAACAGAAAACCATATAATTTGCTTTAAAGTTAAATAGGGGTTCCCTCATGAAGGAAATAATAAAATCTTATGGTTATCATTTTTTTAATTTAAATTCTGTTTTCTCTTTATCATATTACCTACCAGTTTCAATTTTTGTAATTCGAAACTTCTTTGCTGAGAACGTCCCAAACGTATTGTAGAGTCCAATTGTTTACAGTATTTGCAAGGTAGACAATTTTCCACTTAAGCAGGTGTTTTTTTGGTTGTTTTTTTTTTTTTTTTTTGCCTTAATGTCATGTTTTTCTTGATATCGACAAAGAACATGAACCTGATTTCATATACATTTTGTTGCAGGAGCATTTTGGAAATGAGTATTTTGCTTGGGAAGATTTGAAAAAAAACAATGCTCAATACAGGATAAAAAGAATATTTTCGTGCATTTATTATTGCGATGTTTAATACTGATTCTAAAATGACGTTCTTCTTTCACTTTGGAAACAAAGCCATGTTCTAATTGCAATATAATATGGGCTGCACGTGATTGACGCCATAATTTAAATTTTAACAACGCCGGAGATCATGACCATGCACATTTGTGTTGGTCGCTAGGTGCATGATTGTGTATCTGTTCATTTTTCATTGCGGGACACGGTTGATTTCCTATATCGTTTTGTTTTCATCAAATCAAAATGACTGCCTTACGAACGTGTACTATAGGTCCGCTTCGTAGTACATAAAGTTCTAAATTTTACAATTAGAATCGAAATAATTCGATCATGACATGCTCTATGCTCATTTACCACGGGTATGCATTATGTTTGTCGACATTTTACCAGTCGCTGACGCTCGGTATAAAGATATTGCCAAATATAATGGCTACCAAAGTTAAAATGAGCATAGAGTATGGCATGGTAGAATCATTTCTTAAATAAAAATACGAGTTCAATTAAATAATTTAAGGAAATGATGCATACAACAATGCTATGATATCTGTAAATGCGAGTTTTTTTTTTAATTTATTTTCGAAACCTCCCTTTTAGAAATTTCTGCAATACTGCAATCGTCGCAAGATTTTTTGAATTTCAAAGCATTCTGCACAATTAAATGTAAGGAATAAATGTGAACAAAAAAGAAATTAATTTGAAAATAAATAAGACCAAAAACAGAGGAAAATGAGAATTGCTGCCATCTGAATTTAACTGAAATAGAAGGAGATAATACTTCGTTTGTGCCAAAAACTTGTGTACGATTCAAAATATTTAAGACGACCAAGAATGAAACTGATATTCTGGCAAGATACTGATAAATCAATATGACCGTATGTTCTTTAATAAGAAAGACGTGAACTGCACTACATTTCTACCGATACTATACCTACTGTGCTTCGTTATTTTCATTCATTCGGGTTTCTCTTTCTGTTCTTAATTAAATGTATTTATTATATGAATAGCGTGTTATATGGCACAGATATACGAAAGAAAGTAGAACACAAAACTGTATTGATGTTATCCTGTCACGCTGATAAACCTACATTATATGACCTAGTATATATCTGCAATGACCTTGACCTGAATAGTAATGTTTGTAAACAAACCAGTACAGGCAAATGACAGGTAGGGGTAATTTATTATTTTTGCTTTCAAACACCATCGTTTGATTATATGCATATATAATATATAAATTTGTTTACGAAATAAACGATGATGCTAAAGTAGTAATTCTTTATTTTGCAACGTCTAATGATTTAAATATGACATATATCAATTCGCTAATAAATCACCAGCAGTCTATCATGACTGTATTTACACCTCAAAAACTACTCTGTGTACAGATTTGCATGTGCAGTTGGGAAAGTTTTAAGGCCTGGAATCCACTAGATATACCTGTATCAACACATGGAACGTAAGCGGCCCGGTCAAAGGGCATAGGGGAAAAACCGCTTACATCATTGAGCACGTAATAATAAACATTGTCATTGATCGCCAGAATCACTACTCGAGTTGAAAATGTATTAAATCTTGCAAATTATACCATTTTAAATAGTTATATAATCCATCAGGTTAGTAAAAATACAAAAACTTAGCCAGTGTATATCCTTTCAGAGGTGCAAAACCATACTTTGTCGTACACAAGCCGTGACAAGGTCCTTTTAGCTGTTTAGGTCACGGTCTTCTGCATTACCTAACTGAAATATTTAACTTTTGTGACTTATTTCCGTGTGTTTATAACACTAGACTCGGGAATGGTTTGCTTATGCATTATTCCATTTTATTGCATACATGTATATATGGATCCCTATAATTGTTTAGAGGGCCCACCAGCCAGGTTACTTGTAAAATGTACTGTTCCAAACAGTCAAGATCTGTCAAAATAAAACTTACAAATAACATAAAGGCCTGATTTTTACCACCTTACAAATATACTTGATATTTTTTTTTTTTTTTAAATAAAACAACTTTCTGCTGTAACTGCAACAGGCACATGTGGGGTACACCCCCTTTTATTAAATTTCTGTGTTTTTTTATGAATTATTATTGCTTAAAAATGTTTAATTTTTACTATGTTTATACCATACTTATTTGTGGCTACTGTGCATGTCCCGTCTTGTTTCAAGTCAATTTACCAACTCTGATACAACCCCTTATTTCACTTTCCATACTAAACATTGCCTCACAAGCACCTGTGAATACTACAAGAGGTTGTACACAAGCATATAAAACCTTGATCATGTGAACCTGATATTTTTGCATGGTTATTGGTTGTTCTTTGCCAAGTTTAAAGTTTACATGATAAAAGTTTTTATTGTAACAGTGTAATTGTGGGGCAACAGCAAGGTTAGTAATAATATCAGATATTTTATTCCAATAAAAATGCCCATGAAAAGCAAAATAAATTATAACAAAGATTTTAATAATTGACACAATAATTTTAATAATCATATATAAATATGAACATGATGAATATAATCAACTAAATCATATGATCAAACCACACTCAAACCATGGTCAACACCATAAGCATGTAAATAAAAAAGCAGTAACCCAACAACATGCAGAGTTGCATTTTTTCATCTTCGGTCTACACACAGTGTATTTTGATTCATATTCTGGTATTTCAATTGCAGATTTCTATTGAAATAATGGGTATAGATAAGAAGATAAGATAAGAATTTTATTAATCTAATCAAGAACCCATAAAGGGCATCATTTACAACAATATTAAGCACAATATGATTGGAAAAAAGAAAAACTATATCCTAATATAATACTATCATATATTGGACAGGATCAGAGCCTAACACATCATGTGTCTTACATAACATTAACAATAATTGCATAATAATTTTATATATTTTGTATCCACCTGGATCTTATTTCTAAACACTTAATTATATAATTGCCTAGGCACAAAAGAGTTGGTAAATGCTCATTTGTGAACAGCCAGAAATATTTTTTATCCTTGGGTAATTCTTTAAAATTATTACAAAAACTGTTTACTTTATCCCATAATAATTTTCTCTGTTCGTTATATAAAGGACAACTTACTGTGAAATGGGTCTCATCTTCAATAGAATTTGATCCATGTGATAGGCAGTGATGACATAGACGCTGACTTCTCTCTATGTATTTTTTACTATACCTATCTTTCTCAATTTTAAGATCATGTGCACTTATTCTCAATTTACATATAGCTCTTCTTATATTAAAATCTTTAATTGATAAATAAGCCTCCTTTACGAAGTCAGTCTTGAGGTTGAAATAATTTTCTAATTTACTATTACCTTGTGATAAGGTATCAGATCTTTTGACCCCCCAAAATGTTTTAAAACTGTTACAAAGTTTACATTTTACAAATTTAATTAATCTATTGAGCTTTGTATTCAAATTTTGTATATCAAGTGATTGAAGGACATATCTCATAGATGAATACCAACAATTAATGTTTCCTGCATCTAAAATTTTATTACAAACATAAGCATCATAAAGTAACCCATCGTCCAATTTGTTAAGTCTGTATAGTAATCTTTGTTGGTTATCTGTTTACAATGTTTGGTTAAATTATTGAAAATGTATAAAGTTTCAACTTATACCTTTTCCCACTGAGAGAAAAGATCCTGCTAGTCGCAAAAAATGGACAACAATTGTAAATCGAAAACATGGAAACAATAATTGGCAACCTAATTCTGAATCTCGAATTTGCTCCAAACATTTTGTAGATTGTGAACCAACTCTTAGTAACCCGTTACCAACACTTGACTTGGGTTACACACCAATACAAGTAACAAAATTTAGGCCCCCTCCACGTGAAAGACATGAAAGTCCCCCTCCTAAGAAAACAAAGCGAAAACTTGAGAATGACCTTTCAGTTGAGGATTTGAACAAACACATAACTTCTGATCATGGCTACATGTATATACAAGACACAGACTGTAACCGTGAAGTAATTTTATTAAGGGACCAGGTACAGACACTGCAAAAAGAAGTCAATATATATAAATCTGCTTACATAAGATCTGTCAATACTAAACGCAAAACAACATTTGACATAAATGTCATATTACAAAGTGACAAAAAATGCAAATTCTATACAGGCATACCAAAGGTTGAAACTTTCAATGACTTTTTCGTTGAATTGGAACAAAAAGTGAGGCAAATGAGACATTGGAAAGGTCCAAAAAGGACATGCAATCCACTTAAAAACAAGAAATATACAAGATCAAATTCAAACAGAAAATTATCACTTAAATTTGAATTTGCATTGACCCTTATGAAATTAAGGTTGGGCCTGTTGTTTGAAGATCTTGTTGACCGATTTGGAATTTCTACCACCCATGCTTCAAACATATTTACAACATGGATAAAAGTTTGGTCCAGTACAATAGGATCTTTGGTGTTTAACCCATCAAAAGAGGCAGTAAAAACAAATTTACCACCTTCTTTCAAAGGAACAAAATACATTGATGTCCGTCACATCATTGACTGCACCGAAGTAATTTTAGAGAGACCCAATAATTTAGAGGTTGCAGCTCAGACTTGGAGTGATTATAAACATCATAACACAGCTAAATTCTTAGTGAGCATAAATCCTTCTGGCTTAATTAATTACGTTTCAGAGGGTTTTGGTGGTAGATGCAGTGATAAATATATTACTAACAATTCTGGTTTTTTAGACATTCTTGAACCATATGACTGTGTAATGGCTGATCGTGGCTTCACCATAAGGGAAGAATTAGCTTTGGTAAGAGCACAACTGTTTATTCCACCAGGTCGTAGAGGTGTTACACAAATGTCAACAACTGAAGTGCAACAAACACAAGAAATTGCTAATCGTAGAATTCACATTGAGCAAGATATAAGAAGAATGAAATACTTTAGAATACTGAAGTATGAAGTGCCGCTTACTCTCATGCAACATTTGGATAGTATTTTCAAAACAATTGCAGGAATATGCAACATGTACCCCCCTCTTCCAAAGTATGAGACATAATTTTGATTGTGATCCAAAAATTGTGAAAAATAATCACAATTAAGGTTTTGTTGTTAGTTTTCATTTGTTTCACATTTTTCATGTCATTGTCTTTTACCACTGACTAAAGGGTATGGGGTTAACTCATTATTGAAGGCCACACAGTTGCCTATTACTACTAATATATTCACTTCATTTGAACTCTGGTGGAACGTTGTCTCATTTGCAATCTCTTGAAGCTAAACAATACCACATCTCCTTATTTTTATAAAGTATAGCATAATTTATATATGAAAATTAAAACTTTTCTACAGGTACATATTCAGGTAAAATTATTTGATAATGCATATATAGTAGCTGCATTCTTCTAAAAATTAAAGTTTCAATTATTTGTACATGTACATCATGTACATTCTGTATGACATATTATATTTAATTACTTTGAGTGCATTTTTTGCAAATCCACTGCTGTAACTTTAATGCTACCTTTTTTGTTACATTTACACATCTGAAATGATACCACAAGTCACAAATATCACAGCAAATACTATGATCAATAAAATTTTCAACATTTTCAGAGTTTTTCACAATGTGATTACATGATGGACAAAAATATGTTGTTTCAAACTCCATTTGGTCCTCTATAGGACTGCTGTTGTTCCTGGTACACACCTCCTGTAGATTTGAAGCAGTTTGCGTTTTAAGTTCACCAGAAAATAGTTCAGGAACAAAATATTTTTCAAAAAATAATTTTAAACTATCAACAATTTCCTCATAATAAGGTTTGTCAAAAACAATTCTCTGACAAAATGTTCCATTACATGTATATATAAAAAAGTCACAATATTTCCTTCCAGTTATTGCTAACTGGCCTTGAATTTGGCCATAATATTTGTGTTTTTTTTTTAAACTGTACTTAGTTCCATCAACATACAAATAGTCTGGAATAGAACAACTGCAAAATGTTGTACATTTGCCACATTTTGGAACAAGAGGACATTTAAATTCAACAACACCTGAGCCACAACAAGCACAATCAACGAGTAAATCAGGGCTAGCCCCAAGATAAGTCATGTCATTATCAAGAAATATTCCACATTCTGTGATAATAACATCTGTGTGGCCTGCTTTCTTCATACCCACAAGGTAACACGAATTGGCTTCTGGTTCCATTTCTCGCCCATGCTTAAGAGACCTTATGTTAGGATTTAACTTTTTGTATACCATGAGTCGTGAAATTAATGGATCAAAAGTAACACCCTCTTTTTTCTTATAACTCTGCACTTTTGTATGTATTTCGTAGAAATTCGATGATGTCAGACGACCCGATCTTATTTCATGCCATTTTTCATTGCTGGACTGACCAACCGTAGAACGCATTACTTTTTGAATTTCACTCTCAGTATACTTTGGCATGTTGCTTAAAAAGTCAGTTTGGTTGTTACATTTTGTTTTAATGTCTTGTATTGTGTAGGCTGTGATGTCTTCACTAACTGGTTTGGTTACTGTTTCTTCTACATTTTCTGTGACAAAACCTGAAAACATATTTTAAACAACATATTTAAGTGCATTGATTTTGACTTGGGGAATGCCCTTTTTTGTGGGGAGGGTTTTGAAATTTCCTCATGTTTAAAAAAAGAATTTTAGGCTGTGTCTGGAACAAATTGTTTTCAAAGACATATCCTTTTGAGAGCTTTTGTAGAGATTGGAACCAATAATAACATAAAAAGCCCCAAACTAAACAAATCATAACATCTGAGATTAGAACTAAAGGTATATTCATCATTTTAGATTTTCAAGAAAAACAATGAAAACAGTTTTAAAACTAGTTAATATGTTGTGACTTGATTTTCAATGTATTTTTTTCGCTTAAGTACTTTACAATGTCAGATACGTAGACT
Source organism: Mytilus californianus (assembly GCF_021869535.1). Lineage (NCBI taxonomy): Eukaryota > Metazoa > Mollusca > Bivalvia > Mytilida > Mytilidae > Mytilus > Mytilus californianus. The sequence continues at coordinate 396,522 of NW_026262678.1, forward strand.
GGTGGAATTTTTTTCATACCATTTTTCTCATCTTATCAGTTATTATGAATCTGTAGTGGATCTGGTAAAGCTTGGCCGTTTATTTTTAGCAAGTTCTGATAGTCTAGTTTATTGTTTTTGATAATTTCAAAAGAAGATGGAATGACTGCAATTTTTAAAACAGACGCCGAATAGCAAAGAGCCGCCAATTCACTTTTTGTACCATCTTTCGTCATACCTCTCTTTGTCAAGTAGTCGCGCAAAGCACTAATTTTCCAGGTTAAAAAATCATCTAAAGAAGTGTTTTGGTCAGTTACTGTAGTTTCCATTATAAAAGGTAATATCGCATCAAATGTCAAATATATAAAGAGTAAAGTATATAAAAATCGTGTAAAAATGTATCAAATTAAGTTCAGAACTTCACATCTTTCTTTCAACGTTATCACGGCGGCCATATTGTTTACAATGGATACGGAAGTTTTACCCTATGACCTTTTGACCCGCACCGCCATATTGAAAATGACGTTAAGTGTTGATACAAGTATATGAAAATTAAATGCATTTTGTGTTACAAAATTTTTTAAAAAAATCTGGATTTTGATGGGCATTTTTTTTTTCTTTTCCTGCAGAAGGTGTAATTGTTTAAATAAAATCCTAAACCGATTCGATTATGCGCAAAATACACTTGATACATGAGCTTTATGTTCCTTAAAACCAACCTGCACAGTATATGCCGTTAAATCGTTTGCATGTTTAGCCGAGTCCGTATCAAAAGAGTCATGTGAAACTAATCGGCTCCTTTTTGACGCAGTTATTTGAGCAGTTGAAATTGAGACAGACTTAAGCTTTGTATATTATGTATATCCCATTTTCTATTTTTAGATATTATATATAACTAGGTTTGTCCCTAAGAGTTTTCGCAGGGATCGCTTTTCTCGTGCAAGAGACTTGATGTCCAGTCTTGGATATTTAAACCTCGTCTGCACAATATTTCTTTCTTTCTTTTTTTTTTAGATTGTAGAAAATTTTCGTACTGGAAAGTTTTACTTTAACTTTTATTCAGTTTCAATGTTTGACCTAGATATTTATGTTGTGTTTTGCTGAACTCACAATTTACGCCTACGTTCCAAAAAGATAGGAATCACTTGTACACTATCTAGACAATCTAATTAAAATATAGATCTCGGATTTCGTTATACTACATACGAGGATCTAACAACTACCCGTATAAGGTTTCACTTCTGAAGGATTTTGCATGTGACTTTTTCAACCAATCATAATTCTAGTTATCCAATCTGAACAGCGCACGCGGAACATATACTTGAATGAGGTTCATTGAAAGGTCCCGAGGGTATCCAAAAATAAAAACAATGGGACTTAAAATTTATCGCTTCGATTGTTAATCGTTTGAAAATAGTTTTTAAATCTCTTTCGTCGTCATATTGTAACTATAGCCATGAATATTTGAAATATGTGACGTTTGTCAAAGATTTCAGATGTGTCTCATATGCTTTATGACTTGAGGTCGTAATCGTGGAAATTAAAGAGTACAGTAAACACTGTTAAACTGTACACTATAGCACTGCCAGTGGCGGATCCAGGGGGGTTCCGGGGGTTGGAACCCCTTTTTTTGACGATCAATGCATTTGAATGGAGACATATAGTTGGAACCACCACCCCCCCCCCTTTTATCCTGGGTTAGGAACCCAACCCCCCCTTTATAAATGGCTGGATCCGCCCCTGACTACTTCCCTCTGCCAGACGTGGATCAAGGATTTTGATAAGGGGTGCAAACTTTGCATAGTTTGAATGGGACATGTAAAAAGTCTAATAGATATAAGAAGATGTGGTATGAGTACTAATGAGACAACTCTCCATCCAAGTCAAAATTTATAAAAGTAAACCATTATAGGTCACAGTACGGTCTTCAACACGGAGCCTTGACTCTCACCGAACAGTAAGCTATAAAGGGCCCCAAAAATTACTAGTGTAAAACCATTCAAATGGGAAGTATTGATAAACCATACATATAGATGTGTAGCGCCACAAGCACCCCCTCGGCTTGCATACAAGAAAAAAAAACTGTCCTCTATTAGCTGCTCTGGTGAAGTTTTTTTTGCTCAGTTGGTAGAGTCTACTAGAGAGGTGCCTTACTGTACGAATTTTTGTGAATTGTCAGGAGGGGGGCTCTTTTATTTTGTATCTAGTAAGAAAAAAATCTTAGGTAGTAGGCTATATATATTTAAATACATGTGTATTTCCTATACAATTCCCATGCTGTAGCAGATACATATATACCAAAAACCAATCCTAGTCTATCATTGACATAATAATTGATAAATAAAATTCGAACTTGATCTGTAACTTGTCATGATAAAACAATACACCAAAAATCAAATCAATATCTTCAAGCACAAAGAAAAAAAGTGTGGAAAACTGATTTGCCGGACTGACCGATGGACAGACAGACAGACAGACGGACAGAGTGCAAACCTAAAGTCCCCTTCGACTTTGACGGTAGGGGACTAATAACCAGGCATTTTGTAATATCAATATATGATTTAGATAGCTGTGAATTTAGCTCGAACTGAAAATTCTTGTTTTTTTACCTTTTAAATAAATCCTTACATTTATAGCTAGCAATAAACCTGACTTCCAAATAACCTTGCATTTTGTAAGATCAATATATGATTGAGATAGCTGTAGAGTTTTATTAAAATCCAAGTTAATTTGGCTAGGATGAAATTTGAAAAAAAGGCAGGACAGGAGTTTTGAGTAAAAAAAATTCAGGATGAGACACTTGCAAAAAAAAAAGTCTGACAGGATGACAATTTAGGTAAAAAAAAGTCAGGATAAACTTAAAAAAATTAAAGGCAGGACCGAATAGAGTGAACAATAAAAAGGCAGGACAGATATTACAACTAAAAAAAAATGCAGACCACATTTTTCATCCTAGCCCCCCCCCCCCCCCTGCCTGTGTCGGACATGTTCACCTTAAAATCATTCCATACACCAAATGTAGAGGCCTAATCGCTAGTTTGAGAAATAGACTAAACCACAACAACTAAAGACTGAACCCCAAGTGTCACATTTTGCAACAATGGTCTCAGGTGACACAAAAACTATTTCAATCACATTGCATTTGCCTGTACCAAGTATAAACCCTGTTGTATACTTGTAGTACATGTTGCATGGCCTATAGTTTTTATTTTTTTATTTTTAGAATTGTGTATTAAATGCATATGACAGATCTATATAAAATAGATGTGGTACATTTTTGTATATGTAGTGATGTACATGTACATGAATGATTATCACAGACACAATGAACAAGATATTTTGCTGAATTTATTCACTACTTTTATAGACACATTAATGCCTAGAGCTTGACATATTGCATAGACAATTGCCTTTCCTTCTATTGAAGCCTTATATATACACGTAGGTTTCATTCTAGATGTCATTTAATTATTTTTTGCTATCTCAGTTGCTGTCGTCCGCGGTCTATTACAAAGCAGGGTTATTATTCACATCACATTAACATATTCTTGTCCTGAATATGCATATTAATTTGCCACTGGACTGTAAGCAGCTATCCATCATCATCATCATCATTGCCATATATATAAACGTTTCATGTATAGTATCTCCTCTTGTTCATATGTAAACTTTGACCTTCTGCTTTATATACATTTTGTAGAATCTGAGAAATGGAATTAACCACAATTTGCACAAAAAATTAACTTTAATCACTGATGGGTGAAATGAGGTTGGGGTCACATGAACACCGGCTTTTGTTTGATTTTATTTTTACCTAATATATATACCTTAATTTTTTATTTAGATATCTGTAGACTTATAAGTTGAAACAAGAGTGCACACACTGAAATGTCTCGCCTACTATACTGACCATTGATTTTATGTTGATAGTCCTACATATAAAGTTTTACTACAAGTATCACATTAACATTAATGATCCAAGAAAATGAGGTCAAGGTCAGATAAACCAAGGCGGAAATACATGTACACCTTTAATACAATCATTCCATACACAGAATATAGATGACCTATTGCTTGTAGTATAAAAGAAACAGACCAAACCATGGAAATTCCATATGGACCAATGAACCATGAAAATGAAGTCAAGGTCAGATGATACCTACCAGACAGTAATAAGCATTGTGTATCAGTTTTATAACATTTGGTTGATGCAAACTAAAGTTAGAGAAAGGAAACCAACTTTGGGATGAACGGACGGACGCACAGACAGATGAACAAGGGTAAAACTTAATGCCCCCTCAGCTACGTATACTGCGGGGGCATAAAAATGTATTTTCTGTAATTTCAGATATCTGGTTAACATACATGTTAGTGTCTTTTTGTTGTTTGGATGTACAACTACCCGGCCACGTCCACTTATTTGTAGTATTTGTATTTTATCCATCTGATGAGTTAAGCCTCTTTCAACTGATTTTTATAGTTCATTCTTATATTGTACTGTTACACCACTGTCCCAGGTTAGGGGGAGGGTTGGGATCCCGCTAACATGTTTAATCCCGCCACATTCTGTATGTACATGATGTATGTGCCTGTCCCAAGTCAGGAGCCTGTAATTCAGTGGTTGTCGTTTGTTTATGTGTTACATATTTGTTATTCGTTCATTTTTTTTTGTACATAAATTAGGCCGTTAGTTTTCTCGTTTGAATTGTTTGACATTGTCATTTCGGGGCCTTTTATAGCTGACTGTGCGGTAAGGGCTTTGCTCATTGTTGAAGGCCGTATGATGACCTATAGTTGTTAATTTCTGTGTCATTTGGTCTTTTGTGGAGAGTTGTCTCATTGGCAGTCATACCACATTTTCTTTTTATATGTACATAAACAGGATGAAGTTATTTTTCTCACAAAGCATTAAACTAACATTTAATGAACGCTGAAACACTAATTACCATTCTGACCCACTGTGGCCGAGTCCAAGAATAGTGAACAATTAATTTCTTTCTTGGCAGAAAATTTCTCCTAACAATTATCTGGAGCACCACATGATATCAACATGTATCAGTGTGTGACAGAGGTAAAAAAAGTATGCAGCAATTTGCTGATATTAAAACTTCTTCTGCATGTGCTGGCGTAAGTATACATGTATATCTTTGCAAGTACACAGTAGAATATCATTAGTATGATTACATTATGATCTATATACTATTACCAATGAATTTAGATTTATCTGATCCCATATCTTGACTTTGTAAATTATAATTTTTTGGTAGGAGAATTAGAATGCGTTGGAAGACTTGCAATGTATTTTCTTGGATATTGTCATGTTTTTTAAAGTACACTGTGAATCCTCCACAAAGATTTTTTTTAATAAACACTCGAGAAGTTGCCCAATGATAGAAAAATGTCAACCTTTAATACTCTATTTTCGAGAATTTACCTTTGAATGCAGACTTCATTATCGGGTAGCAGATATCTGGTATGTTAACTCTTTCCATAGCCCGTTTGAAGCATGTTGGAAGCCTGACCATGCAATCTTTGATCTCCAAAATTTGTCTCTTCTCAAATTTCAATTCTTTCACTTTGTACTAAGGCAAAATTTCAGTTAATGCATTTTCTAAGTTGTTTTTCCATTTCTACGACGCCATCTTCAACATGTTCCTAGGTCGCGTTCATAAGGAGCATTCTGATTGGTCGATATAAATACTTTCTGGGGTCAAATATTACGTTATATAAGGTCACAAAAGTTAAACCTTATAGGTTAGTTGTTAGATCCTCGTATGTAGTATAACGAAATCCGAGATCTATATTTTAATTAGATTGACTATCTAGACATCTTATGGATATCGGATTTATAAAGAGATGGGGACCATTTTGGTAGCGATTTTAAAGAAGATGGTTAATCTATCTCAGGAATTTCTCGAGCCTTACTCTGGAATTCAATTTTGTATTATCGAATGTTTTTGATAAGGTCTTTAACTTGTCAATTCTACTGCATAATGTGTT